>NC_056732.1:1855776086-1856141762 GCF_019279795.1 Protopterus annectens
ACATCTCACAAAACGAAAGCAGGAGCAAGTGCAGAGTGCCAAAGAGAAAATACGAGAGTATCTGGATGATATACGGGAGTTTCAAAAGACTGCAGTTAAGCAGCTAGTTTTTGATAAGAACTCCAGAGCACAAAACATTTTTAGTACAATAGCTTAAGCAACAGAAGACTGAAAGGGTTGTTGCTGCACTTTGGGAACTTAAAACAAGAAAAATAACCAGAGATCCTACAGAGGTTTTAGAGATATTCCAGAACTTTTATGAAAATTTGTATAAAGCAGAGGGATTTAGAAATCAAGAGTACAAATGGAAATATTTATAAAAGACTTAATTATGCCAAGGTTAGAGGTGGATAAGGCTCAAAAACTAACAGTTAAGACAAAAGGTGATGAGTTAAAAACAGTGATGTATAACCACTCTTCAGGAAAGCCTCCAGGAACAGATGGTATTCCTGTGGGTGGGGGCTTGAAATTAGGAGGGAAGTAAAGAAAAGATCTGGAAGATTTTGTTTAAAAGAAGGGGGGGCACCAACATCTTGGAAGAAAGCTGTGGTGGCTGTGTTACCTAAACATTACAAAGACCCTTCAGACCCACAACATATAGACCCATTTCAATTTAAACCATGATTATAGAGTGTTTATGTCTATACCAACCAAAAGAATTTTAAAGGTGTTGCCAAAACTGACAGATACGGATTAGTGCATGTTTGTGCGGGGGGGGGGGGGCAAATATGATATCATTAACAGAACAATGATGATCCAGGAAAAAGCAGAATGTAAGAAAATACATTTGCTATTGGTGGTTCTTGATGCAGAGAAAGCATTTGACAGAGTAAGCTGAGATTTTATGAGTACAGCATTGGAAGTATTTGCATTTCTTATTTTTTTTTCCATAATAAATCTTTATTGTTATATTATTTTCATACACAAGTAAAACAAACACAAAATTTTAGAGAATAAAACAAAACAAAAGACTACTAATATCACTACCCATCACACCAAACAAATATACAATATTTACAAAAATGCTTCCATGTAAAACATTAAGAATAGAGGAAAAACAAAAAGTAATTAATACCATTTCCAGTAATAAACAGATTAAATACAAAATTCTCTCCAAGCAAATAAATAAATGTGAATACCTTCAAGTTAAAAGTATTATGCTAATATAATATTAAATATCTGTTCCCAAATTTTTGGGTTATTAATGTTTTTATTATGCGGACTTAAAAGTAGTTTATGAGCTAATATATGCCTTGTTGCCAAAACTCAAGTTTTCCCAAGATATTTTAGATGGGTCTAACCAATTAGTGGCTACATAAAGCTTCATTAACAGAAAAATATTAATATATATAGTACTTTGTGATCTAGGGAGTTCTTTTGGGGGAATATGTAGAATCGTAAATTTCCATGACAACGTTGTACTTTGGTAAACCATCTTCTGAAGTTGAATCTTAAGGGAATTCCAAAGCTTATATATGTATTTACAGCTCCAGAACATATGAAGAAGATCAGCCGGTTGATTTTTACAGTATGGACAAGTTGGAGAGTTTTTAGAATTAAATTTATGCAGGGTAAGGCGTGTATAATATGCATTATTCCATATCATCAACTGGGTATACATCAATTTTTGAAGAGAAGTAGATTTGATAGTCAGGTCAATTGCTTTTAACATATTACTTTTGTCTGTCACTAAAATTTTCTCTTCCCAATAGTTGGATAACAGAATTTTATCATGACATTTAAATTCTTTAATTAATTTATTTGTTGTTGTTATATATTTAATATCCTGTTGGAGGGCTTGCCACAACTCAAAGCATTTGTTAACATTTTCATCTTCAGGTTTAAAATTTATAAAGTAGCTCATAGCAAGTTCTCTAATTTGTCTCAAAATAATTTTTAGGTAAGTTAAATTCTTGTCTTATTTGATTGGCCGACCGGTCCAGATATTTGTGTATATCAATCAAAGTTAAATTAACTATTAGTGGAAACTTTTTAAGATCAATTAATTGATTGTTCAATTTTAAATTAGGATTCCTATGAAAGGGTTGAAAAACCATCATATACAGAATCAGATCCAAAGAGTGAAATAAATCTTGTATAGATAATATGTTTGTTTTAATGTGTTCAATAATCCCATAAATTTTCAAAGTATCTTTACCTAAAAAGGGTATTGCTTAAGGATTAATGTTTAACTTTAAAATATATTTATAATTCAAAATCACCCAAGTTGGTGTCCACTTAGTACTAGTTGTATCATAGTTGGCAATTCTTAGAATTCTAGTAGAGTTCACGATTAGGTAGTACAATTCAAAATTAGGCAACTCCAGTCCTCCTTTATTTTTTATGGTCATTAATTTATCATAAGATATCCTGTCTTTTTTGGTTCCCAAATTAATTTAGCCAATTCTTTATGAATTTTTTTTAAAAAATGTCTTTGAAAGTATTAATTGGGCTGACCTAAAAATATAAAGTAATCATGGTAACACATTAATTTTAACAATTGAAACTTTTGCTAGTACTGGCAGTCGTACATTTTTCCACCTCCCAAAATCAGAAATTATTTGGTCCCAAATTGTTTTAATGTTATTATTGTAGAAGTCTTTATTATCGGTAGAAAACTCAATACCCAAGTATTTAATTTTTTCTTTAAATGTTACCTGCCCAACCAAAGGCAATAACGAAAAAGGTTTAGGTGTCTTTAAAGGAAAAATATTGTTTTTTTCCAAGTTAATTTTGTAGTTAGAGACTTCTGAAAAATCATTAACAGCCTTCAATAATTTATCAGTGTCAGATATTGGAGATGCACAATAAATATTAAGATCATCCGCAAAAGCGGCCATTAAAATTTTAGTTCCATAAATTATTGGGACATTATGATAGACGTTCTGCTTAATATACAAGAACAGAGGTTCAAGATAAAGATTAAATAGTAAAGGGGACAAAGGGCAGACCTGGCGTGTTCCAGTCTTAATCTGTATTCTTTTGGAGAGGCTTCTATTAATGCACAGTGTAGTATAGGGATAATATATAATATTTGCAACATTTGAACAAATTCATGGGATATATTAAAATAAGGTAAAAGAGCAAACAAAAAATTTGTATCAACCCTGTCAAAGGCCTTCTGTGCATCAATTATAAGGGCATAGACATTAAGATTATTTTGTTTAGCATGCGTTATCATAGTATGTAATGTAAGAGTATTATCACTGGTTTGTCTACCTGCCACAAATCCAGCCTGTCTCTGGATATTATACGAGTCATGATTTTCTTCAGTTTAGATGCTATAATAGAGGTTAGAATTTTCATGTCTACATTCATTAATGATATCGGTCTATAATTATCGGGGTTCTGAGGATCTGAATTGGCTTTATGTATAAAAATAGTCTTTGAAGCGTTAAGATGAGGATCATTAATAGTATTCCTAATTATGTAGTTAAATATAACTGAAAGTATCTTAATGAAAATATCCACAAACCTTTTATAAAACTCCACTGTCATCCCATCAGGACCTGGTGATTTGTCTAATTTAGGCTCTAAATAAAAATTTACCTAAGCAACAGAGACCTCCAAAGCAGACATCCAAGCAAACGCTACCTCAAAACAAAATGTGCACAATGCATAACCCACAAAGTCAGTGTGCCAAGCAGCCACAGCCCTTAAGGCTGAATAACACACCTGATACTCTTGTAATAGGTGACTATTGTCAGAAACACTGACGTCCCGCTCACCAGGCCGAATAAAGAGAAGGGCACGGTGAGCTGCCTGTCGGGTGCTAGGATCCGCCACATAACGCAAGCACTCAGGTCACTCCAAAGCAAATACAAATATGACTCAGTCATTGTACATGCTGGTGTGAATGACCTGAGACGTACCTCCCTGGACTACATGAAAAGAGACATAGAGGAGCTCTCTGATCATGTAGCCCAGGCTGGTATGACCCTGACCTTGAGCAGCATCTTACCCTCACCTAGAATGATGCCACAGTACTAAGACAAAATGATCGATTTTAACAATTGGCTAAAATTTTGGTGTCATTGAAAGGGGATCCAGTGTCTGTCAGCCTGGGATGACATGCTCGACAAGCCACGTTGCTTCGCTAGGGACGGCTTGCACCTGTCACCACTGGGCTTTCGGATACTGGCAAAGGCTCTTGCCAACCCCATAGTGCCTTTTTTAGGCAAGGCTCAAAAGTCAAATCCACCCCCATAGACAGCACAAGGAACAAGAAACTAAGGGTAATGCTGCTAAATGCCAGAAGTCTTAACCTCAAGATGCACTTTTCAAGCTCTCCTCAGTATGGAGAGCATTGATATCTATGCAGTGACAGAAACCTGGTTCAAGGCTCCAGAGAGCACCCCAGCACTACCAGGCTATACCTCATATCATGCTTTTCGGCCCCAAAACCCAGACCGAACCACAAAAGGAGGGGGAGTTTCCATATTTATCAAGGATATCCACACCTCCAGATTAGTGGCATTGCACGAAGTATCAGAGACCATCCATGTGCAACTAACAGTGGGCAAGACTGCTTTTCAGTTTATAACATCTTACAGACCACTCTCTCAAAGTCAGGAATCCCACTCGGCTTTCCTGAAAACATTGGAGAACATGAAGATCTCTCCGAACACCATTATATTGGGTGACTTCAACTACCCAAACATTGACTGGGAGCACTACTCAAGCCCCAGCACCTTAGCCCAAAGGTTCCTGGAAATTATAAACTCAAATGCTATGGAACAACTAGTCACCACTCCCACAAGAGGGGACAACATACTAGACCTGATCATTACCAACATGGGGACTCTATGCTCCACACCAGAAGTATATCCCTCATTGGTAAGATCAGACCATACATTAATTTCACTGGATGTCCACATCCCGACACCACCCCCAGCCCAGAAAACCACAGTGAAAAACTTCTCAAAAGCGAACTTCTTACTTCTCAAAACCGAAGTGGAATCCTTCAAGGCCCCAGGGCCAGAGGAAACTACGGCCCAAATTGCAGAATCCTATATAAACGCATTCTACGTACATCTCCAGGAATGCATGGATCATGCTATCCCAAACAAAACCAAGACCCAATCATCCAAAGGCAGGCGTCCAGTATGGTGGACCCCTGCCATAAATAAACTGTACAACAGAAGGAGGAAGCTACTACATGATAGAGCAAAATCCCTAATAGGGAAGGCATCTCTGATCAGTACTAGCAAAAAATTACGATCCCTCATAAAATCCTCCAAGGCCAACTTCGAGAGAAAAATTGCACAGGACACCAAAGACAATCATAAGGCTTTTTTCAGTTATGTTAGAAACCTGGGATGCAACTCCCAGACTTGTTCCGAGTTGATTCTAAATGACAAAAAATACACTGAACCCACAGACATCGCCAATATCCTGGCAGACCGGTTTAGTGCAAACTTCTCCACCCCAAAAGAGCAAGTATCTATCCCGGCAGAGGGCTGCCTCCCAAACATCTCTGATGCTCAGGTGAAGGCTGCCCTCTCCAAAGCAAAAAATACTGCTTCCATGGGACCAGATGGCGTCCCAGGTTGCGTCCTACATGAACTCCAAGAGGAACTAATCCCTCAAATAAAACAGCTATACAATCTCAGCCTCACGACAGGATATGTGCCCACAGAATGGCGTACAGCAACAGTGGTCCCACTCCACAAAGGTGGAGCCTCTACGGACCCTGGAAACTATCGCCCCATACACCTGACTAGCTTAGTCTGCAAGGCTATGGAGAGGATCACCATGGAGCTCATAAACAAAGACATTGGGGACCTACAGACACTAGATCCTACCCAGTTCGGCTTTGTCAAGGGCAGATCCTGCCTTTTGAACCTGGTTGACCTCTTCAAAACAGTCACCAAAGCCATAGATGAAGGAAAGGTAGTCCACACAGCCTATCTAGACCTTGCAAAGGCATTTGACACAATACCCCACTCGGGCATCATAGATAAGCTATCCAGCTTAAATATAAACCCCTATGTCACAAGATGGGTCGCAAACTGGCTCAAAGACAGAACCCACAGAGTGAGAGTTGCTGGAGCCATGTCAGACTCGAAACCGGTCACAAGTGGCATCCCACAGGGTTCTGTCCTGGGGCCACTCTTGTTCGGTATATACTTTTCCGAGGTACAGGCAAACGTGGGAGGACTATGGCTCACCAAGTTCGCAGATGACGGCAAACTGGGCGCCATAATCAACTCTTCAGCTGACACAAACATCCCTCAAAAAGGTCTCACAGAGACAGATAACTGGTGCCAGCGCCATGGTTTAAAGCTAAATGCCAAAAAAATGTATAGTTATACCCTTTGGCAAAAACAATGTGCCCACAAATTACTACATAGGTGGAAACCCATTAAGTACAGAGAAAGTTATTAGGGACCTGGGGACCCAAGTTGATAGCAATCTCTCCTTTGAAAACCACATTGCCAAAGTGGTTAGAAAGAGCTTCTACATAGCCCACCTCATCACGAAGGGTTTCACATCTAGATCAAGAGAGGTAATCGTGCCCCTTTATTCATCCCTCATCAGGCCCATCATAGAATACAATGCCCCTTTTGGGATGTAGCTTACCCGACACCTGCAGCAGTTAGAAAGACCGCAAAAGTATCTCACCAAGAGGATCAAGGGTCTCAAACAGATGCCATATGCTGCTCAGTTAAAAAAAACTCCCAGCTCTACTCAGTTGCATACCGCCTACTTCGAGGCGATCTATGCCTGACATACAAAGCTATGTCAAATCCAGAATTAATGGACATGCTCCACCTCAGTAAATCTAAATCCCTTAGAGCCACACGCTCGAGGGACTTGAACCTCATCACAGAAATAAATAGAACTTGCTGGAGGGACAGGTTCATAACCCAGAGGCTCCCTTCGCTCTGGAATAGAATTCCAGTTCATGTGAGGCAGAGCACCTCACTGAATCTCTTCAAGAAGAATCTCGATAGGTGAATGGGGGATCGTAGGTTTGTCCCAGGGATTACTCCCGTGTCACTATTAGACAGAGGCACAATAAACTAAACCTTAAAAAGGGCATAGTATACTCAAATCAAGGGGTGGCATAAGCCATACAGAATCGGGCTAGGCTTATAATTGCCCCAGGGCAGATAGCCTAGTATGAACCTATGTCATATGTTGAATTGTATATGCTATGTCTTCTTCAGATATCAGTTTAACTAAATCATTTTGAATATCCTCTCCTATTTCTGGAAACTTAATTGACTGTAAAAATTGTTCATAGATTCTATGCAAGGGCATATCCTTTTGCCCATCATAAATTTTTGTATATATTTTCTCAAAAATATTAATAACATCCTCTGTTTTAGAATATATTTTATTATTAAATTGTATTTCCGAAATTTGTAGTGTTGTTTTTGATTGGTGTTTGAACGTGATTAGCATACCTCGCTAACATCTTATATTCTTGGAATGTTAATCTACTGTTTTGTATTAAGAAGAGATCCTTCTGACATTTAAATAGTTCTTTCTCTGTTTGTTCATTAAAATTCCAAATCAGTTGTTGATCCAATAATTTAATTTTCGTTTCCAAGTTTTGAATATCTTTATTTAGTAGTTTTTATAATAAGAGGCTTTTTGCAAAAGGATCCCTCTTATTTGTGTTTTAACTGTTGCCCATTCAATATCTGGGGCATATTGTTGTTTCTTTAGAGTAGACTAACCAGTAAGTCTTTAAGGTACTTTGTAATTTCCTGTATTATTTCTTCCTTATTCAGCAGATTTGGGTTAAGAGACCAATTATACCCTCTTTGCCGCAAGATATCTTTTATCTCCTTAGCAAAACTCAGCGAAATTTTCGAATGATCTGATAAATACCGTGCATGTATAACAACTTTAGGTTCTAAATTAATCAATGTTCTTGAAATCAGGAAGAAATCTATTCTGGACCACATTTTATGACATGGGGAATAAAATGTAAAATTATTTGTACTATTAACATTGTTTAAATAGTGAAAAGGGTCATATAGTTGAAAGTCTTCTTTAATATCATTCAGTGCTAATACAGAATGCTTATTAAATGCTTTGTGTGGACAAGACCTATCCAACTTCGGATTTTGGTAAGCATTCCAATCACCTCCAACAATTTACGTAGTATCTATCAAATTGTGTTAAAATTGAATACAGTGATGTCATGAATATTTGTTGATCATTACAAGGTGCATAAATGTTTAAAAGTAAAATAGGTTTATCAAATAAGGTAGATGCCAGAACATAGCACCATCGCCCATCTTTATCTGTATTAGAATCTAAAATTTTGTCCTTATATTGATCTTTAATAATTATAGCTACCCCAGCACTATTTGACTTACCTTCCGATGCTATTACTTCTCTGATCCACTTCTTTTTCTTTATATCAACCCATTGATCATTCATTAAATGCGTTTCTTGCAGTAAAATAAACCACGCCTTGGCCTGCAACAATACATGTAAGAATAGTTTCCTCTTCTTTAAGTTCTGGAGCCCTTTAACATTCCATGAATCTAATTCCCAAATTTCCAAGGTTGACTGTACAATAAAGGTTTTGGAGAGAAAAGATTAAAGAAAAATAAAGTATATTCAAAACCATACATGATCTGGAAGCAATCCATATATCCCGTCCTAGACCAGTGCTTACCCACTCTAACCCCGGACCAGGACATATATAGGTCTTGTGTAATATAGAATAACAGAAGGTTTAAGAAAAGAAACAAATAGGAAAATATCACATTATAAAATTTCAAACATGTTCCATAGTTGAGACCTACATAATCTAACTTAACTACGACAAAGCCTAAACTAAACATTCCCTAACAAGCACTGCATTGAGCTACATCTCCCCAGTCAAGTATATTTAAGCAAATCAAATTAAAATACAATATTACAGTACATATAAAAATAAATTGGAAAAAGGAAGTTTTAGTATTTGGATTAGCTATCTATAGATAAACCGCATGCATAGAGACAAAAAAAAACATAGTAAAATACGATCCTATGTTAAAATAAATATACAGCTAAATACAGGTATCCCTGGTTATAAACCCACACTGTCATAGTTTTATACTAAAGCAAACTACTAACTAACTAATATAATATGCATTATCACCTTAACACGGTACATTATGAACTATAATGAGAAGCATATTTATACAAACATTACTAAATCCCTGCACCTTCTCTAAATAATATAACCACAAAATTCTACATAAACATGTATAAGAGAAACAAATAAAATATTCCTATGTGCTTACTTTACCATACAACAGTGTTATTTTAAAGTTAAATGAATAAAAAGATGTTAAAACAGTTCCCTTTGGTTTCCCAAGCCTGGAAACCCTGTGAAATATTTGCGATGGGGGACCACTTTTACAGATGGACTCCCAGAAGTGTCACAGCGAAATCTGCACCCACAATAGCATTTTAGGCACTTCCTGTCTTCCTCCTCATCGAAAACACTTCGTAGAAGCCATAAAACGATGGGAAACAAACGCAGGTAATCAAGATAAGCAAAAACAAACAGTTTTATTACTCTGGAAGAGGCCTAGAGCTTTACAAATGCAAACAAAGGATTATCCAGTCCTGGGAGCACAGTAAAGAATGGATCCGACCTCAGCAGCATGCCAGTCTCAATGAAAGTTCAATTCAAGTCTCTGATACAGGTAAAGCCTTGAAAACTTTAAGAAACAGATTCTGTGCCTCATTTTTAGTGGAAATATGTGGGTATTTCATTTGAAACAATTTGTTTGTCAATAAGAAATTTACAGTATGGAGACAAAGACTGTCTAGCTTGTCTTACCTGTATGGGTAAATCCTGTGACAGGGATATTTTATTATTTTTCCACATGATATAGCCTCCAGTTTGTTCTACAGTAGTAAGTATTCTGTTTACATCTTGATAGTTAAGCATTTTAACATATACAGGTCTAGGAAAGTTAGATGCTTGTGACTCTCTCAAAGCTCTGTGAGCTCTTTCAATAATAATTTGTTTCACCCCATCAGAGTCATTTAGAAGCACTTCAAATATTAGTGATATGGATGGAATTAATTCATTATACTGAATAGATTCTGGAATCCCTCTGAGAATAATGTTTCTCCTGGATCTTGCTTCTAAGTCCGTAAGCTTGTTTTGCATGGCCTGTATATCCACATCATGTAGATTAGTTTTTTTCCAAGTAAAGTTAATTTATCCTCATTTTCAGAAATTTGAGCTTCTGTCTTGTCCATTCTTTCCAGCAACTGAGTACACGAGTTCTCAAATGTTTGTTTTTGACAAGTCAGTTCTTTCAGAGCTTCTTGTATGGGTAGCAGAGCTTTTCTGATATCTTCCATGTTTAATGGTTGTTCAGATTTAGATTTGGTCCCTGGTTTCTGTTGTTCCTGTATTTTAGTAATTTTTTGTCTTTTAGAAATCACATCCTTTTCAGGTGACTGTAATTCCGAAAGTTTTGTTTTAGTAGTGGTTGTATCCATGTTTTTTTCCTCTTTTGACATCTTATTTGAACACAAAGACTTGCAGTATAGAAAGCACACGGTTCCTTTGTTTACTTCTCTCTGCACAGCCAGCTAATCTGTTGTAATCCAGTGAAATATATTCCTTTTTTCCGGTTTTTCTTCTTAGTAATGGATAGTTAAGTGTAGTTGAAGTTATTTTATCGAAGATTTGATGTTAAAAGTTTTGTATTATCCACTCAGGGTTTAGATTTCTTCAGGTTAAGTAGAGAGCTGCAGTTCAGCAGTGCTTACAGACAGGCAGCCATCTTTGAATCACCAGTATTTGCATTTCTGACACAATAATAAGGCTAATTAGAAGGATATATGAAGGATCAGAAGCAAGAATTAAAGTGGAAGTGTTTCTCTCAGATAAGCTGTGTTTGAACAGAGGAAACAAGCAGGGGTGCCATCTTTCTCCTTTGTTATTGCTTTATATTTACATTCATTTGCAAAATAAATAAGGGAATCAGAAATTTAAGAATATAATTGGTATGGTAATCAAGAAAAAATAGCTTTATTTGCAGACAATATTATTTTGTACTTGATAAATCCAGAAAAGGCATTATGAGACAGTTTCAGGTCTTTACAGGATATACAATTAATGAAGATAAAACAAAGGCTATAGCCATAAATTACGTACCCTCACATGAACTGGTTCAACAATACTCATAATTATGGGGACATAAGATGAAGTATTTAGGAACACAGATTAAAAAAGCTTCTGTTATGGTAGCCAAGGATATGTGGGAAGAGACTAAACAAAAGATAATGCAAAAATTGAGAAACTGAAAACTCTTATTTATGGATATGGACAGTAAGATAGAAGCACTGAAAATGTTTTTAGTCCCTTTAGATTTGTATATGGGTCAAGCATACTTTTCATAGGTTCATAGGTAGATACCAGGCTATCTGCCCTAGGGCATTTGTAAGCCTAGCCAGAGTGTGTTTGGCTTTCGCCTCCCTTTTAGATTAGTTAACTGTGCCTCTGTATAGTAGGTCACAGATCATCACCCTTTAAGGTTAGTTTACTGTGCCTCTGTCTAGCAGGGACACCGAAGAGATCCCAGGGGTAAACTTACGATCTCCCACCCACTCGTCAAGATTTCTCTTGAAGAGAGTCAGTGAGGGGCTCTGCCTAACATGAATTGGGACCCTGTTCCAGAGTGGGGGGAGCCTCTGGGATATGAATCTGTCCCTCCAGCAAGTCCTATTTATTGCAGTGCTGAGGTTTAAGTCCCTGGAGCATGTAGCTCTAAGGGATTTGGATTTCCTGAGGTGGAGCATGTCCATTAAATCTGGGTTAGACATGGCTTTGTACGTCAGGCATAGATCGCCTCTAAGTAGGCGGTAAGCAACTGAGTAGAGCTGGAGTTTCTTTAGTCGAACTGCATAGGGCATCTGTTTGAGGCCCGTGATCCTCTTGGTGAGGTACTTTTGGGGTCTCTCCAGTTGCTGTAGATGTCGGGTAAGGTACATCCCAAACGGAACATTGTATTCACTTATGTTCCTGATGAGTAGAGGGGCACAATGACCTTTCTTGATCTAGATGTGAACCCTTTTGTGATAAGGTGGGCTATATAGAAGGTCTTTCTAACCACTATCGCAACGTGGTTGTCAAAGAAGAGATTGCCATCTACTTGGGTTCCCAAATCCCTAATTACTTCTTCCGTACTTAATGGGTTACCACCTATGTGGTAATTTGTGGGCACTTTGTTTTTCCCAAAGGGGATGGCTATGCACTTTTTGGCATTTAGCTTGAGGCTGTGGCTCTGGCACCAGGTATCCGTCTCTGTGAGACCCTTTTGGAGGATGCTTGTGTGAGCTGAAGAGTCGATTATGGTTTGCAGTCATCTGCGAACTTGGTCAGCCATAGTCCTCCCGTGTTTGTACCTCAGAAAAATATATACCGAACAAGACAGGTCCTAGTACTGAGCCTTGTGGGATGCCACTTGTAACTGGTTTAGAGTCTGATATGGCACCTGCAATACTGACTGTGTGGGTTCTATCCCTAAGCCAGTTTGCAACCCATCTTGTGACATAGGGGTTGATATTTCAGCTGGTAAGCTTATTTATGATGCCCAAGTGGGGTATTGTGTCAAAGGCTTTTGCGAGGTCGAGGTCCAGGTAGGCTGTGTGGACTATCTTACCCTCATCTATGGCCTTGGTAACTGTTTCAAAGAAGTCAACTAGATTTAAGAGGCAAGAACTGCCCTTAACAAACCTGAATTGGGTAGGGTCCCAATGTCTTTGTTTATGAGTTCCATGATGATACGCTCCATAGCCTTGCAGACCAGACTAGTCAGGCTTATGGGGCGACAGTTCCCAGGGTCCGTTGTGGCACCACCTTTGTGGAGCAGGACCACTGTTGCTGTACACCATTCCTTGGGTACATATCCTGTAGTAAGGCTGACATTGAACAGTGACTTTATATGAGGGTTCAGTTCTTCTTGGAGCTCGTGTAAGACGCAGCTTGGGGCATCGTCCGGTCCCACTGATGCTATGTTTTTTGCTTTGGAGAGGGCAGCTTTCACCTGTGCATCTGTGATGTCTGGGAGGCTACATTCTGTTGGGATAGACAATTTCTCTTTTGGGGGGGGGGGGGGAGTTTGCACTGAACCTGTCTGCCAGGATGTTGGCAATGTCTGTGGGTTCAGTGCATTTTTTGCCATTTTGCACTAACTCAGAGCATATCTGAGAGTTTCCACCCAGATTCCTGACATAACTAAAGAAGGCCTTGTGATTATCTTTAGCGTCTTGGGCAATTTTTCTTTCGAAGCTGGCCTTTGATGATTTTATGAGGGATTGCAGTTTCTTGCTAGTACTGATCAGAGATGCCTTCCCTTTTTGGGATTTTGCTCTATCATGTAGTAGCTTCCTTCTTCTGTTGTATAGCTTATTTATGGCCAGGGTCCACTAGACAGGTCTCCTGCTTTTGGAGGAGTGAGTCTTGGTTTTATTTGGGATGGCACGATCCATGCATTCCTGCAGGTGCTCATAGAATATGTTTGTAAAAGATTTTGCAGTTCGGGCAGGATTTTCCACTGGCCCGGGGGCTTTGAAGGATTCCACCTCGATTTTGAAAAGTGTGAAGTTTGCTTTTGAGAAATTTTTCACAGTGGTTTCCTTGGCTGAGGGTGGGGATGGGATATGGATGTCTAGTGAGATTAGTTTATGGTCCGATCTTACCAATGAGGGGTTTACTTCTGGTGTAGAACATAGAGTCCCCATGTTGGTGATGACCAGGTCCAATATGTTGTCCCCTCTTGTAGGAGTGCTGACCAGTTGTTCCATAGCGTTTGAGTTTATAAATTCTAGGAACCGCTGGGCAAGGGTGTTGGAGCTTGAATAGTTTTCCCAATCAATGTTTGGGTAGTTGAAGTCACCCAATATAATGGTGTTTGGAGAGACCTTCATATTCTCCAATGTTCTCAGGAAAGCTGAGTGGGGTTCCTGAGATTGGAAGGGTGATCTGTAGCAGGCTACAAACTGAAAGGCAGTTTTGCCCACTGTTAGTTGCAAATGGATGGTCTCTGATGCTTCATGCAGTGCCACTAACCTGGAGGTGTGGGTATCTTTGATGAATATGGATACTCCCTCTCCTTTTGTGTTTCGGTCGGAGTTTTGGGGCCGAAAAGCATGGTATGAGTTATAACCTGGTAGTGCTGGGGTGCTCTCGGGAGCCTTGAACAAGGTTTCTGTTACTGCACAGATATAGATATTCTCCATACTGAGGAGAGCCTCAAGAGCGTGCATCTTGAGGTTTAGACTTCTGGCATTAAGTAGCATTACCCTCAGTTTTTTTTTCCTTGTGTTGTATATGGAGGTGGGTTTGTCTTTAAAGCCTTGCCTAAAAAGGCACTATGGGGGTGGCAAGAGCCTTAGCCAGTATTCGAAATCCCAGGGGTGACAGGTGCAAGCCATCCCTAGCGAATCAACGTGGCTTGTCGAGCATGTCATCCCAGGCTGACAGACACTGGATCCTCTTTGAATGACACCAATACTTTAGCCAATTGTTAAAATTGATCATTTTGTCTTTATATTGTGGCATCATTCTTGGTGAGGGCAAGATGCTACTCAAGGTCAGGGTCATACCAGCCTGGGCTACATTGATCAGAGAGCTCCTCTATGTCTCTTTTCATGTAGTCCAGGGAGGTATGTCTCTGGTCATTCACACCAGCATGGACAATGACGGAGTCATATTTGTACTTGCTTTGGAGTGACCCGAGTGCTTGCATTATGTGGCAGATCCTGGCACCTGACAGGTAGCTTACAGTGACCTTTTCCTTGTTCAGTCTGGTAAGTGGGACGTCAGTGTGTCTGACAATAAAGTCACCTATTACAAGTGTATTTGGTGTGTTGTTTAGCCTTAAGGGCTGTGACTGTGTGGCACACTGACTTTGTGAAATATGTGATATGTGGGTATTGTTGTGGGGTAGCGGTTTCTTGGATGTCTGCTTTGGAGGTCTCTGCTGCTTTGGCAGATTTTTATTTAGAGCCTCCGAGTATGTTTTTGTGTGTCTATGTGTTTGGTTTGCTGATGCTATAGGTCTATGTGAGATTGGGTTTGTGGTGTGAGTGATTACCATCTCCTCCTGACTGACTGTGCCAGTCTTGGGTTGAGAGAGCTCAGCCTCCAGCTTGGCTGTATAGTTGCATCTCTCTCATATATTTGAGTTTGTTGGGAGGAGGAGAGGGTGGTCTGTGTACATAAGGCAATTGTAACATTGCCTCAGGATTCCCAGATTCACTAGCTGTACTGGAGAGTAAACCTGAAACGGTCTTTTGGACATGTCAGAATAGTATAAGGAACTGCTTATAGACTGATCAGAAAGGACCAATAGGGAGCCAAGTATTTATAAGGACTATAAGAGGGTGTAGTGCTTTAGTTTGTTAGTGTATACTTACAAGATTTGAGCAAGTGCAGGGCTTTAGAAGGAAAATAGAGTGCTTACTTTGAGAGTTAGAACAGTTCCAAGGGAAAAAGTGACAAGTAGACTTTGTGGAGCCGGGAATAGTTTAAACCTATTTAAGTGATGCTGACCGATGCTGCGCGGTACGCAAAACCGTGCAAATGCAGGTTTTAAAGCAGGGAAACTGAAAGAGATAGGAATTGACCCAAAACGGCCAATAAGCTACTAGTTTCTGGGCTGAGACCACTCTTCCAGGGACAGATAGGCTGCTCAAAGCTCCCCACTCTCACTGGTGAACAGAGAAGCTTCCTCCTATCCAAGTAAGGATATAGGCAACACAGGAACCTATACCACAGTCCGAAATTCAGCAAAGCCTGAAATCTGGACTAATCTAGTTCAGTAACAGCGACCGGTGGAGAATTTAAGAACAATAAAGAATTAAAGGAATTTATCCAGGAGGGAAATGGGGCAAGAGTCAAGAGGAATATGCTGATCCTTCCAATAGGATGTAAAGTGGAAATGGAGGATGATGATGAAGCAAGGGAGAAGTTAAAGAAAGAGAGAAGGAGGATTTTGAATGCAGATCCTCAAGAAGAAGAAGAATAACAACCAGTCAGAATATTACATTCATAAAGTACCAAATACAGGAAATAAACTCCACGAACCAAAATAATAGTGTGTAATCCAAGAAGAACAAAGGCTCAAGTCCAGCGAAGCAATAACACCACCTGTTTATTAAACGACACAGCAAATAAATTAACCACACAGTTAGATGTAAAACCAGCCAATGCAAAAGATTAAGCGCTTTCATCCACTGGAACGTGGACTTCATCAGAATCAAACTAATTAAATATATATATATATATATATATATATATATATATATATATATATATATATATATATATATTCATAAAGTAGCAAAAAGTATTCCAAGAATTAAGCCAATATGAGAATGGAGAAAGGAGATTTTGCCAATAGGGATAACTGCAAGTAGGAGTACAGAAAATACACAGGATGGGGCTGCAATTTATTGGAGAAACCTGGCAAAGGAACCAAGACATTAGCAGCAAAATACTCAAGCAGGAAAGGTAATAGAATGGAATGAGGCCAAGAACACATTTTGACTGCAGGCTAAAGACAGCCTTTCTTACCAGGGCTTGATATGCGAGTACAGGCACAGAGAAGGTGATAGGGGGATTTTATCTGCAATACCTGCTCTGTCAAAGGTTTTAGTTTAACTTGGAACAGAAGCAGCTGTTAAAGAAAGGGTAAATAATAGGACATATAAAATACTGCATAACTATAAGAATCCATCAGAGGATGATAGAAAAGATTGAGAAGAGAGACTGGAAAAGCAATTTACAAGAAAACAATGGAAATACATATGCATGGTTCCCAAGTATGCAACCAACTCCAATAGGTCTACGATTTTTGCTTGGAAGTGTTTGGATAGGTATTTTTACACCACAAGGAAATGTCAAAGAATTTTTCCTCAGGTAGATAGCTAATGTTGGGGATGTGATGGAGAATAAAGAAGTAACTGGGAGGCTATGCTCTGAGAGTGCAATGAGTTTGAAGATTTTAAAAATTCCCTTCAGACTACTCAATCAGAAATAATGGGTTAGCGAATGGCTGTAAGTAAGGAAACCACTTTTTTGAGCTGCGAAGCAGAAACTAAATGGTTTAGACACAGCAAGGTCTTATCAAGTTAAAATCTGTTGGTTGACAAAAAACAAGTACTAGAAAACTGAATTCAAAGTCTACACCAAACTAAGTTACTGAATATTATAAAAAAGAGAAAAAAAAAAGAAGAACTGGAAAACGGATTTTTGGAAAAGTGAAGGATCGAATTACATAAAAGTAAACGGAAATTGCAGGAACAATACATGCATAATAACTTTTAGGAGGAGTCAGGTTTAAGGAAAGGCAGGAATTCAGCAATTTGTCTGTAATGTTGCACTGATGATAGTGGCAAAGAAAATATATGCAATGTATATTGTATTTAAATGGAAAAATTATAAATAGTTGGTTTTCTTTTCTATCAATGTACGTTTGCCTATGTCATTAAGTGATAATTTTCAATACAGGCACTTACAAAATTCTTTGATATAAACATGTAAAAAAAAAGACACAGAGGGGAACTGACTTCAGTGGTCATGTCCACCATACTGAACCCCAAACCTCAGTCCACAACCCTGCATACAAATAAATCCAAGGTATGGAATATACAAAAACATGCATAAATGAAAAAGTATACTTGTATATGACAATAGAAGGTATTTCAGAGTCTTATAAGGATAAAAATCCTAAGTAGGACACTACTCAACTGGTCCCTGATCATTACAGCAAGGAGGCAACTGAATAATAACAGAAGTCTGAAAAGACACAGGTACAGCTAGAATCCACCCACCTATAGAACAGTCCCCCCCCATAAAGGATAAGGAGGAGGAGAACTTCTCAAAAAAACTAGAATACGTCACACTACAGGCCCTGGGTAAACATTAGTAGCGAATGCTGGCTCAGAATATGAATAAAAGGCAGATAAAACAAGCTCTGCCTAGCTACAGAACAGTTCCATCATCCATACAGGAGGAGGAGGAGCAGGAGGAGGAAGAGAACTTCTGGAAAAATGTAGAATATGTCACACTACAGGCCCTGGGTAAACATTAGTAGCGAATGCTGGCTGCAGGATAGCAAGGAAAGTTCAGACATTATTTGTAAAGTAGCACCCCAATAGAAAATCTCAGAATATGAATAAAAGGCAGATAAAACAAGCTCAGCCTAGCTACAGAACAGTTCCATCATCCATACAGGAGGAGGAGGAGGAGGAGCAGGAGGAGGAAGAGAACTTCTGGAAAAATGTAGAATATGTCACACTACAGGCCCTGGGTAAACATTAGTAGAGAATGCTAGCTGCAGGATAGCAAAGAAAGGTCAGACATTATTTGTAAAGTAGCACCCCAATAGAAAGTCTCAGAATATGAATAAAAGGCAGATAAAACAAGGCTCCACCTAGTTACAGAACAGTTCCATCATCCATACAGGAGGAAGAGGAGGAGGAAAGGCACTGCGTAACTATTGAATAAGTCAGATAACAGGCCCTGGCAAAACATCACAAGTGGCACAAGCACCTTCCGGTTAAGTGACTTGTTCAAGGTCACACAGTAGGCAAATGAAGGTGAAACAGGAAGTGACTCATTAACAAGTCAGAACTTTATACTTATGTGTTAACTTCCATACTGATTCAGGATATTTCCATACATTGTTTCAACAGAATCCAGGTGATGAGGAAAGGAGCAAAAATATCATTCCCAAAACAAGGAAAGTTCTTCAAAGAACAATTTCATCTCCCACTGAAAGCCTCATTAGTGCCAAAAAACTCACCTCCAAGAAGTCCACTCAGCACCAAAATGCATCCAGCACTGATTAGCACAATGACGAAAGGGTTCCACTATCAACAAATTCAACTCCAAAGTGGGCTGGGTGCCAGCAGTTCAGCTTCAAAGCAGCACATAGAGGAAAAGATGTCCTCTTGGCAGCAAGTTGAGGCCAAAAGTGTCCCAAAGGCAGGCATCAATAGTCCAGGCATCAAATGGACCTCTCAAATGATGCTATTTTGAAGTACTGTTCCTATTTTCAGACCTAATCAAGGGCGTCCCTATTTTTGGAAGTACATCTCTATTTTCAGGCTTGATTTACCATCACACCACTTTCTGAATTCCCCACACCATGTGATTTTTGAAACAGTCTAGTACACAGAAAACCACACTACATGACAACATACTAGTGGCAACAATAGCCTAAAGAAAGAGAACATACATCTTACATTTCACTTTTTCTGAATCAAAAAATAAATTACCTTGTGTGGTAGAATTCTGCAATATAGTTCATTAAAGTCAACAGATTTTACATACTCTCTGATAACGTGCTTGTATTTTTTTCCATCATTTGTCATTCTATTTTTTTTAAACATATGTTATTGAGTACTATACAATGACTGGCCATTAACATTCAAAAATGTGCATGCTGATTGGTAAAATCCAGCATATACCAATAGAAAAAGTCCTGTCACCTGGAATGTCTTTTATTAATATATGTTACAGCTTTCTAGTTTTCTTGAGCTAAGAGGTTGAGAAGTACAGAATTTGAAATCCAGACAGCTTAGATGTACAAGAGAGAGACACGGTAGAAGTGGAAGGAAATTCAGGTACATTATGCAAAACTAAAGAAACGTACCCAAATTTCCTTGTACTTCTGCCCTGGCTCTCTCATACCTCTAAAATGTCTAGATTACCAACTTTTTTAAAAAATAAATAAAGAAGCAATAGAGATCTTCCTTCCTGCATTGCTTCCTTTCCAAAGCACTGATGCACTAAGTATGGGAATGTAAGTCCCATATGCATGTGCAGTACATCAAAAAAGCAGCAGAAGCCATTATACATAAAGGCAACAGTTCACCAACCACTCACTATCAAAGGGGAGGTATTAGAGAAAGTCAAAACAACCTATTTCCTGGGCCTTCATATTGCTGATGACCTCTCCTGGGCTAATACCAACCATATATTCAAGAAGGCTCAGAGGCTTTACCTCCGGAGAAAGCTCAAAAGGACAGGCTCCCACTGTCTGCTCTTACCACTTTTTACAAGAGAGCTATCGAGACCATCCTCACTAACAACTTCATAGTATGGTTCAGCAACTGCACAACTGCTGAGAAGAAGAAACTACAGAGGGTGGTGAGGGTGGCGGAGACAATTTTGGGCACAAACCTCCCTTCTATTCAGCCTTTCTTTACAACAGCAAGAAAGAGAACATATAAAAATGCTTGCTGATTCGACCCATCTGGCCCAAAACTGGTTCTGACAACTTGCACCTGCAAGGAGGTACCACAGCTTACGCTGTAGGACTACCAGATTCAGGAACAGTTTGTATCCTATAGCTGTGAGACTTATTAATATGGACACCAGCCATAATACCTGATACACTGAAGCCTCTTTTTTTTCATTTAATCCTGCTGCTCTGAGCACCATCACCAGCATTACTATTATGCAATATGATGGATATACTGAGTCACGTTTAAGGTTAACAAGTGCAATATGGTAACTAAACAGCTGCTATTCACTACTCTCTATTTAGTCTCTATCTTAACAGTATAGGGGTTTGGTGGTGCGCATTTATTTATTATTTATCACTGGATAATGGGTACTGAATGTGTTTATGTAATGTGAACTACCTCTTGCATGTCATAAGAGTTGTTATTTTCTTTCTTACATTATTCCCTGATACCGCTGCATCTATGTTATTTGCACAGCATTTCTCTCATGAGCTGACATTTGTACTTCTGTTTAGGCTGCACTTGTGTGGTCCTAAATGACAGTAAAGTTTCTTCGATTCTTTGAATCTACAAAGACATTATAACTATTTTTTTCCTTAAATAATGTCATTGTACAACAGCAATAACCAACTCCTGGGTGTGATACTTTGAAGATTTACCCATAGTTGCCTTTGTTTAATCACTCAGGCTTCATCCTCATGATTAAACCACACCAATTGTGAGTAAATCTTCAATACACCACAATGAGTTTTTGGTTATTGCTATAGTATTCTACATTCCTTCTGGAAGTGTGAAGGGTTATGTGCCAAAATCCCACAACCTATGGGCCTATTACCTTTATTAGCCTGAATGCCTCAGTCAAGACACACAAAAAGTAAGTTGTCAGTGGGCTTTTGAGGTATTGATGCTGACAATAGCAATATGAAGAGAATGTCAGTCCTGCAGCTGTGCCAAGTACTAAAGCTGCAGCAATGTATAAATCAGGCATCAGTGGATCCAATCCCAAAAGACATAAGGCTACAACTGACACACAGGACAGACTGGGCTGGTGAGACAGTCCAAACAGAAATATTCCATTCAGCTTGGAATGGTGATGATAAAGTGTTCCAGAATGGTTAGGCCAGTGGACCAAGCACAAGCCAGTGTCCACATCTGCAAATTTCCCAAGGATGTTCCAAATGTAAATTAAGAGATGACCACAACTGGCACCAAAGCTAGAACTGGGCTGGTGAAAATGTTACACAGTGAACAAATTCCACACAATTAGAACTAAACACAAGGAGTCCAAAGTAAGTCATGTGTATATCCACCTCTACATCTTTAACAAGACTTAGAGATATTTCTGATTTTCTGTTGGCAAGATACAGTTCAAATCCTTAGACAGCATCCTTTTTGTGCCTGGGCTTTTTTCCCCAACACTTCTAAGAGCCACTGGTAATGGGGGTGGACCGTCCATTTACATCAGGTGGAAATATTCCTTCAAAACAGATACCCCATATACCCACAGTGGGCTTATTGAATTACAGCTAATCTTAGTGAAATCTATTTTCCAACTCAAAGCCTGTTCTCATTCATCCTCTAAAGCTCCAGATGACCAAGATAAATTCTTGATATTTATTCCAACATTGAGTACAATCATAACTTCTTGGATTGTGTATTCAGAAATGCCCCGGAGCAGTTTATCTACAAACTGACCAGGGGCATAAGTACTGAGTCATTACTCACAAACATGGTCCCTGTCTGCACCCCTTCCAAGGCTAATCCTTCTTAAGTAAAGTTTGATCATGATGTGTTTACCTTTACCTTGGTTACAAATACGACCCATTTTAAAGTCTTCCAAAAGGCTAAACTTATACAATTGTATAAAGAAATCTTTAACTGTATCCATGACATGTCATCAGTAGACACCAGTTACACAGCTAGTTACACAAATGATTGTTTTGGGGTCACTAAAAGTGCTTGTGTGCTAGTATCTCACACCACAGTTGTTCACTACCACTTGCAGTAAATGGCAATGCCCTAACTCCCACTAGCTTGATCCTAGTTCACACCACCTGACCCTACTATACTGCACAGCCCTACCAAGACCCTATCTCTAACCCAAAAACTCCCACATGATCCCCCACAAAATCCCTAATGGTAGCCATAGCATTTCCCCTTCCTAAAATCCCTGATCACTCCTTAAACCTAAAACTCTACTCCCCCTCCCTAAACCCCCAGAACATTCCTTAACCCTAAAATTCCTCTCTCAAATACTAAACTCCTGCACACTCCCTAAAGCTTAACACTTCATTCACACTCCCTAACCCAAAAACTCCCTCCAGTTTCATTCACACTCCCTAACCCAAAAACTCCCTCCAATTCCCTAAACTTAAGACTCCCCTCCTGCTCACTAGATCCAAATTCCCCAATTGCTCTCTAACCCTAAACTCTCTTTTCACTCCCAAACCATAAGATTCCTATTCCCTAAACCTAAATCCCAGTCCTAAGCACTACCCAGAACCCTCCTTTAAACTTACTCCCCTCCACTCTTCCCCCTCCCAGCTTCTCCACTAACCTCACTGAATTCTGCTACTGCGTTTGGGCAACATATGGGAGCTCCAGTCTCTCTCTCTGTCCAGTTGCCGCATCTCAGTGGAACAAGTATTCGAATTGAAGCATGAGCAGCTGGCTGTGTGAGCTACAAAGTGTCAGAGTACCAGGATGACAGACAGTGGTCTTTGAGCTCCTAGGACCCAAGCACTTACAGCAGACCCATTGCTATACCTATTTGGATAGCTCAATAAAAGGTCAATATACCAGACCCTTGTAAAATAGTGTTGTGGTAAATATAAAAATAAATCATCCTGATGGTCTACTGACATAAACTATATTTCATTTTACATTTGTTAACCGGGGGTGTCTGACTGAGCCGAAAAGGCCCTTTTTCAGCAGAGGCCCGGGGAGAAAAGCTCCACAAAGAAAAATTACAAACACATTTAGTTATTTAGACATGATCAGTATACACACAAATTACAAGAAACATGTTTTTAGAGTGGTATGCGGCACATAAACAGTTACAGTGGAGAGAACAAACAAAAAAAATATTAATTTTAAAAATAAAGGTAATTAATAGATTTGTGGTGTACAGCTGACATTTGGAACATAGGTAGAATACATACACAGTACACAGGTACAGTACATACATTGTAGATTAGCCAGTGTTTGTAAGATTGAAAGCTATTATCATGTACTGTAGATTTAGTATGTATACGTTATCCGCTTTCACTAGCCTGGGGAGCAATCATGGCACTGCCAACTTTGCTTGAGATGTTGCCTGATGAGGTCTTTAAAGGAGGCTTTGGATGGTGTGTTTTGAATGCTAGTGGGGACAGAGATCCATTTTGTAGCCACCGAACTACTATACAGTGCATCTCCAAAGCTATTGTAGCTGTTGGTGACTTCTAGTAGTAGTTTGCTTGATGATCTAAGAGGGCTTTTCGCTGAATGATGTTGTACTAGGTTTTTGAGGGCAGGACACTTATTGGGGAGGTAATAGGTAGAATGACAGAGGCATAGCTGATTGTGGGTTAGGAGGTTGGGCAGTTCAAGCCAGTGGAGCTGTCTCAAAGCAGTACAGTGATGAGTTCTACAATTTGCAGCAAAGCGGGCAATTCTGTTACAGCAGGCTTCCATTTTGCTTAGTTCAGTTTTGTTGAGATTAGTCAGAATGGGAGATGCATAGAGTAGGGTGGATAGAAGTTGGGAGCTAGCAATGGCTGATCTTGTGTTGTTGGTAAGAAATGGTTTCATACGGTAGAGTGACCCCAGTTTGGCATGCACTTTTTTAACAGTTAAGTTGAGATGACTATCAAATTTTAGGTGGGAGTCTATGGTTATTCCCAATAGCTTAGCCTGTGCCACTGGAGCAATTGGAGTAGCATTTGTGGAGTAGATGGTGAATTGACTGTTAGTGTTTTTGGTAGAACTGGTTATAATCATAAGCTGAGTTTTCTTTGGACTGAGGATAAGCTGGGCTTTGGTAAGGTAGTTTTCAACATCAGAGAATGCTAGTGGAGTTGTTTCCAGGAGGGTGGGAATGTTTTGTGCAGCACAGATTAAGGTAGTGTCATCTGCATACTGAATTATAGATGCATGCTGAATTATAGATGCATGCTGTGCGGAGGTATGGAGGTCATTTGTGAAGACTGTGAATAGTAGTGGTCCTAAGATAGAACCCTAAGAAAGGGTTGGGAGGATGGCCTAATGGTTAAGGTATTTGCCTTACAAACACAAGGTGCAGGGTTTGAGGCTCACAAGGGCTAATTGGCTAGGCTTACAATGGCTCACAAGGGCACTTAGCCTAGTACTAACCTATGAACCCTGTGGGACTCCTATAGTTATGGGCAGCTGAGGGCAGCTGAGGAGAGAGAGAATTTTCCCATTTCACAGCTTGGTACCTGTCATTTAAGTAGCTTTGGAACCAGCTGGAATTTAATAGATGATATTGGTTTAGTTTGTTTGTTTAGCAGGATTTAGTGTGAGACTGTGTCAAATGCTTTGGACATATCCAAAAAAAGAGTTGACACTTGTAGGCCTTCAGTTTTGTGACACTTTACTGTGTTTGTGAAGCAGAGGAGGGCTGTAGTGGTACTATGGGCAGGTCTGAAACCATGCTGAGTAGGTGACAGGATGTTGCAGTCTAGGAGATAGTTTAGCATCTGGGTATGGATGCATTTTTCTAGGATTTTGGCCAGGGGGGAGAGTAAAGCAATGGGTCTGTAGTTATTAAGTTCAGTGGAGGTCCCGCCTTTATGTATGGGTATAACATAGGATATTTTCCAGAGTTTGGGCACATAGTTTTCAACAACTGATCTGTTTATGAGAGTGGAGACTGGGATAGCAATAGCATCTGCTGTGAGTTTCAAGAAATAGCTGGGGAGTAGGTTGGCTGCTGTTGATGAGGTTTTTAGTTTGGAGAGCATGCTTTTGATTGAAGTGGTGGAAACTGTTTTGAGGGTAAAGCTTGTATTAGTGTTATTTGTGTTGGGGGGGTAGTGAGGAAGGAACTGTTCTGTGATACTAAGGATAGAATTGAATTCACAAAGTGGGAGTTGAATTGTGTTTCGATGGGAACTTTAGTGTCAGGGGTGGTTGGTTTGGGGGTAGCCTTTTGGGTGGGTTTTAGCAGCTGGTTTACATTTTTTCAAAATTTTTGCAGGTTGTGTTGGTATTTAGTTTGTAATGTTGTGTAGTAGGATTTTTTTGTCCAGCCTAATGCATTTTTTGGCACGGTTGCACAGTTCTTGGTACTTAGTTAGGCTTTTTGTTTCTTTGTTTTTTTCATAGTAAAGCCCGGCAGTGTCTCTGGACTTGAGGATTTGTTTGGTTTATTTACTGAGCCAGGGGTTTGTAGAGGTTCTAACCTTGATTTTGCGCAATGGAGCGACAGTGTCTAGGTGTTGTAAAAATGTTTTGTTGAAATATGCTACAGCCTGGTCAAGTGGAAGGGTTTTTAGGGGGGGGTCCAGTCACAGTTACAAAGTAAAGTGTTGAGGACCTCAGGAGAGAATTTTTGTGTGTTTCTAGTGGATATATTGTTAGTGGTTTTGCATATGCTTGTTCTACTACATATAACGTATATTATGTTGTAGTCACTTAAGGTGTCTGGGAAACTGACTGTGTGAGGTACAATGTGGGGTTCTTAGTTAGGACTCAGTCAAGGATGGATTCCCTTTTAGATTTTTTATCACATCTAGTTGGAATTTGGACTAGCTGCTGGTAGCCATGGAGATTTATTAGATTACTTGGTGGTTCTGATATACAGGTGAACCAATCTAGGTTGAAGTCCCCCAGAATAAGGGTTTCTTGTGAGTATGTGGAAGAACACCAGGATAAGAAGTCTTCAAGGCTAGCAGGTGTATTACCAGGTGGAATATAGATCACAATTGTGATGATGACCTTTTTAGGGTGAAGTTGAAGTTGTGAGATAAGTATGTCCCAATTATTGGGAGAGGGGTAGGAGTTTGGTAATTGATGGACAGTTAAGTTGGACTTGTACAGCAGTTCCACCCCCTTTACAAAGTGGTCTGTCTTGTCTAATGATATTGTAGCCGGTAGGGAGAACTTCTGAGTTAGCTATATTTTTATTTAGCCAGGTTTCTGTAAAAGCAACTATGTCTGGGGAGTAGTGTGCTATTGTGGCCTGGAGTTCAGGTATTTTATTTTTGATACTTCTAATATTAATATTTAGCATTAAAAGATGGTTGGTTTTGCTGCTGTTGTTGATTTGCCCAGGGATGAAGGAAGTGGGGGTATTATGTTCTGACATTTGTGTTGGAGCAGTTTGTGTTGGACAGGATGGATTTGGGTCTGGGTTGGGGTGGATATCCCCACATATGGTGAGCCTGCTGTTAAAATGGAGATACAGATGTTGGAGTTTGGTGAGGAGTGTGAGAAAGTATGTTTTTTTGGAGTAGGAATGAGAGCATATGTGTTTAGTTCTGAATTGGTCCGTTATGTAGTTCTTGAATAAGTGTGGGCAGATATTATTATAATGTGTGGTGTCTGTATACGAGAGTGCATAATGCAGTGTTGTGCTACTAAGTTTAGGGATATTGCTAGAGTGATAACTTGTGGTGTTGTAAAGAATTATGAGAAGACAGACTAGACTTAGTTGTGTGATCGTCATGGTTATAAAGTTTAAGTTGTTTCTAGGTGGGGGGTCTGAATAGGAATTATAGGGTTGCACTACATGTGGATGGAGAAGTAGTGTGGGTGATGTAAAAAATGCCTAGTGAGAATGAGAGTGATTGGGAGTATTTTGCATGGAGCAAGTTGGTGTGGTATAATGTGATATGACTTGAGGAGCTGTGATTGGTGGAGGTGATGTGACAGTGAGCTGTGGGTGTGGCTGTGATTACTATAAATGTAGAGGTAGTGGGGGTGGGAGAGCAGGGGAGCGGAGAGAGCCCGAGCGTTAGTGAGGGTGAATGGAGCGGGCAGAGCCAACCAAGACAAGAGAAAAAAAGTAAGTATTACTTTACAAATCTGAACAATTTAAACAAATTCCTGAGGTCTAATGGCTTACCGGCAAGCAGAATGTAATTGCTGAAGAGCAATTGTGTCCTGGTGGGAGACTAGAAATTTAAAGATGGCTCCATGCTCAGCAGGATTCTAATATAGACTTTGTATTGGGGGGAGGGAGATAGTGCAAGGGGTGTAAACCAGGTGGAATGCAAAGAAACCAGAGAGGCAATCAGTGGAAATCAGTGATGGCCTCAGAGGGGGTAAGTAATAATTCAAACTACCTGTAAAGTGAAGGAGAGAAGAGACATCAAAGTTTATTAAGGTTGGCAGTGTGCCTTCACATTGACTTGCTGATTAGTAACCAGTTTGTGCACAGATTAGAGTAGGGAGATACATTAGCAATGAAGGGGAATGTATAGAGATGCAAATAAGCAGGTGGGCCTCCAAGTGATACAAACTAAGGCAGAAAGCACTGAGAGGGCTGCTTGATGGTTAGTCACAGGGATGTGAATTAAATGTATACTGTCTATTGGACAGTTAGAATTACTGTACTAGCGGGGTGGGGGGGGGCACAAGGCTACAACAGTCAGTTTTATTAGCAAGCTGAGAACTACTAAGAAACACTGCTAATGTAATAGCTTCACTCTCATAAAACATACAAGCAGAATGCCTGGGTGGACTGACCCTGCTCATGAGGCTCAAAATGTATATCCTTGTTTAGTTTGCAGTACTGATATAATAGAAGGCAGAAACTCCTTAAAGTGCCTTTTATGGCAAGAAATCCACAGTAACAACATAGCATTAAAAACCTCACTAGGACTCTGAAAGCCACTACAAAGAGCAGCAAAACATTATACAAATTAAGAATAGTGGCTGAAGCAAAGAATAATTGCAACTTTTCTTCAATTATGTCAGAAATGACCCTCAATTCTGCTGTGCACTTGACTTCCAAAATAGCTGCACACAGCTTAATGTCAGTTCTCCCACTGGGAAAACAAAAACTCAGAAAACAGAGTCGGTAAATTTGTCTTTTCGAGTAAGTTTTAGTTACTGGCTAGTAAGTGCACTGCCTGGATGCCAGCAAAAAAGAAATGTATAGAACCAGAAAGAAAATCAAAATTGCCAAAATTGTGGAGAAAACACTGGCTGGGAAGAATCCTGCAGATGTTCAACAAAAAGCAGTTCAAGCTCCAGCTCTGGTGCAAGACAGGACGTCCAATAATGTACAGGAAAAAATAACTCAAAACTGCTCATCGGTGATTAAAGTAAATGAAACAGTGAAGGAGTATATCACCTCAAATAACAAAAGGCTGGAAAATGGAAGAAGCTTTAAACATATATTCAGATGAGCTGATAAAACTGCAAAAATCAGAGGTTGAAATGAAGAATATGCAGACTGAGTACGAGACTGCTCCAGAAGAGAGGTTTCAAAAAATGGTAGAAATAGAGTTCAGAGCAAGTAGGGAAAACTGAAATGTTCTGCTATACCAGAGAAACTGAAAGGAATAGACTATTAATTGTATGAAAGGACAAGTAAGGTATTCCATAGCATGATCTGTTAAATGAAAGAACACACTGTGTGTATGCTCCAAACCTGACTATATGAAAGTAGCTAAGACCCATTAGTAAAGATGGAATCCTACCAGCAGAGAGAGTAGATTCTGACAAAACTGTGACAAAGTACTAAAAGTTAGAATAAGCAGAGTATTTGTGGAAAATGATTACTCACTGTACACCAGGCAGAAGAGAAGTAAATTTATTTCAGAAATCAGGGAATGTCAAGAGGCAGGTGTGAGATTCAAGTTGTTGTATCCAGCTATTTTTAGAATATTTTTTCCTGGAGGGTTAAAGTCATTTTTTGATGCAGAACATGCTAAGGAGGGAATAGAAAAGTTTGACAACAAAAAGTGAACCATCAAACAGAAGGGGGCTCTACTTCTTATTCTTCTGATAATAAAGCTCATCGGGAGACTATGCCAGTGAAACTTTTTCCAATGTTCCAAGCAAAATGTTTGAGAAACTGAGAAAAGTACAGGAGTTGACTAGAAGAACCAGGATAACATTGGAAATGAACCAGAAACTGGAGTTGGGAGATGAAGATCAACAGGAGGAAAACCAGGAACTTGAAATTAATGAATACATGTGGGAATACAAAGCATCACTCACATTTGTAAAATATAGCAGAACAAGAAAACATGGAAATCTTGTGCTTTTTTGAATTGGTTAAAACATATGCTCTGCTTCATGCCATTATAAGAACATTAAGGGGGGAAGAGGAAAGAAAAGAGGTAACTAAGTAAAACACTGTTTGTTCTTAACAGCATTTTTATATATCATGTATATAATTCAAGATGTATCATTTATTTACCAGGAAAGTCCACTGGGTCAAGATAGCCCAGGGGAGAAAAGCTCCAACACAGAAATAGGTACATATTACCACAAATTCTAATAAAATCACAATAAATTAATACAAAAATTGGGTTACTGCTTAACCAAAAAAGATATATAATATAGATTCTTACTAGAAAGAGTCTATAGAGAATAATAAAAATACATGAAATACATGTGAATTATATCAAAATTCAGGAAATATAATGAGTGTTGTTGATGATATATATCGTAAAGCATTTATAGTTATTTTTTGTGTTATAGGGATACAAAAGTAAACAAATACCCTTTTTCCTCCTCCTTTCTTTCTTCGTTTAGTTTTAAGAACTGTGGGCACTGCATTGTAAAAAGAGAAGAAAGCCTGGACTGAAGTGGAAGCATATAAATAAAAGCACATCACTGAATATAATGAAAAGTTTTCCTTTAGCAAATAAAGGTTCAAAGTGCAACATGAGAAGATTGTAGATGAATGCAACCATGTATCTGGTTCTCATATTTCTATGGAGACAATCTAAGAAGGGACAATAAAAATAGAAAACTTTGTTCTTTAAATGGTTAAATATAATGTTTTCTGAAAGCATTCAAGTTGTTTTCTACATCTGGGAGAGGTATAAAGATAAGACAAAACCAGACAGTGCCTAATGTAAGTAGAAGCATGGGTTTTACCATGTGTCTTAGCATGGATAACCTTCAAAATAGGTTAATTAAAGCCTACGAGTGTGGCTGTCAATCTGGGACAGTTGTTCCTACTAGAAGGGTTAAACTTCATTATTTGAAAATGTACTTAATTTTTCAGTACCTGTAATAAGTTATTGTGGTACGGTGGGGGTGGTCTGGGGGAGTGTTTGTTCTTTTGTCTGAGGGTTTTCATTAAAAAGAGTTGTAAGATGAGACATGGATTCAAACTGATATGACACAAAACAACTTTATAAAAGATCAACCAGCCAAACATTCTTCTATGCATATAACAGAAAAGTTGAAAGTAGAGATTTAAAAAAGCTGTTACACATAATGGTGGAGGGATGATAACATTATCATAATGGTAACACTTTCCATATCTTTGAATGTGAATGGTCTCACAGGTGTATACAGAAAGGAAAGAGTAGTAAACTATATTAGGAAAAGCAGACTGCAAATAGCTGTGCTACAGGAGACACATTTGGACAGAAGTCAGCATGTGAATTTGATAAAGAATGGATTTCCGGATGGTTATTCAGCAGAATATCTGAAACAAAGAAAAAGAGGAGTACTTATATTAATAGCTAGAGGAGCTTCAACAGTAACAGAAGTGGGGAGGGTAAAAATGATAGATTTGTGGCAGTAAGGGGCTACTGGCAAGGAAGAAAGATTACACTGGCATGTACTTATACTCCACTGATAACTGCTACAATGGAACATAAAATAATTCTAGGAGAAATAATCAGCTTTCATCAGAGACTAATTATATATGTATATTATATGTGCATAGGTGTGTACTAGGCTAATGGCCCTGGAGCCTTTACAAGGCTAGCCCATAGTATTACCCTGGCATCATGCCACCCGACCTTAGTTCCCAGTGCCTCTGTCGAGTAAAGCCATTGGAGTGATCCCCAGGGTGAATTTTCTATTTGCCATCCACTCATCAAGATTTCTCTTGAAGAAGGCCAGTGAGGTGCTCTTTTTGACATGTATGGGAAGTCTATTCCATAGCATGGGCAGTCTGTGGGTTATGAACCTGTCCAGCATGTGCTATTGACTGTGGTAATGAGGTAGAGGTCTCTGGAGTGTGTGGTGTGGAGGGATTGGGATTTCTTTAGATGTAGCATTTCTAACAGAGCTGGGTCAGACATGGCTTTGTAAATCAAGCAGAGATCGCCTCTAAGTAGGAGACATGAGAGACAGAATAGTTGGAGTTTTTTTAGTCTGTCCATGTAGGACAAGTGTTCAAGTCCTAGCATCCTCTTTGTGAGGTACTTTTGGGGTCTCTCCAGTTGTTTCAGATGTCTATTGAGGTACATTGCAAATGGGGCATTGTACTCCATGACTGGCCTAATGAGGAAAGAGTAGAGGGAGACAATAACGTCTTTCTTTCTGGATGCAAAACCCTTAGTAATGAGATGTGCCACATTGAAGGACTTTTATGACCACCACATTGCTACTGTGGTCAGAGAGAGGTTGCTGTCTACCTGTGTTCCCAGATCTCTTATAATGCCTTCTGTGTTCAGTGGACTACTAAAGTGGTAATTCGTGGGAACCAGGTTTTTCCCAAAGGGGATGACGACACATTTTTTGGCATTGAGCCTAAGGCCATGGTAATGACACCAGCCATTGGTCTCAGTGAGGTCTTTCTGTAGAATGTCAACATCACTTGGGGAGTTAATAATAGCTCCCAACTTGCAATCATCTGTGAACGTTGTCAGGCAATCTACTGGTATTGTGATTGGTCCTTTGGGGGGGGGGGTAAAGTTGGCACTGAATCTGTCGGCCAGTATACTGGCAATCTCTGTTGGCTTGGTATAGGTGGTAATACATACAAAATACCTCAACATACTGTCAATACTAATTGCATATCTAAATACAAACAGCTACTTACGGAACACCTCAAACACTCATGGATCTGCATTCCTCTACAGCAGATTAACTACTTCTCACTAGCTGTACCCTGACACCTCTCACAAGTCCAGTATTTTTCTTTTTTCTCATTCTTTTTTTTCCTACTATTGCCAGCATTTTTTTTTGGCTGCCTACTTTTCTATCCACTGCACTTTATTTTTCAACGTGACTCTTCTCTGTTACTTTCCTTTCTCTTTCACCAAAAAGCCTAATTTCATACTTTCTTGCACATAAGATAATCCTTCAAGTCAACTGATTTATTCATAAATGTCAGTTTTCTTAGTTTTTACTAGCTTCTTGTATCTCTAATATTTGTAATTGTTATTAGTAATGTTAACTTTTTATGCTTCTGTTTTTGTTGTACTTACTGCTACTCTCTTTGATCCTATGCTGCTATAACATTATATCTGTGGAGCTTTTCTCTCCGGGCGTCCACTACAAATGGAAATAAATAAAAAAATAAATAAATATTAATTCACAGGAGCATGTGCATTTCATTTTGATATGCATCCAATAACTATTTCAGATCCTGCACCAAATAACTAAAATAAAAATGCAGGTTAATGAAATAAAAATAAGACACTGGTGCTTGCCCACCTATCTCTTAAATACAGGGCAACTGAAGGAATGGATAGTGGAAATTATACGGGAGTTATTTGAGAAGATAGAAATTTCATCAGAAAATATAGTTAGAGAGTAGGTTAAAATAAAATGGAGTTAAAAGAGTAGAAATAAAAGAAAACAAAATATAGTTAAGAAGTAACAAGAATTATTTAGCAGGACTGACGAAGCTAAAGGTTTTGCAGAATAGGGGGAATGTCACAGAACAAGGACAGCACAACTCTAGAGTGCTAAAGAGAAAATAAGGAACTACGTGAATAATATGCATTAGTTTAAAAAGATTGCTGTTAAGGGCCTTATTTTTTTACTTATTTATTTTTTTAATAATAACTCCAGAGCAGAAAAGCTGTTAAGCTCAGCTGCTCAGGCATAGCCTATAACAAGGAAAATAACCAGAAATCCTGTAGAAGTATTAGAAATAACTTGGAAATTTAATGAAAATCTGTATAAAGCAGAGAAATATGCAATCAAGAAAAAGTACAAATGGAAATGTTTACAGAAGAATTAAATATGCCAAGGTTAGAAGTAGATGCGGCTTAATTATTAGCTCAATAACAGGAAAGTAGGAGAAGAGATGGTGATCTATAACCAATCTACAGTAAAGTCTCCAGGAATACATATGGGCAGTCATTACTAAATACAATCCTGAGGATTGACTAGAGTGTCTCTGGTACTACATTGGGATGAAGTGGCTAGGCTTGAAATGACCTTTGGATCGATAGTCTAGAAACCTCCTAAGGTCCTACATTCCTATGGTATATTTCTGTGGAAGTCTGGAAACGAGGGAAGAAAGTGAAAAATCTGGAAGGTTTTGTTTAACAGTATTTTAAAATGAGAAGAAGCACTAACATCCTGGAAGAAAGCTGTGCTGGCTATAATACCTGAAGATGGTAAAAAAACAAAAAAAACATCAGATCCAGCTACACATAGCCCATTTCTATTCTAAACCATGATTATAATGTGTTTATGTCTAGAATGGCTAAAAGAATAACAGATGTGATGCTAAAAATCAATAGATATGGATCAATGGAGTTTTGTGGAGGGGAGACAAACATTTGACAACATATCTCTATTATTGGTGGTTCTTGATGCAGGGAAAGTATCTGACAAAGTAAGATGAGATTTTATGAGTATGGCAATGGAAGCATTTGCATTCATTGACACTATAATAAGGTTAATTAGGAGGATATATGAGATAATAGAGGAAAAATTTAAAGTGGGAGGGTTCATTTATAATAAGTTGTGTCTGAACAGAGGAACCAGGCAGGGTTGTCGTTTCCCTTTATTATTTGCTTTACATTTAGAGCCACTGGCTAAGAAAACAAGGGACTCAGAAATTCAAGGATTAGATTAGTATGGTAATCAATAACAGTTGGCTCCATTTGCAGATGATATTATTTTGTACGTGATAAGACCAGAAAATGACATCTCAGTGATGTGGAACATTCTGATACAGTGAAAATATCTTTTCAAGATACAAAATTAAAAGATAAAACAAAGGCAATAGCTGTAAACTATGTACCCACAAACAAAGTGGTTCAGCAATACCCATATTTATGAGGACAGGATAAAATGAAGTACTTAGGCACATGGGTTAAAAAGGATTTTGTTATGGCAGCTAAGGATATGTGGGAAGAGACTAAACAAGAGAGAATACAACTGAGAAACTGGAAGTTCTGTTTTATGGATATGGATAGCAAGACAGAAGAAGTGAAAATGTTTGCAGTCTGTTTAGCTTTTATACACAGGTCAGGCATATCTTTAATCAACCAGAGGAGAAGCTGTGCATAGCAATTAATAAAGAGTTGAATGGTTTTATCTGGGAAGGGTAGATGGCAAGAGTCAATTAGGATAAGCCAACAAGGTGGTCTGGGATTACCCGATTTGAAGGAGTATTTCACAGATGCACAGTTAGTGCTTCTACACATATCACAAGCAGAAAGCTATAATTCAAAGTGGAAAGGGAAGATGATGAAATGGGGGGAGCTTAAGGAATAAGGAAAGACTGGGGCTTTGGATGCAGATCCTTAAATAGAACAACAATAAACATGCAGAATTTTATATTCATAAAGCAGCAGAAAGTATTCTAAGAACTAAGCCAACATGGAATTACAGAAAGGAAATTCTTCCCACAGGGATAACTGCAATTAATGGTACAGACAATAGGCAAGAGGAGGTTGGAATTTACGGGAGAAAACTGGCAAATGAATCAAGCTATTGAGACCAAATAATTAAAGAGGGAAAGGTAATAGGAGAGGAAGAGGCCAAGAATATCTTTGGACTGCAGGCTATCAATTGTCTTCCCTATCAAGGACTGGATATGAGAGTATAGACAAAGAAAAATGAATAGGGGTATCCTAAGTAAAAGAAACGCATTCATAGAGTTTTTAGCAGAATCTAGAACAGAAGCTGCTGTTAAAAAAGCGATAATTAGTAGGGCTTAAAATACTGCATACCAACTATAGTAATCAGTCAATCAATCAGAGGAGGTTAGAAAAGATTGTGAATTTCTTATCCGGTACTTCTTCCCAAAGAAATAACAGGAGGATATTTGTGTGGCTCCCAAATGTGCAAGAAAGTCTAAAAGATTTGGGAAACATTAGACCCAAACTCTAATTCAGAAAGGCAGTAAAAAAATCACTTAAGCAAAAATAAAGAAGGTCGATGAGGTCTCCCCCCTGATTGACCCATCTCTCTAGGCCACCCTCTCTCTCCCTGACTGACCCATCTCTCTAAGCCACCCTCTCTCTCTCCCTGAATGACCCATCTCTCTAGGCCACCCTCTCTCTCCCTGACTAACCCATCTCTCTAGGCCACCCTCTCTCTCTCCCTGACTGACCCATCTCTCTAGGCCACCCTCTCTCTCCCTGACTGACCCATCTCTCTAGGCCACCCTCTCTCTCCCTGACTGACCCATCTCTCTGGGCCACCCTCTCTCTCCCTGACTGACCCATCTCTCTAGGCCACCCTCTCTCTCCCTGACGGACCCATATCTCTAGGCCACCCTCTCCCCCCTGACTGACCCATCTCTCTAGGCCACCCTCTCTCTCCCTGACTGACCCATCTCTCTAGGCCACCCTCTCTCTCCCTGACTGACCCATCTCTCTAGGCCACCCTCTCTCTCACCTTTCTCCTACTTCAGTGAAACCCCAACTGCCTCCTAATCTCATATCTTTTCAACTCTGCGAGCCCTCTTACCTAACTCTCTACCTCTAATCTTCACTCTTTAAAATCTGTTCGGACTACCACCTCTTCTCCCCCTCTCAGCCAGATTAATCCGTACCGACGTATCGCTTTTAACAGTAGAATGACTACGCTTAGAAACCCATACTTACCTGCCTTTTACTACACAGTAATCACTATTCATTGCCTTCTAAATATTATCTGTATTATTTCTTTATACTCTTATACTCTTTGTACCTTAATATGTGCTGATATGTACAAACTAATTGCCATTCATGTGAACCTGCTTTTGTATATATCCACTTACTCCAGACAAATGTTTCTTCAGGTAGACTTAAATGTTGGACATGTGATGGGGAAGAGAGATAACTGAGAACATGTTTTTCTGGAGCGTAAGCTGCAGCGGTAGTGTTGTCGCCTCACAGCAAGAGGTTCTCCTGTTCGAGTCTCGGCTGGAGCACCTTCTGTGTGGAGTCTGTATGTCCTCCCTGCGGTCGAATGGCATTCTAAAGACATGCGTGAATGGCGTGCCTTCGTTGAAGGTTGGGCATCGGGCTGGCACCTCAGCACCATAAAAAATCGACTGCCAATCATTAACGGACCGGAGTTCCACTGTGGCGACCCCTAACTGTGAAAAGCCAAAAGAAAAACAACAATGAGCTGGCAGACTTTAAAAACTCCCCTGCAGACTACTCTTGTCAGAAATATTGGATGAACAAATAGGTGTAACTAAACAAATGATTTTTGAGCTGTGATGTAGAACTGGAATTGCCTAGACACAGGAAGGCCTCGCTGAGTTAACTCTGGTGCCTGCCAGAAAAGCTGTTTCTGGAAAATAGAAATCAAAGTCTAAATCAACTGCACTAGAAGTAGTGAATACAATAACAGAGAGAAGAACACAAAAAGTGAGATGTTTAGAAAAGGGTAGGAGCAAAGTACACACAAAAAAGTAGTAATTGTGAGAATAATACATGCAGAACAATGTTCTGGAGGAGGAATTAGGTTTAAGGGAAGGCAGGAATTAAATGAGCTATGTAATGTTCAAATGAAAATGACTGCATAGTAAATTGTACGTGATGCATAATGTTTGAAACTAAGATATGTCAATATGGTTTCATTTATATAAATACATGACTGCTATGCTATAATTGATCATTTACTAAAGATGTTTCTTGTTTAAAAAAAAAAAAAAAAAGACTGCTATCAGCTTCTCCATAATGGTATCTCCAACTTGAATCCAAAGGATATTGCAAATATAATGGTTAACAAGTCTGTAGCAAATTTCTCCCCCGAAAAACTACCATTCCCTCACAAACCTTTCCTGAGTCACTTCCCCCTCCCCCTGTTACCACCTAGGAGCAATCTCTTAAAATGTACTGTCAAAAACCAAGAGCATTTACTCCAAGGGCCCAGACCACATACACTATCACGGCTATGGAATAGGCTCCCCATCCATGTGAAGCAGAGTTCCTCCCTAACCAAATTAAAGTCCAACTTGGACAATTGGATGGGAAACCGGAAATTCATCTTTGGTTAGGCACCTATGTCTCTAATTGACACAGGTAACCTGTAAATGGTTCATCTCCCAGGCCCCTGCTTACACTTCTTAAGGGTATCACAACTTGTCAGAGATTTGGGATGCATGGCTAGGCTTAAAAAGGCCCTTGTGGTTGTTAGCCTAGTAAACACCTATGAGCCAAGTTGACTAATAAAGAGTGCTACATATGCACTTGATCTCCTCTTCAAACCCTTTAACCTAACCTTTGTTATCGGCTCTGTCCCCTGAATCCTGGCACACTAGTATAATAATGTTTCTCAATAAGGGAGGAGCCACCATAGACCCAGGTAACTATAGACCCATCAGCTTTATGAATTTTATCTGTAAAGCCTATGAGTGCATGATTACTGATAGGGTTACCACCTGTCCCACTTTGCGAGGGACAGTCCCTTTTTTGGGCAGTTGTGTCCTGACCAAAAATATTAAAAATGGCAAATGTCCTGAGATTGTAGGACATAATTATGTCCCCTATTTCATGTAATAGTTTCATAAAATAGTTATTTCTGTATGTAAAATACCTAAATGTTACAAGAAACAGAATAAGCAACTAAACTGCTACAAGAATAAGCTTTAATTTAGGCAAAAAAGTAAAGTTCTATCCTTTGTACTGACCGTGGGTATGTGTCGGCCTGTAAAATCTGATGTGTGTCCCGAAAATGTCCAACTTTGGCCATTTGAAAAGGTGGCAACCCTAATTACTGACCTCATAAATATAACATTAAAAACCTGATTAAGCTAGACCCATTGCAAGCTGGCTTTGTAAATGACAGGTCCTGCTTGCTGAATGTTAACCACTTGAGTGACCGTCCCAAAGAATACAATGATGGTAGTTGCATCTTTCATGCAGCCTACTTTCATCTAGCCAAGGCATTTGACACCATACCACATGATGGAACTGTTTATAAGTTGATGGCCTTAAACATAAATCCTTATGGGGTAAGATGGGATAGCCAACCGGCTTTAGGACAGACCATACACACTGTCTGAGTGGATGAAGCCTCCCATGACAGACAGAATATGACTAGTGATGTTCCTCGGGGATCAGTGCTGGGCCCTCTTCTGTTTGGCATCTATTTTTCAGATCTTCAAACTGAAAACTGTGACCTCTGGTTAACGAAGTGTATTGATGACTGTAAGTTGGGTGTGATTGTTAAATTCCTTTTCGATATATACATTCTTCAAAACAAACTAACTAAAGCCAACTCCTGGACACAGAAAAAGGCCTCAAGCTGATTGCCAAGAAATGTAGCATTATCCATTTCAGGAATCTGAAACATTGTGCATTCTACTTCACTACAAACACAACCATACAAATTAGTGATCGGAGATGTGGGCATATGGGTTGATAATTCCCTCTCCTTTGAGCCAAGGGCATGTCTACTAAAACTAAGAATGTCACTGTGCCTCCGTATTCTGCCCTAGTCAGACCTATTATTGAATATTAATGCACCCTTCTGCATATATGTGGCTACACATATTTAAAAAAAAAAACTTGAAAAGTCAGAGGTTCTTTAAAAAAATGGGGTCTCGGACATCAAAAACCTTAACTACCAGAACAGAATCCTTATCTTTGTACTAGTATGTCATTTAGGCTTCTGAAGGCAGACCTGTGCCTCACTTACTGTATTTCTAAAGATCTAGTTATTCTCGACCTCGTCTTCCTCAACAAATCAAATCCTGCTGCCAACACCAGAATCAGTGATTTCAACCTTCATCAAAACATGGGGAGAGAAAGAAAGATTCTTCAAACAGTACCGCCTCTTGCACAGGTATAGAGTTTCCCAGCATGTCCACTGATGTGGTTACCATGCCATCTTCCAAATATAACTAGGACATTTGGATGGGGGTCCCTAAATTTACAGCAAGACTCACAGGCATCAACCTCCTTGTAAAAGGTAGTGGAGCCTAGGGCTGGCTACTCCAAGGAGCACATGGCCTCTGGTCAGAAGGTGGTGGAGCCTAGGGCTGGGTACTGCAAGGCACACATACAGTCTCTGGTCAGAAGATGGTGCAGCCTAGGGCTGGGTACTGCAAGGCACACGTGGCCTCTGATGAGAAGGTGGTGGAGCCCAAGGCTGGGTAATGGCAAGGCACACATGACCTCTGGTTAGAAGGTGGTGGAGCCTAGGGCTGCGTATTGGCAAGGCACACTTGACCTCTGGTTAGAAGGTGGTGGAGCCTAGGGCTGGGTATTGGCAAGGCACACGTGACCTCAGGTCAGAAGGTGGTGGAGCCTAGGGCTGGGTATTGGCAAGGCACACGTGACCTCAGGTCAGAAGGTGGTGAAGCCTAGGGCTGGGTACTGCAAGGCACATACGGCCTCTGGACATAAGGTGGTGGAGCCTAGGGCTGGGTACTGCAAGGCACACACAGCCTCTGGTCAGAATTGCCTTGTATATCCTAAGATCCTATAATGATCCTATTTGGCTACATAGTACTGATCCCCTAATCTGTTCCTGGAAATTGTTGGATTATTTTCAGATCCTGAGCCATCTTAACTCTGAAGGACTTGAGAGGGACCAGATTACGGAGAGTCTCAAGGACTGCATTGACACAGTAATGAAGTACATTACCAATGAGAGGACAATAGTTTATGACCTTACAGTCTGTACTCTTCTGCATCATACAGATGGCTCTGTCATGCTCCAGTTTCTTTCTGAATCTTAGTCATTTTTTCTGTCTCTGGGTGGGCAACAGCAAGAACTGTGACCAAATAACAAATATGGCAAAATCGTCATGAACAGCATGTTTACTAGACCACAGGCCTGTGAGTTTCTGGTCCAAGAGGTAAGGTCCCAACTTTAAGCAGATTGCAGCAAAGGTAAGCTTGGCTGTCCAACATACCTAAATGAAACCTTCAGAAAAGACTGATGTATTATGAATGAAGATCAATAGACTGATGCATCATGGATGAAGATCAATAGGCAAATGGAGTCCAGATGGAGAGATGGACTGATGCATCGTGGATGAAGATCGATAGGCAAATGGAGTCTGAATGGAGAGAGAGATGCTGTTTTTCACAAAATATCACCAAGACAAAACTGGTACATATACACTGTATTTTACATAGCATTCCAAATGCCAGAGCAAATTTTATTATTTATTTATTATTTTATTTTACATTTGTTAACCGGGTTAGTCCAACGGAGTGTTTGGCTCATTTTCAGTGGAAACCCGGGGAGAAAAGCTCCTCAGTGAGTTTTTAAATTTTACAAACAAACAGTTACGAAATTATCATTTGCAACTAAACAAACAGTTAACAAGATAACATTTAAAATAATCTTACAGATCAAATCATTTGGCACAAAATCTTTGTGATGTTTGGTTTTGTATTTTATATACATATATCATAGCTGGATACACAATACCCAGGATAAAAAAAAAAGTACCTAATCGTGGTAAGTACACTGGTGCCAGGACTGGAACAGATGACAGTGCAGAATCCTCAAAACACTGAAACATTCTTACAATGGGGCTAGGCCAGGCCCAGGGGGAGGATGGCCCCCCTGGTGTAGAAGGAAGTAGCAGTGCACAAAAATCACAATAGGCCAAAAAAAGAGAGTCATAAAGATGACCGAGATGGCTATTGATAAGATGGATCAGAATGAAATTATGTTTGTTTGTGTCTTTCGGCTTTAACTCCGGAACTCCGGTCCGCTAATGATTGGTAGTTTATTTTTACGTGCCGGGTTACCAGCCCTGACGCACAACCTTCAACGAAGGCACACCCATTCACGCATGTCTCCATGCAGAAGACGCTCTAGCTGTGAATCGAACCGGACAGCGTCTTACTGTGAGGCGACAACGCTACCGCAGCACCACCACCGTAGACTGTAAGAATGAAATTATGTACTGTTGCTATTATGCAAGAAGCCCTGAATTTATAGAAAGAAGGATTTAGACAGAAATTACAGGAAAGGAAAAATACTCAAGAAAAACTGTCAGAAGCTTCAAATAAAAATTGCTGTCAATTAATACAACAGACTTATGAACAACATTATACAGGCCAAGAAACTTTTGGCCATTTGGAAAAAGAAGCGACTGAGGAAGTGCAAAAATATAAAGAGCAAAATCTAGAAACTTTTGAAAGGTATAAAAAAGAAACATGGACATGGGAAAGAAAAAGAGATTTGATACGGTGCAATATTTATGCAAAGGAGAAAGCTAAATCAATCAACACAAAAAAGGCAGCCCTAAAGATACTTTAAGAGAAATACAGTCAAAAGGCATCCAGATCTGGAAAAATTCACAAAAAAAAACAAGATCACAAAGAGGGAAGATAAAAAGATTAGTAAAAAAGTTAAAAAATAGAAGCTGAAGTTATGGAATACTTGTGAAGTGAAGGATTTAGTGTAGAAAGTCAGGTTACATCACAGAATGATGAAACAACAAGTCCCCAAGTTAAGGAGAAACAGGAGGAGCAGGAGACATCTGAAGAAGAAACATGGACATGGGAAAGAAAAAGAGATTTAATATGGTGCCATATTTATGGAAAGGAGAAAGCAATACTAGTCAATGCAAAAAGAGCAGCACCAAAGATATATTTGAAGATAAATACAGGCAAAGGTATTCAGACATGGACAATTTTACGACACAAAAAATAAAACAACAACAGAGGAAAAGTAGAAGAGAGGGCTAGTAATGGCAAAGTTAAATAAATAGAAACTGAAGTTATGGATTACCTGCGGCGGAATGAAGAATTTAGTCTAGAAACTCTAACTCAGATAGCATCACAGCAAGATAGAGCAATGGATCCCCAAATTAAGAAGAAACCAGTGGAGCGGGAAAAAAGACGTTATGTACTCACCATAACGTTCCATGTGTGTTGTCCATCTCGCCTTCTCATTCTTAGCAGATTAGGTTCGGAATTGATCCTCGGTTCTGACTTGGCCTTATACAAAAGCTTGAGGTCTTCCACTACTCATGGCTAAAACCCTAGTCCCATCATGTACCACTAGAGCTCCCCACATTTTGTTTGCAGATATAGTTAAATAAAGGTTACTATATACCTAATAGCGCAATCAAGAAGGTCAGAGAACATCAACAGCCAATTACATCAGCTTGCTCTTCCAGGAGCAAAGGGCTGGGGGAAGGAGGGTGGGATGCAAGAATGAAGGAGAGATGGACAACACACATGGAACGTTATGGTGAGTATATAACTTTTTTATGCGACGTTGTCCTATCTCGCCTTCATTCTTAGCAGGTTGGGACAGTGTCTCCAGCACCATCTTTCTTGGGTGGCTCAAGGCAGAATATTCTTCAGAACAGTGGACTCAATGAGGCCAAATCAACTTTGTAATGAGTGATAAAGGTATGTGGCCTTGCCCATGTTGCTGCAGCACAACTCACCCAAAAGGCAGAAGAGGTTGCAATGGCTCTTGTAGAATGACCTTTTACTTTATGGGAAAGTTTTTTGTTTTGAGATTGGTAAGCAAAGGTAATACAATCTGACAACCATTTTGAATGTGCGACTTCAGACACAGGAGCACCAAATAATTGGTCAGATTTTTCTGAAGTCTTTCGTCCTATGTATGTAGAAAAGTAATTGTCTATGCACATCCAGTTGATGTAGCATATATTCTGCCTTGCTGTCATAGTTGGCGGGGAAATGGTAGTTCTATGGACTGGTTCAGGTTAAATTCTGAGCATACTTTGGGTAGAAAGGATTTGTTCGTAGGGATACACTGTCTTTGTGGAAAAGCATGTGGGGGGGTTTATTGACAATGCTTGCAGCTCTGAAACTCTTCTAGCAGGTAATAGCTATCAAAAGAATCATTTTCCAAGTCAAATACTTGAGATCACAGGACAATGCAGACTGGAAAGGGGGAAGAATCAAACGGGATAAGACAAAATTCAAGTCCCACGGTGGTGGAGGGATCTTAATAAGTAGTCTTAATAAAAAGAGTACCTTTGAGAAAGGCTTTGCAAAGTCTGTGGGACATCACACTGGGACCTGTTTCACCTAAATGGAAATTAGATATGGCTGCTAACTAAACTCAAATAGTAGCTGCAGCTGCCCCTTCATTAAACAGCTTTGCTAAGAATTCAAGAATGGAAGCCATTAGGGCAGAGAAGGGATCAAAGTGGTTATTCAAGGACCATGAAGAAAATCTTTTTTCCATTTGCTTCTATATAAAACTTTCTCATCGAAGCCTTATGAGATGAGATTAGGATATGTTTTACTGATGGAGAAAGGTTAGGGAGCCTAGCTATGGTTGGAATTGGAGCAGCCAAGTTGTCAACTTAAGGGTATGAAGGGACGGGTGGAGCGTCCCCGATGCATTAGTCAGGAAGTCTGGAACTGGGTCCAGAATCCATGGCTCCTCCTGGAGATAAGGCCACAGGAAGAGGAACCAGATTTGACGAGGCCAGTATGGGGAGAAGTATCAAGTTCCTTCCCAAGTGACTGGCTTTCTGCAGGACTTTGGGTATCAATGGAAAGTGAGGAAAGGCATAAAGGAGACCCGCAGGCCAATCGTGGACAAGTGCATCCCTTGGTGACTCCCCCGGAGGGGGGATCAGGGCAAAGTAGTTGCTGCATTTGGTGTTTATGGACGTGCCAAAAGGTTGCAGCAAAGCTGGCCCCATTTGTGGAAAATCTTCTCCACCACTTCCTGTTTTAGGGACCACTCGTGAGTCATTAAAATAGCTCTGCTGAGTTTGTCTGCTATCACGCTAGATTTCCCTGGGATGTGCATTGCTACCCGAAAGCACTGGGAAGAGGTCACCCACTGCAATACTCTCAGGGCCTCCCAACAAAGGGGAAAATATCTGGTTCCTCCTTGTTTCTTTATGTACTACACAACTGACATGTCTGTCTGTATTGCAATAGTTCCTAGCGAAAGAGAGTCCTGGAATGTCTGCAATGCTAAAAGCATTGCTCCGATCTCTAGGACATTGATAATGCAAATGGGCCTCGTGGTCCTGCCAAGCGCCTTGGACTGTCCTTCCCAGATAATGCCCCCCACCCTATTTGAGAAGCATCAGTGGTCACTGTGGCTAATGGCTGGGGAAGAACAAAGGGTCGACCTACTGTGATACGAGTGGGGTGAAGCCACCAACAAAGGTCTTTCTTGCCAGATTCAGTTATCAAAATTTGGCTTGACATGGGTAGTTCCTGCATGGACCACTTAGTGAACAGTAGCCACTGGAGAATTCTCATGTGCAGACATGCTAATGGAATTGGAGTTTCCGCTGCTACCAGACTGTTCTTGCTTGTACTTTTTCTTTGGAAAAAAAGTTTAGGACCTGACATCTTAGGACTTGAACCCTTTCAGGGAGAAGTTTTGCCATCATATTTGTTGTATCTAGATCTGCTCCTATAAAACGATACACCGAGATGGCAACAAGGCAGATTTTTCAGAGTTTATTGCGATTCCTAGCTGAGAACAGAGATGCAAGATAGTGTTTTTTGCTTTGGAAAGTAGATGCTTGGTGGTGGCAGTTAGGAGTCAGTCGTCTAGTTACAGAAACACTCAGAATCCTAACCATCTCAAGTGAGCCACTACTACTGCCATACACTTGAACACTCTGGGGGCTCTAGTGAGGCCAAAGGGCTGAGCTCAAAACTGGTAGGGATTGGCTTCCAGCTGAAAGCACAAATGACTCTGGATTGCCTGCCCATTTTTATGTGCAGTACATATTCTGGAGGTCTATAGGGCGCATCCAATCATCCTGTCCCAGAAAGGGGAGGATTGACTGCAGTGTTACCATCCATAACTTTGACTTTCTTACTGATTTGTTTAATTTGCTGAGATCCAGGATGTGTCTCCAGTCCTCCGTTTTCTTTGGAACTAAAAAGTACCTTAAGTAAGTTCCAGATCCTATTTGGTCTGCGGGGGCTGTTTGTATGACTCTTTTGTCTAGCAACTTTTGTATTTCTAGAGTTGTCTGTTCTCTTTGGCTGGGTGGAATGTCTGGTAAGTTTTTTGTGTTTGGGATGGGGAAGGAAAAGGGTCTGGAGTAACCTCTAGGCATGATGCTTTGTACCCATTTGTCTTTTGTTATTGTTAGCCAGGCTGATGGGTACAAAGACAAGCAGCCCCCGACTGCCTCTAGAGGTGGACAGGCGGGCCTCCTTTCAGGAGCACTGAAAGGGCTTACCAAAGAAAGATTCCCTGTCACCCTGGTTTTGCGATTCTATTTTGCTCCATTAGCACTTCCCACTCTGCTCCTGGTGGAATAATCACCACTTGTGTCCTGGAAAGCTCTCTGGGATTTTCAAAACCACATTTTTCCTCCTTTCTGACCTTTTGGATAAGGTCTGGTAGGTAGGGAAAAACCTAGAGGCGTTCACAAAAGACGATTTAAAGGGTTCCGCTAAGTCACACAAGTGCATCCAGGAATGTCTCCTTACGGAAATTCCTCAACCCGCTGCCCTGCTCACTCCATCCACTGCATATGAAATGAGCCTCATGGAGGAGGTGACTACTGATAATGTGGAGAGCTGACAGGAAACCTTCTCTGATACCCCTTCAGTTACTGATCCTTGGAGGGCATCTCCTAGCTCTTTTACATCTGTAGGTGATGTGATGAATTTGTTTGGCCTATCAGGAACCGGTTCCACTGAGTCTGGAGATGCCTACGCCTTTTGTCAAACTAAGTCTATCAGCTCATTGAAAGGCAGAGACACATGAGTGGCGGAAGGGTGAGATCCAAAGGCCTTCAGGTATAAAGACTCCTCCTCAGAAGGGTTGATGGGCTTCCAGCCGCCTCTCTGTTTTAGTATTTCGAGGATGTCTGTGAGGGAGACATCTTCAGAGGGCAACCATGGGGACTCCTTCAAATCATCAAGGTCTGTATCTGATGTGACAGACTCCTCTGAGGAGTGTAAATGCTTCCTCTTACATAGCCTCTTCCAAGGGATGTCTTCAGAAGGGTATTCTGGAGAGGTTTCAGAAGAGAGGGGGTCACCCAATGGGGCATCCTGAGGCCTAGGGTCTGCATGTCTCTGCGGATGCAGTGGCACCAAGACAGACACCAGTGCCTTTGGGGGAAGAATGTCCCAACCTGAGAGTGGGCCTCTCTGTAAAGACAGCACTCTCATCACCTTGAAAGCCCCCCGCCCCTGGTCAGAGGAATCTCCTGGCTTCAAAGAAGCAGAGGGAATCCCCGGAACCAAGGGGTTGGCTCTGAGGCTTTGAGCAGATGCCCTGAGAGGCAAGTTCAGATCAGACAACTGTCTGATCTGACTCCCCTCCCTGGACCCGAGTGGAGAGGGTCAGCTCCTAGACTCCTCTAGTTTGGATGGAACCGATGAAGTCATAGGAATAATCGTACCTGAAGATCCTGTGATAGGTCTCAGTTCAGACGTTTCCACTACAATCACTTCTGGATATTCTGGCTCCAAGGTCTAAGATTGGATCAGAGGAGGAATCAATGGTGAAAGGGTCAGATTCGAAGCCCTCTGGGTTGGATCCAACAACAGTTTGGCAAGCGCCGGTGTGCTAAAGAGCCTCTGCACCACACGATCCACATCATCATCGGACAGGCTCCTGGAAGATCGAGCTGAGGGAGCAGGAGATTTGGAGGAGTGTAACAATGGAGACCTTAGAGTGGGGGATAATGGTTCCAATTCAGGGGACTGGCTCCGCAAATGAAATTCCAATGGCACCGAAATTGAAGGAGCTAAGGTAGAAGGTTTCTCGTGCCCGATGGCCTTTGGGTCGAAGAAGAAACGTTAGGTAATTTTTTAGATGGCTCTGACTGAGCACTTGAAGATAAGGACCTTTTCCCTGACTTGTCCAATTTTGAAGAAGGGGATGGGCCTGACTTTGAAGGACCCTGATCTTCTTTGATTGCTTCTTTCTAATAACACCCTGTGACTAAAAGAGTGAAAGATGGCACAGGACTCTTGAAGGTGTACCTCTCCAAGACAGTACATACAAATGGTATGCCCATTAGTTATAGACATTTTTTGGCTGCAATTGACACATTTTTTAAACCCAGAGGGTTTTGCTTCCTTAGAATTCTTAGAAGACATGACAAACCAGCAACAACAACAGGAAAGCAGCTAACGAACTAGACAGAAAAATATAGCTATACATATTCTACCACTACTATCGAGTTTTAACACCAAGAGAAAGGCCTTCTAACTTAAATGGGCAAAGGCAGCCATCTAACTCAAATGAGCTAGCCTCAAAGAATTTAAGGAGGAAAAACAACAGGAAAAGCCCTCCAAGTCAAACGGGCTAAGGAAGCTCTCTAATTTAAACAAACTAGGCTACATTTAAGGGGGGAAAGGAAATAAAAGGGAAGAAAAATCATCTAACTAAAACGGGCTTTTCAGAAAGAAGTTTAAAGCCAGGATAGGGGAAGAAAGGCCTTACGGAAAGGACGATGGCAAAAAGTAATAACAGAAGAAAAAGGTGTAACACTTTACTGGTCAAAAATTAGCTACAATAAAACAGATGGAAAAAAGCTAGTAATTTTACAAAATATGTAGCAGAAAAATCTACTTAGGAAGAGCATCTGATCTTGTTTAGCAGCAAACAAGATCTGGGGAGCTGTAGTGGTGCATAAATGGGATAGGGTTTTAGCCACGAGCTAGTGGCAGACCTCAAGCTTTTGTATAAGGATGAGCCAGAGCCGAGGACCAGTTCCGAACCCAACCTGCTAAGAATGAAGGCGAGATAGGACATCACCATATCATCTGATCAGTTGCCATATGAAGCTACTTTGGAGCCTTCCACAGAAAACCAGTACAAATGTTCAGTTAGAGTTGCACAGCAAGAGAAGGAACAGGAATCTGTGGCAACTCTTATGCAATCAATGTTTTGAAGTGATAGGCCACTGAGTTTCCATATGAAAGAGTAACGGATGACACAGGATGAAACTGAAGAGAAAGTGGCATAAGAAGATGCTCTGGAATTTTCTATGGAATGCCTGCAGGAAAGGGAGAACAAAGAATGTGCCCTCACTTTAGAAGAAAATGATCTAAGAGAAGAGTTGCTCGATTTAATAGAAATGGACAGACATAAATATCAATGAAAGAAATGGAATACAGAGAGTCATTAAAACCCAAAAAGTCAGAAGTTTGACTAGACAAATGAACAGAGTAATTAGGACTGTCCGCAGAGATTCTTGCAATATAACAGAAGTAAACTGGATCCACTACTCTGCAGCTAAATTAATAATAGATAAAAGTCTTACCACAAGAACAAAAGGTAGTAAGGGAAAGGAAGGGGAGAAATCTAATGCCATCATGGAAGCATCGAATAGAGAAAAACGATAAAGCAATTAAGACAAGAAGTGTCACTGTTAGAAGAGTACAGAACAGGGAACAGATCAATAAAAATACTCAGAAAGAGAGACGTAATAAAAACAAATGTGCAGTATCAGAACAGACCAGGATCTATCAAGCACTATCGCAAATAACTAAAAACATTAGCACAGGCAAAAAACTTAAAAGATATGCACATAAATATAAAAAAGTACAAATGAAGACATTTACTGATAACCCAAAAGGCAATACACAATTGTGTGTAGAACTCATTGTAAATTGAGTTAGCTATACTGAGCCAGAAGAAATAACAAACCTCCTGGCTGTAAATTCTGCTCTAACTTTACCGGTCTCTTCCCCTCACCCTTCCCACAAGAAATACCATCAGATATAACTCCTCCTGCTATCATTAGGAAATAGATTCTTAATGCTCTCGCTAAATCCAAGAATAAATCAGTGGGTCCAGACAATATCCCAGGATGCCTTCTAAGTAGCATGAAACATAACCTATTGGGCTCTCTGGAACTGCTATTTAACTGTTGCCTCCAAATAGGTTTGGTGCCTCACAAATGGAGAACAGCAACAGTCATCCCTCGGAACAAAGTTAGACCACCTACATACCCTGGAAACTACAGACCCATAAGTCTCACTAATCTTATATGTAAAGCCATGAAAAGATCATCACGGAAATGATCAACAGTGATATAATAGGAAACCTTCAGACACTGGACCCAACCCAGTTTGATTTTGTCAAGGCAGGTCATGCCCACTTAACTGGTGGGCTTCTTTGAGAAGGTAACCAAAGCAATGGATGAGGGCAGATTGGTTCACACTGCCTATCTTGACCTGGCCACAGCATTCGACACAATACCCCACTCAGGCAAAACCTATATGTCACACGGTGGATAGTCAACTGACTCACAGACAGGGCCCAGGAAGTTAGAATTGGAGAGTGTAACTCTACAAAGAGGCCATTCACAAGTGGAGTCCTTCAGGGATCAATCCTTGGACCACTCCTTTTTGGTATTTACTTCTCCGAAGTCAATGCCAATGTCTATGGTCTCTGGATGACTACATTTGCATAGGATTGCAAATTAGGAGTTTTCACTGAATCCTACACTGATGCAAACGTTCTCAAGGAAGGGATGATACAGACAAACAATTAGGATCAGAGACATGGACTAAAAATAAATGCTAAGAAATGCACAACAGTATCCTTTGGGAAGTCATCCACCCTCATATTGACAACACACCCTTTAGAGTTGACCCAGTAGTCAGGGACTTAAGGACACACACAGATAGTAATCTAGCCTTTGACCATCATGTGTCTACAGTAGTGAGAAAAATCATTCTATGTTGCGCAACTTATAAACAAAGGTAAGGTTTAAGTCCAAGGAAGTCATTGTTAAACTGTATTCGGCATTCATCAGACCTATCATTGAGGACAATGACCCATTTGTTAAGTACGTAACCAGGCATATCCAACAATTAGAACATTCACAGAGGTTCCTCACTAAGAGAATACAGGGCTTAAGTAAAATGTCCTATGCAGACCGCCTCAAGGCCCTTTCCCTGTACCCTTTTTCTTACACGCTTTTGCGGGGAGATTTAATGCCTGGCATACAGTTCATGGTCAGACCCCACTCTGATGGACCTCTACATACCCACAAATCAAACAGCACCAGAATTTCCTGTTCTAAAGACTTAAACCTTGCCTGTGATATAACCAGGACCTGCTAGAGAGACCGGTATGTATCCTGAGTCTACCTTGTCTATGGAACAGGCTCCCCATCCACGTGAAGCAGAGTTCCTCCCTAACCCAAGTGAAGTGCAACTTGGACAACTGGATAGGGAACACCTTGCCTCTGATACAAATAGGACCTGCTGGAGAGACAGCTATGTTTCCCAGAGACTACCTCCTCTATGGAACAGGCTTCCCATTCATGTGAAGCAGAGTTCCTCCCTAACCCAACTGAAGTGCAACTTGGACAATTGGATAGGGAACAGGAAATTCATCCCTGGTTTTGTACCTATGCCTCTAATCGACACAGGCAACCTGTAAATGGTTCATTTCCTGGACCCAGCTTTTAAATGTTTCATCTTCCAAGCCCTTGCTTACACATATCAAGGGTATCAGAACTTGTCAGAGATTTGGGATGCATGGCTAAGCCTAGTAAGCACATATGAATCTATGAACCTAAGAAAGCTTTATAGAGAACTGGGAAACAAGGCAAAAGGATTTGAACCACCACCCAAAAAAAACAGATACATTTTGGAGAAACATCTATGAAGATCCAGTGGAACTTAAAAATGCTAAATGGATAAAAGAAGTAAAAGAAAGAATAAGAAGTTTAAAGGTACAGGATATGAAATGGGATAAAAGTAACAGCCAGAGACATTGAACAAAGTTAAGAAAAGCTGCTAATTAGAAAATCCCAGGCCCAGATGCAGTTCCCATCTTCTGGCTAAAAGTATTATCATCACCTTTACATGAAGGCTTAGCCATGAGTAAGAGTTATTTATATGCACACCCCGAACAGACACCAGCCTGGTTAACAACAGGAAAAACAATACTCATACTTAAGAGCAAACCTGCAAGCTATCATAAAACATATAGACCAACAGGCTGCCTTCTGGTGACTTATAAACTAAACACTGAAATTAATGCCAACATTTATAGTCATTGAGAAGAAAACTCAATCATGGCAATAGAACAAAAGGGTAGTCATATGAAACAAAGGATCATTTGTTGTTAAAGTCATAAATAATGTCATAATGGAGAACTGTAAAAAGGAGAAAAACCTAAGTATGGCATGGATAGACTACAAAAAAGCATTCAACAATACCCCACATTCATGGATCAAGAGTGCTTACAAATGTAGAAGATATACCCTATATTGATCGATTACATTACAGTGACCATGAAACTGTGGCAATCCAGTATGCAGTTAAGCCAGGATAAAGGACAAAATATTATTCAAGGTATAAAAATTCAAAAGGGGATATTCCAGAGGGACTGTCACTGCTGCTCTTTTGTCTTGTACTTAACCCATTAAGCTGTCTAACAAACTAGGTCATGGCTAGAATTTGGATTCCAGAAAAAGACAAAGCGTAAAGACTTTTCTTTTTGTAGATGATTTAAAACTGTATAGTTCATCAGATGAGGATCTGAAAGCACAACTGCAAGTGGTCAAACCTTTTCAGATGATATAAGAATGTCATTTTGTCTAGTTACGTGTGCAAAAGCAACCTTTAAAGCAGGAAAGCTGCAGCACCAAGAAAACATCGGTTTGGGACAAGAATGTGATATAAAAGAACTTGAGCAAGAGGGAGTGTATAAATATTTGGGAACTGATAAAGGATCAGCAATAAAACATGAACAAATGTGAATAAAACTCAGTAAGGAATATGTTAGAAGACTTAAATTAATAATGAAAACAGCACTGACATCTAGAAACAAAGTCCAAGGTATAAACAGACAAGCTAAAAGCTCTATCCCTCTACTCAAGTCTCATACAAACTCCTCAGAGGTGACTTCTGTCTGGCATACAAAGCAATCTCAGACTCCATCCTCATGGGAATGCTGCATATCCGCAAGTCAAGCTCCACTCAAGTAACCCGCACACGTGACCTCAACCTGGTCTGTGACATCAACAGGACTTGTGGAGGGACAGATTTGTGTCCCAGAGACTCCCCCTTCTGTGGAATCAACTTAACCCTTTTTAAGCACAACCTGGATAACTGGATGGGGAATAGAAAATACACTCCTGGGATTCCACCTGTGCCCCTGCTGGACAGATGCATCCGGTGACTTGTCGAACATGGGCTAACTTCCTGGCTAGGCTTGTAAGGGCTTCAGGGCCAGTAGCCTAGTAACATCCTATGATGCTAAACCAATTTGCTCTTTTTGAGCTAACTTTCAGTTTTGGAGTGAGTCACTGGCCCCAAAAGGTGTTGGGTAGATTAGACAGGAAAACAAGAAGGATGCTTCATGCTCATCAAATGACTTCTATAAAATCAGTGCATAAGATTATGTATTTCCCATTCTGGAGGTATGGGACTGGACTCCCCAAAATTTATTACATGTATAGATCTGCAATCCTAGGACTGCATACATATTGGCTGACCTCACAAGACACAAACATAGTGAAAGTTTTGAAGCATGAGGAGAATAAGTCTAAGTCTAAGATGACCTCCCTGCTTAGTTTAGCGGAAGCATATTGGTGTCAAGCAGGAATGGAAATCAAACCAACAGTAGATAAAAATCAGTCAGCAACTAAATGTGCCAAAAAACAAAATAAAGAATATAATGTAAAGTATCAGATGAAAAGGCTAGAAATGTGGAAATGCATAAATATATTTGCAAGTATAGAAAAGTCTTAGAGCAATCTCATGCTGATTAGGATCAAATGCAGGTATGGTTAAGGACAGGTAAATTTAAACCAAATGATGAAAGTTAATATTGGTGGCACAAGATAGTGGACTACATACACTTTGGTTAAAAAGTCCACCAAACATGTGGGAGAAACAGACATGTACGTTTTGTAAAACAAAACTTGAAACAGTCGCACATCTTGTTCCTGGTTGTGATATCGTAATGGCAGAAGGACTGTATACTGAAAGGCATAATAATGTGGCAAGGCTGTGGCACTGGAGATTGTACAAAACATTATGGTATTGAAGTGGCTGAAAAAACACTGGAAAAATGAACCACAAAGCATCATAGAAAATGAAGAAGTTGCATCACATGGGATCATCCATTACCAACAGTCCAAAAAATAGGCACAAGAAAACCAGATACAGTAGTTAATGAAAAGGAGACAAATGTAGTATTGTAGGTTGGAGACTGGAGAGACACTGAGCCTTCACGGGGCCTGTAGCAGAGTCATGTAGCAGACAAATGTAGTACTGTAGGTTGGAGATTGGAGAGACACTGAGCCTTCATGGGGCCTGTAGCAGACAAATGTAGTATTGTAGGTTGGAGATTGGAGAGACACTGAGCCTTCATGGGGACTGTAGCAGAGTCATGTAGCAGACAAATGTAGTATTGTAGGTTGGAGATTGGAGAGACACTGAGCCTTCATGGGGCCTGTAGCAGACAAATGTAGTATTGTAGATTGGAGAGACACTGAGCCTTCATGGGGCCTGTAGCAGACAAATGTAGTACTGTAGGTTGGAGATTGGAGAGACACTGAGCCTTCATGGGGCCTGTAGCAGAGTCATGTAGCAGACAAATGTAGTATTGTAGGTTGGAGACTGGAGAGACACTGAGCCTTCATGGGGCCTGTAGCAGACAAATGTAGTATTGTAGGTTGGAGATTGGAGAGACACTGAGCCTTCATGGGGCCTGTAGCAGAGTCATGTAGCAGACAAATGTATTATTGTAGGTTGGAGATTGGAGAGACACTGAGCCTTCATGGGGCCTGTAGCAGAGTCATGTAGCAGACAAATGTAGTATTGTAGGTTGGAGATTGGAGAGACACTGAGCCTTCATGGGGCCTGTAGCAGACAAATGTAGTATTGTAGGTTGGAGATTGGAGAGACACTGAGCCTTCATGGGGCCTGTAGCAGAGTCATGTAGCAGACAAATGTAGTATTGTAGGTTGGAGATTGGAGAGACACTGAGCCTTCATGGGGCCTGTAGCAGAGTCATGTAGCAATCAAATGTAGTATTGTAGGTTGGAGACTGGAGAGACACTGAGCCTTCATGGGGCCTGTAGCAGAGTCATGTAGCAGACAAATGTAGTATTGGAGACTGGAGAGACACTGAGCCTTCATGGGGCCTGTAGCAGAGTCATGCAGTATTGATCATTGAAACTGCTACAGCCAGTGACTACAGCGTCTTACTATTGATCATTGAAACTGCTACAGCCAGTGACTACAGTGTCTTACTATTGATCATTGAAACTGCTACAGCCAGTGACTACAGCGTCTTACATAGAGAGAGAGAGACATAAAGTCATAAAATACCAGGTTTTGCAGGCAGAAATGAGGCCAGTCTGGAAGAAAGATACCCAGACGGTTCCGGTACTAGTAGTAGTTGCAATGGGTCTTATAAAAAACAATTTACAAATATACTTACATGTGTTACCAACACATGTAACTCTGTACAAACTGCAGGAGTCTTCATTACTGGACATATTGCGGGTGCTGCGAAGAGCACTTCTGGCTAACATTAAAGACTGAAACAGGACTAATTTCATGGACTTTGACTTAGGAATGAGGTCCATTCCCGTCACAGAATGAGAAACCCAAAAGACTTGGAGAAATTAATGATTACCTGACTTGGAATTTTTCATTAAGCTGGGGATCGTCCCATCCCAGAAGAACGTTTAAACTGCTTCTTGCTGAATTATCGGTGTCCTTACATTAAAAACAGGAATAAAAGTGAAGTAACCATCACCTCTGTCCTTATAAATTAAATTACAGATCATGTTCGGTGCGGCAGATACGGGCTACATGCTTTTATTCCTGTAGCAATGCTGTCAATATTTATGTGCAACTGAACCAGCAATATCTGGTGTGACCCCCCCACTCACTGACTTGTACCAGTTAGTATACAAACTGCAATTGGCCTTACTAATATGCACTGCTGCCTTAGACGGCAGTCAAACCCAGTTACACACAAATGACCTACATACTGCACAACTACAGATCAGTCTTAGCCACTAGGTCCATAGGATTTCACACACCTCAGAATAAGCCCTGTGCATTTCAGTGCAGCCTTACTAATTGCTAATAAAACTTGACCAGAATTCTTTTGTGTTTGTGTGCATGCACACACCACACACACACACACACACACACACACACACACACACACTTCACTGAATGGCGGATACACATGATGGATAAATGACAAGTTTCCAGCTCCAATACTCACCTCCCAACCTAACAGTACAGTGCTACCAGTGAATCAAATTAAACACAGCAAAACAAAAAATTAAATGCATAAACCTATAAACTAATAAGTAAGACATCAGCCACAGGCATTCTTGGTTGAATAATTATGAAAGTGATACATACAGTGCAATGAACTTTCTATACTGTTATAATAAAATGGTAAGCACTGATCTAAGAGACTTTACATGAGATATGCAGGATAAGCAAGTCACTGTGTACTGGTGAATAAAGCAATACACACCAGTCTGTACATAACATTTTATCTGAAACTCCCAAGATAAGGAAACAAATGCACTAGTGTATTAAACAGTGCACACAGAATCATATGTGAGACTTTACATTACATAAGCAGGACAAGGAAATAACAGTGCTGTTCTATGAAACACTAAACACTGACCTCAGGGAAGTGACCATACTGGTGCATGAACCACTGATGACACATCTGTACAGACCTTACAGAAAATATAAAGAATAAAGAAGTGACTATAGTAGTGCACAAACCAGTGACAATACACCTGCACACGAGACCTTACATGAGACACAAACCAGAAATCATACACCTGTATAAAAGAGACCTTACAAGAAATACAAAGAATATGGAAGGGACCCTACTGATGTATGAAATATTAAGCAGTAATATGTAAAGCAAGCTTGAGAGACCCACAGGATAAATATTACTGTTTGGTGTATGAAACAGTAAATACTGACCTGTAGAGAAAACTTTATATAAGATAAGCAGGAAACAGAAGTGACTGTACTGAAGTGTAAAACAATAAGCACTGATCTGTAAAGGAGACTGTATGTGAGATACACAAGATAAAGTTACAGGCTGGTGTATAAAACAGCATTCACCGATCTGTACACGAGACCCTATACGAGCCACACAGGATGTGGATGGTTTATGAAATACTTAGCACTGAGGTGTACGGGAGACTTTATGTGAGATACACAGGATAGGGATGGTTTATCCTTAGCACTGAGGTGTAGGGGAGACTATGTGAGATACACAGGATAGGGATGGTTTATACTTAGCGAGACATTACGTGAGATACACAGGTTAAGGATGGTTTATACTTAGCACTGAGGTGTACAGGAGACTTTATGCGAGATACACAGGTTAAGGATGGTTTATACATAACACTGATGTGTACAGCAGACTTTATAAATGATTGTACTGGAGTATGAAATAGTACATAGCAATGTGCACATGAACCATTCCATGAGATTTGCAGGATAAGGAAGTAATTGTACTGGAATATGAAAAAGTAACCACTGACCTATATAGAAGACTTTACAGGAGGTATATAATCAAGCTCTAAATATGATTAAGTTTCATGTATAGAGTAATGCAGTTACTTTCTTATACTAACTATGCAATGTAGTTTGTGGGCCTTTAAAACACCTATTATATGACTTGTCCAAAATGTACAAAGCCTTTAATGACAGAAGGATTCCATCAGCACACCGATGTATCTGTAACTTGATATAAACATTCTTAAGTGCGTTACATTGTAACAGTAAAAGCTGAAGTAGGAAGCAGATAAGCCACATGAGGAAATAAACATTGGTTTAAGGACTATGGGAATGTCTCTGGTCATTTATATTTTACATTTGTTTACCGGGAAAGTCCGACTGGACACAGGTCCATTTTCAGCGGAGGCCCAGGGAGAAAAGCTCCAGATAAAAATACATTAAATACATAAAAAAAAATAAAAATCATGAACACGGCACAAGAATCAAAGCTGAAAAGTCAGAATATCTAAAATCAAAATTCAAACAGGAAGAGATGAACAGTAACTGGGTTACGAGACGTTATATACAGAGCAAAAGGTTAGAAGTGTTAAAATTTAGCAGCTAAGTACATGTGGCGGACAGCCGCAAGTCATTTTCATTTCTCAGCAGTGTTTATAATATTGTTATAGAAATCACAGCAAAATTTTAAAATATTTTACGTTGATATTTTAGTTTTATAAATTAGGAGATGGGAGTGCCAAAACTCTGATAATCTGAAAACAGTTGTGCACAACCTAAAAGAAAAGTTAAGCTAAAAAGGATGTGTGACTATAATAATGAAAGGTATTTACTATTGAAATACCTTAAAACTCTTTTGTATGAGACCCATGGGAAATATGCAAATGACATATTAAGGCGTACATGCAAGTGTTCCAGCTACATGGCCACTGACATCTTAGATTTTACAAGGCTTTATTGAGGCATTCCTGCCAATAAAGTCAAAGCTCACTAGCATGAATGCTTCAAAAGACTTATAAAAAGTAAGTTGCCACTGGGCATTCAGAAGCCGTATAGCTACAACACACATTTTCCAGAAGTTCGTTCAGAGGAGGTTTAACGTATTAATTAGAGTGAAATCTCTGGCTTGCAGGGTCTTTTTGATATTTTTGCCTAAATGTAAGAAATCATTAAATCATGTTTCTGCTTACTACACTGTTTACCCATCATTCCAAAACTTTAGTTAACTTCAGAAAAACAATTCCCAAAATAAAACACTCCATGGGTTTTGCCTAAACCATCCAAGGTTTGGAAAGACTGCAAGTTACTTTGCCATTAACAAGTTCATTTATGAGTTGGTTAATTACTGCAACTAACACAGAATCCCAAGAATTCAGAAACAGCCTAGTATATTCTCACACATACTAGTTTACCCAGTCCTGACGTTCCTTATAGAGATTTAACCCTGGTTATGTCATAGCCTCCTGGAATCAAGCTACTGTGGACCAGTCCACAAAAGAGGCCTTTATTATATACTAGCAGCAGTTACATTTTATCAGACCTACAGTTTGTAGAGGCTTTTACTCTGAAAGGTACAAGAAGATGGAGCACAAAGGAGAAAGTGAGATATATAGAACTTGTTCAACACAGTTCTAGGCAATTAAAATATAAAGACATTCCTTCCAGTTACTTACACCATCCTACAGTTCTTTCCATTCTACTACAGATTCACCTGATGGTGTTGTATTATTTTATGCTGCAACACTAAAAATTATATAAAAGTTCTCCATTTTCCCATATGATGATCACCATTTTATACTCTCTGCCCTCAGTTATGTAGTCTGTATCAGTCTTCACAAACATAGCAAGAAAGGCAAAAATGCAGAAATATGATTTGCAAATACACATAAATTAAGAAATCAAGCTTATGTGTAAATAAGCCTGATAACAGAACAGACATCAACAAAACTATGTTTTCTGGTTTGTAGTGTGTGTGTGTGTGTGAGTGAGAGAGAGAGAGTGTGTCTGTCTGTCTGTCTAGCTGTGCGATAGTGCCATTACCCAAAACCTTAGTGTGCACTCTGTAGGTACCAGAACTTGGGCTTGAGAACAGTCCCACTGTTTTAGAATGTGGTCAGTGTCAAAATGTATTTATTTAATCTGATATGTTTACTGTACCATAAATATTCATAAACAAAAGTATTACAGAAGAAAATAAAACCAGCTTCTACTAGAAGGGAAACAGCACACTTCATTATTATTTTTTGCCACATTGCTGCTTTAAAGCAAGCAATCATTCAGAGAAAATGAGTATCCACTTAAGCTTTAAGTGCACGACGCGTCTGCTTCCACCAAATCTCTCAGTGTACTAGGCAGCTATTTCCTCAACCTTTACAATCCTGGTTCTTTCCCCACTAACACAACCTTCTAAGCTCAGGACCACATTAACACGCTGCCCTTTACATTTTGGGTCCAGAAGAATAAACACAGCTTGCCATTAATGAGTGCTGTTACATAAAATCCCAACATGCATGAAAATCTTGTGCTGTACCAAAACTAGGTTCAGATTTGTGATCTTTGTACTATTTTTCTCAGAAAGAAAAATGGAAAATTATTCACCTGAACATAAACATGTTTCTTCTGCTGCTGTTTTCTGTAGACCTTAAGTCATTATTACAGCTTCATCCCAACCCAACAGCACAAACTACAGCATTCTCAAACAGAAGGCCTGCTGCCACAGATCTGAACAACAAAAAAGCAAGTTGTTACAGAAAGCAGGTTCTCATTAGCTCAGATCTCACCTCCAGCTTCATGATGAATCAGACCGTTCAGGAAATCAAGAAACTGTTGATTGTAAGGCTTATCACATGAGGGACAGTCAAAACACAAAACCAAAAAAAAACCGTCTAAGTAATTCTGTGAAAAAAAGCAAAAGGTGTCCCAACTTTTTCAAGCAGATACTTCCTGTGTGTCTGAGAACTGGGTCCCTACACAGAGATTCTAAGGTGATTAATATTCATGAGCTAATGCTGTGAGGCAATAACATAAAGGAGGAGTTTGTATAAATATTTAATGAGATAGGCTAGCACATCTAGCTTTAACCTCCCACTACCAGGATAACTTTAATGTTATACTGCGTGAATTCGTTTCTGTGAGCAAAGCCTCCCAGCCATATCTTTCAACTGTACAGATTTTTGCAGAATGTCCAGATTTTTGCCTCATATTTTTGGTCCGTTTCTCATAAAATTGTGATTTTCTGGCAAATTAGTGGGAAATTATTAAAGATCATTAAGTCATAAAATCATTTAAATCATTAAAGAGCAATAATTAAAAAATGTCCCTTTTTTGAACCTCTGTCCCACTTTTATTTATGACTTTGTCCAGATTTCTTACTCTAACAAGTAGAGAGGTATGCTCTCAACCCTTCAGATTTTCACAGACTGTCCAGATTTCTGCCACATATTTCTTGTCTGTTCTTCACAAACGTTTGGTTTTCTGGCAAATCACTGAGGACTGAAGTCACCAAATAGTACTAAATACTGGCAGACAGTTTAGTTTCAGTCTTCATATCCTTCAGAAAATAAAAAATCAAAGCCACAAGTCAGACTTAGTTGCCTAGACTATAGTCTGGGCTCTGTTCTCCTTACCATCAGAGCTGATATGCAGAGGCTTTCATACTTAAAGATGCCTTACTTTCTAGAGGGGGATGGGAGCTGGCATAATGGCTAAGCTATTTGCCTTATAGAAACAAGGTGCATGAATTGATTCTCATGTGGGTTAATTGGCTAGATTTAAAATGGCCCACAAAGGCAGTTAGCCTAGTACTAATCTATAAACATATGAAAAACAAATAATCCAGAAGGCTCAAGTGAAGTCTGGCATTCCATCTCTGACCCAGAGGATGTCAGGACTAACAAGATTAGCCCAGATAAAATCACTTTAGCTAGCAGATCTAGGAGAATCTCTCTCTCTCTGAAACCCTCCCTCTGGGAGGAATACATGTTGACATTTCCAGTAGTTTATTCATTTAAGTAGGTAGACGAACTCATCCATATATTTATATATTTATATATACATACATAAACACACACACACAAATATATACATTGATATCTGTATATGTGTCTGTATACACACACACACATCCAGTTTTCCTGTTAGTTTAACCTATTGAGGGCTCATGGGAAAGCCACCACTGTGTTTTCCCTTGGTTTAATTTCTCCAAATTTTATTAGGTTTCTAATGCCATGACATGAAAGGGCTCCATAATTAAGTGAGGGTACGATTAGAGTCCAAACGATTAGAATGATTTCAGTCTTTGATGTTAGCCAAGACTGCTCTTCTCAGCACCTGTAATGTGCCCAGACATGCCTCTTTCTGTAATTGTTAATCTTTCTGAATTAGTATCTGTTTGTAGCATGACATCTGCTTTAAAGGCTTAAACATTGTTTTATAAGCAGCTTACTGTAATACACTATCTCTATGTTTTAGTTACCATCACAAACACTATAGTTAATAACTACATGTGAACACCCATTCTGTTACCTTCTTACGTCACATTCAGTGTTGCACAGTCCAAACTAAGGACAACATATGATTATTATGACAACCTAGAATTCTAAATAATTACCATCACACACACTAGTTACTAACTACATATGAACACACCTTGTATTACCTTCCTACATCATATTCAGCACTGCACATTCCAAACTAAGGACAACATCTGACTATGATGAAAGCCTAGAATTGTATTAGTTACCATCACACACACTATAGTTACTAATTAAATGTGAACACACATTGTATTACCTTCCTACATCATATTCAGCACTGCACATTCCAAACTAAGGACAACATATGGCAATGATGGCAACCTAGAATTGCATTACTTACCATCACACATACTACAGTTACTTACTACATGTGAGCCCACATTGTATTACCTTCCTACATCACTTTCAGTACTGCACATTCCAAACAAAGGACAACACGTGACTATGATGACAGCCTGGAATTATATTAGTTATTACACACACTATAGTTACTAACTACATGTGAACACACATTGTATTACCTTCCTACATCACATTCAGTGCTGCACATTACAAACTAAAGACAACATATGACTATGATAGCAGCCTAGATTTGTATTAGTTACCATCACACACACTATAGTTACTAACTACATGTGAACAAATTGTATTACCTTCCTACACCATATTCAGTGCTGCACACTCAAAACTATGGACAACATATGACTACGATGAGGGTGTATATTATATCCTCAAACGCTGATTGATCGAACTTATTTTTGCGAAACTGCAAAATATCGAAGCAGCAGAAACTCAAATTTTTTCCTAGGGAAAGAATTTGGTTGTCCGTTTCTGTTGCTTCGGTATTTTCAGTGTTATGGTGGAAAGTTAACGGTTGGATTCAGATAAGTGTATGATTGTGAGGATGTGAGTATTAGGGTGATTTAGGTGAGTTAGGTTTAAGGCTCAGGCTAGGTGTGTGTGTGATTGAGTGGACATGAGGGTTAGGGTGGATTTAAGTGAGTTAGGGTTAGGGAGCAGGTGAGGTGAGTGTGTGATAGTGACGGACCTTAGGGTTAGGGTTTGGGTTAAGGTAAGTGGGTAGTTAGTGGTGTGTGCATAGTTTAGTGTAGGCTTAGGTATCAGATTTTAGGTGTATGTGCGTGGATTTCTGTTTGATTGGTGTGCTTGTGTTTTGTGTATGTGTTTTGGATCAGCGATTTTTTTCCCTGGGAAAAAAATCGCTGATCTGACAGTTCGAGATTGTAAGCTTTCGTTTAAATTAGGTCGATCAATCAGCGTTCGCTTTTTTAAGCGTTCGATGATATAATATAGACCACTACGATGACAGCCTAGCATTATATTAGTTACCATCACACACTATAGATACTAACTACATGTGAACACACATTGTATTACATTCCTACATCACATTCAGTACTGTATATTCCAAACTAAGGAACAATTATGACTATGATGACAACCTAGAATTGTATTAGTTACACACACTATAGTTATTAACTACATGTGAGAACACATTGTATTACCATCCTACATCATATTCAGTGCTGCACATTCCAAACTAAGTACAACATATGAGTATGATGACAACCTAGAATTGTATTAGTTACCATCACACACACTATAGTTACTAACTACATGTGAATACACGCTGTATTACCTTCCTACTTCACATTCAATACTGCACATTCCAAACTAAGGACAACATATGACTATGATGACAGCCTAGAATTGTATTAGTTACCATCACACACACTATAGTTACTAACTACATGTGAACACATATTGTATTACCTTCCTAAATCGCATTCAGTGCTGCACATTCCAAACTAATGACCACATATGACTATGATGACAACATAGAATTGTATTAGTTACCATCACACACACTATAGTTACTAACAATATGTGAACACACATTGTATTACCTTCCTCCATCATATTCAGTGCTGCACATTCCAAACTAATGACCACATATGACTATGATGACAACATAGAATTGTATTAGTTACCATCACACACACTATACTTACTAACTACATGTGAACACACATTGTATTACCTCCCTACATCACATTCAATACTGCACATTCCAAACTAAGGACAACATATGACTATGATGACAGCCTAGAATTGTATTAGTTACCATCACACACACTATAGTTACTAACTACATGTGAACACATATTGTATTACCTTCCTACATAATATTCAGTGCTGCACATTCCAAACTAAGGACAACATGTGACTATAATGGCAGGCTAGAACTGTATTAATTACCATCACACACTCAATAATCACTAACTACATGTGAACACACATTGTATTACCTTCCTACATCATATTCAGTGCTGCACATTACAAACTAAGGACAACATGTGACTATGATAACAGTCTAAAATTGTATTAGTTACCATCACACACACTATAGTTACTAACTAGATGTGAACACACAATGTATTACTTTCCTACATCGTACTCAAGACTGTACATTCCAAACTAAGGATGGGTTTATATCATGTGAGCGAATCACACGAATTGCGAACGCTCATAATATTGAATGTAACAGATCTCAAAGTGCTTTTTCTGAGATAGTGATACAGTGAAGAATGGGATATTTGCCCTTTCCTCACTGTAGTGTGATCTCGAAGTTGTAATATATATTTAGCGAGGGGTGTGGAGGCAGAGCCCCCCACAATAGGAAGTTTGAGGTCCTGGTAATTTGGATAATATGAGCATTCGCAATTTGTGCGATTCACTCATGTGATATAGACCCACTAAGGAAAACACATAACTATTATGACAGCCATGAATTGTACTAATTACCATCACATACATTATAGCTACTAACTACATGAGAACACATGATGTATTACTTTCCTACACCATATTCAGTACTGAACATTACAAACTAAGGACGACATGTGACTATAATGGCAGGCTAGAACTGTATTAGTTACCATCACACACACTATAGTTACTAACTACATGTGAACACCCATTTTATTACCTTCCTACATCATATTCAGTGCTACACATTACAAACTAAGGACATGTGACTATGATGACAGTCTAGAATTGTATTAGTTACCATCACACACACTATGGTTACTAACAATATGTGAACACACATTGTATTACCTTCCTACATTACATTCAGTGCTGCACATTCAAACAAAGGACAACATGTGACTACTAAGTACATGTGAACACACATACTGTATTACCTTCCTACGTTATATGCAGTACGGCACATTCCAATCTATGGACAACATATGACTATGATGGCAACCTAGAATTGCATTAGTTACCATCACACACACACTATAGTTACTAACTACATATGAAAACACACTGTATTACCTTCCTATATCATATTCAGTACTGCACACTCAAAACTAAGGACAACATATGAATATGATGACAACCTAGAATTGTATTACTTATCATCACACACTCCACAGTTACTAACTATATGTGAACACACATTGTATTACCTTCCTACATCACATTCAGTAATGCACATTCCAAACTAAGGACAACCTATGACTATGATGACAACTTACAATTGTATTAGTTACCATCATACACACTAGAGTTACTAACGACATGTGTACAAACATTGTATTACCTTCCTACATCACATTCAGTACTGCACATTCCAAACTAAGGGCAACCTATGACTACGATGACAGCCTAGAATTGTATTAGTTACCATCACACATACTTTTGTTGTTGTTCTTGTGTCTTTCGGCTTATCCCGGTTAGGGGTCGCCACAGCGGAACTCCGGTCCGCTAATGTTTGGTAGTGGATTTTTACATACCGAGTTACCAGCCCTGATGCAAAACCTTCAACGAAGGCAAACCCATTCATGCATGCCTCCACACAGAAGACACACTAGCTGAGAATCAAACGTGACAACGTCTTGCTGTGAGGCGACAACACTACCGGAGCACCACTACCGCGGGTCTATAGTTACTAATTACAAATGAACACACATTGTATTACATTCCTACATCATATTCAGTGCTGCACATTATAAACTAAGGACAACACATGACAATGATGACAGCCTAAAATTGTATTAGTTACGATCATGTACACTATAGTTACTAACTACATGAAACACATATTGTATTACCTTCCTACATCACATTCAGTGCACACTTTACAAATTAAGGACAACATGGGACTATGATGACAGCCTACAATTATATTAGTTACCATCACACACAGTACAGATACTAACTACATGTGAACACACATTGTATTACCTTCCTACATCATATTCAGTGCTGCACATTCGAAACTAAGGACAACATATGACTATGATGACAACCTAGAATTGTATTAGTTACAATTACACACATGCTATACTTATTAACTACATGTGTACACACATTGTATTAACTTCTCACATCATATTCCAAACTGCACATCCCAAACTAAGGACAACATTTGACTACTATGACAACCGAGAATTGTATAAGTTACCATCACACACTCCACAGTTACTAACTACATGTGAACACACATTGTATTACCTTCCTACATCACATTCACAACTGCACATTCCAAACTAAGGACGACATATGACTATGATGGCAGCCTAGAAATGTATTAGTTACCATCACACACGCTATAGTTACTAACTACATGTGTACACACATTGTATTACCTTCCTACATCATATTCAGTGCTGCACATTCCAAACTAAGGACAACATATGAGTATGATGACAACCTAGAATTGCATTAGTTACCATCACACACACTATGGTTACTAACTACATGTGAGCACATGTTGTATTACCTTCCTACATCACATTCAGTGCTGCACATTCCAAACTAAGGACAACATATGAGTATGATGACAACCTAGAATTGTATTAGTTACCATCACATACACTATAGTTACTAACTACATGTGAACACGCATTGTATTACCTTCCTACATCCCATTCAGTGCTGCACATTCCAAACTAAAGACAACATGTGACTATGATGACAGCCTAGCATTCTATTAGTTACCATCATGCACTCAATAGTTACTGACTACATGTGAACACACACTGAATTACCTTCTTACATCATATTCAGTGCTGCACATTCCAAACTAAGGACATGTGACCATGATGACAGCCTAGAATTGTATTAGTTACCATTACACACATGCTATAGTTACTAACTACAAGTGTACACACATTGTATTACCCTGTAACATCATATTCCATACTGCACTTTCCAAACTAAGGACAACATATGACTATGATGACAGCCTAGAATTGTATTAATTACCATCACACACTCCACAGTTACTAACTACATGTGAACACACATTGTATTACCTTCCTACATCACATTCACTACTGCACATTCCAAACTAAGGATGACATATGACTATGATGGCAGCCTAGAAATGTATTAGTTACCATCACACATACTATAGTTGCTAACTACATTTGTGCACACATTGTATTACCTTCCTACATCATATTCAGTGCTGCACATTCCAAACTAAAGACAACATATGACTATGATGACAGCCTAGAATTGTATTAGTTACCATCACACACTCCACAGTTACTAACTACATGTGAACACACATTGTATTACCTTCCTACATCACATTCACTACTGCACATTCCAAACTAAGGATGACATATGACTATGATGGCAGCCTAGAAATGTATTAGTTACCATCACACATACTATAGTTGCTAACTACATTTGTACACACATTGTATTACCTTCCTACATCATATTCAGTGCTGCACATTCCAAACTAAAGACAACATATGACTATGATGGCAGCGTAGATTTGTATTAGTTAGCATCACACACACTATAGTTACTAACTACATGTGAGCACACATTGTATTAACTTCCTCATCATATTCAATGCTGCACATTCCAAACTAAAGACAACATGTGACTATGATGGCAGCGTAGAATTGTATTAGTTACCATCACACACACTATAGTTACTAACTACATGTGAACACACATTGTATTACCTTCCTACATCATATTCAGTGCTGCACATTCCAAACTAAAGACAACATATGACTATGATGGCAGCGTAGAATTGTATTAGTTACCATCACACACACTATAGTTACTAACTACATGTGAGCACACATTGTATTAACTTCCTCATCATATTCAATGCTGCACATTCCAAACTAAGGACAACATATGACTATGATGGCAGCCTAGAATTGTATTAGTTACCATCACACACACTATAGCTACTAACTACATGAGAGCACACCTTGCATTACCTTCCTACATCACATTCAGTACTGCACATTCCAAACTAAGGACAACATATGACTATGATGACAATCTAGAATTGTATTAGTTACCATCACACACACTTTAGTTACTAACTACATGTGTACACACATTGTATTACCTACCTACATCACATTCAGTACTGCACATTCCAAACAAATGGCAACATATGACTATGATGACAGCCTAGAATTGTATTAGTTATCATCACACATACTATAGTTACTAATTACATGTGAACACACATTGCATTACATTGCTACATCATATTCAGTGCTGCACATTACAAACTAAGGACAACATATGACTACAATGACAGCCTAAAATTGTATTAGTTACCATCACACACACTATAGTTACTAACTACATGTGAACACATATTGTATTACCTTTCTACATCACATTCAGTGCACACATTGCAAATTAAGGACAGCACGGGAATATGATGACAGCCTAGAATAATATTAGTTACCATCAAACACACTATAGTTACTAACTACATGTGAGCACATGTTGTATTACCTTCCTACATCATATTCAGTACTGCACATTCCATACTAAGGACAACATGTGACTATGATGACAGCCTAGAATTGTATTAGTTACCATCACACACACTATAGTTACAAACTACAGGTGTACACACATTGTATTAACTTCCTACATCATATTCATTGCTGCACATTACAAACTAAGGACAACATGTGACCATGATGACAGTCTAGAATTACATTAGTTACCATCACACACACTATAGTTACGAACTACATGTGAGCACACATTGTATTACCTTCTAACATCATATTCAGTGCTGCACATTACAAACTAAGGACAACATAAGACTAAGATGGCAGCCTAGAATTGTATTAGTTACCATCATGCACTCAATAGTTACTCACTACATGCGAACACACACTGTATTACCTTCTTACATCATATTCAGTGCTGCACATTCCAAAGGAAGGACAACATATGACTATGATGACAGCCTAGAATTGTATTAGTTACCATTACACACATGCTATAGTTACTAACTACATGTGTACACACATTGTATTACCCTCTCACATCATATTCCATACTGCACTTTCCAAACTAAGGACAACATATGACTACGATGGCAGCCTAGAATTGTATTAGTTACCATCACACACTCCACAGTTACTAACTACATGTGAACACACATTGTATTACCTTCCTACATCACATTCAGTACTGCACATTCCAAACTGAGGAAGACATATGACTATGATGGCAGCTTAGAATTGTATTAGTTACCATCACCCACACTATAGTTATTAACTGCATGTGTACACACATTGTATTACCCTCCTACATCACATTCAGTGCTGCACATTCCAAAGTAAAGACAACATATGACTATGATGACAACCTAGAATTGTATTAGTTACCATCACACACAATATAGTTACTAACAACATGTGTACACACATTGTATTACCTTCATACATCACATTCAGTACTGCACATTCCAAACTAAGGGCAACATATGACTATGATGACAGCCTAAAATTGTATTAGTTACCATCATGCACACTATAGTTACTAACTACATGTGAACACATATTGTATTACCTTCCTACATCACATTCAGTGCACACATTACAAATTAAGGACAACACGGGACTATGATGACAGCCTAGAATTATATTAGCTACCATCAAACAAACTATAGTTACTAACTACATGTGAACACACACTGGATTACCTTCCTACATCATATTCAGTGCTGCACATTCCAAACTAAGGAATACATGTGACCATGATGACAGCCTAGAACAGTATTAGTTACCATCACATACACTATAGTTACTAACTACATGTGAACACACACTGTAGTACTTTCCTACATCACATTCAGTGCTGCACATTACAAAGTAAGGAAAACATATGACTATGATGACAACCGAGAATTGTATAAGTTACCATCACACACTCCACAGTTACTAACTACATGTGAACACACATTGTATTATCTTCCTACATCACATTCAGTACTGCACATTCCAAACTAAGGATGACATATGACTATGATGGTAGCCTAGAATTGTATTAGTTATCATCACACACACTATAGTTACTAACTACATGTGTACACACATTATATTACCTTCCTACATCATATTCAGTACTGCACATTCCAAACTAAAGACAACATATGACTATGATGGCAGCCTAGAATTGTATTAGTTACCATCATACACACTATAGTTACTAACTACATGTGAACACACATTGTATTACCTTCCTACTTCATATTCAGTGCTGCACATTCCAAACTAAGGACAACATGTGACCATGATGACAGCCTAGAATAGTATTAGTTACCATCACATACACTATAGTTACTAACTACATGTGAACACACACTGTATTACCTTCTTACATCATATTCAGTGTTGCACATTCCAAACTAAGGACCACATATGACTATGATGACAGCCTAGCATTGTATTAGTTACCATTACACACACACTATAGTTACTAACTACATGTGAGCACACATTGTATTGCCTTCTCACATCATATTCCGTACTGCACTTTCCAAACTAAGGACAACATTTGACTACTATGACAACCTAGAATTGTATTAGTTACCATCACACACTCCACAGTTACTAACTACATGTGAACACACAATGTATTACCTTCCTACATCACATTCAGTACTGCACATTCCAAACTAAGGATGACATATGACTATGATGGCAGCCTAGAATTGTATTAGTTACCATTACCCACACTATAGTTACTAACGACATGTGTACACACACTGTATTACCCTCCTACATCACATTCAGTACTGCACATTCCAAACTAATGGCAACATATGACTATGATGACAGCCTAGAATTGTATTTTTTACCATCACACATGCTATAGTTACTAATTACATGTGAACACACATTGTATTACATTCCTAGATCATATTCAGTGCTGCACATTACAAACTAAGGACAACACATGACTATGATGACAGCCTAAAATTGTATTAGTTACCATCACGCACACTATAGTTACTAACTACATGTGAACACATATTGTATTACCTTCCTACATCATATTCAGTGCACACATTACAAATTAAGGACAACACGGGACTATGATGACAGCCTAGAATTATATTAGCTACCATCAAACAAACTATAGTTACTAACTACATGTGAACACACATTGGATTACCTTCCTACATCATATTCAGTGCTGCACATTCCAAACCAAGGAAAGCATGTGACCATGATGACAGCCTAGAACAGTATCAGTTACCATCACATACACTATAGTTACTAACTACATGTGAACACACACTGTATTACTTTCCTACATCACATTCAGTGCTGCACATTTCAAAGTAAGGACAACATATGACTATAATGACAGCCTAGAATTGTAATAGTTACCATTACACATACTATAGTTACTAATTACATGTGAACACACATTGTATTACATTCCTATATCATATTCAGTGCTGCATATTACAAACTAAGGACAACATATGACTATGATGACAGCCTAAAATTGTATTAGTTACCATCACGCACACTATAGTTACTAACTAAATGTGAACACATATTGTATTACCTTCCTACATCACATTCAGTGCAGACATTACAAATTAAGGACAACACAGGACTATGATAACAGCCTAGAATTATATTAGTTACCATCACACACAGTATAGTTACTAACTACATGTGAATACACATCGTATTACCTTCCTACATCATATTCAGTGCTGCACATTCCAAACTAAGGACATGTGACCATGATGACAGCCTAGAATAGTATTAGTTACCATCACATACGCTATAGTTACTAACAACATGTGAACATACACTGTATTTCTTTCCTACCTCACATTCAGTGTTGTACATTCCAAAGTAAGGACAACATATAACTATGATGACAGCCTAGAATTGTATTAGTTACAATTACACACACGCTATAGTTATTAACTACGTGTGTACACACATTGTATTACCTTCTCACATCATATTCTAAACTGCACATCTCAAACTAAGACCATATGACTACTACGACAACCGAGAATTGTATAAGTTACCATCACACACTCCACAGTTGCTAACTACATGTGAACACACATTGTATTACCTTCCTACATCACATTCAGTACTGCACATTCCAAAGTAAGGACGACATCTGACTATGATTGCAGCCTAGAATTGTATTAGTTACCATTACACACGCTATAGTTACTAACTACATGTGTACACACATTGTATTACCTTCCTACATCATATTCAGTACTCCAAATTCCAAACTAAAGACAACATATGACTATGATGGCAGCGTAGAATTGTATTAGTTACCATCACACACACTATTGTTACTCACTACATGTGAGTACACATTGTATTAACTTCCTACATCAAATTCAATGCTGCACATTCCAAAGTAAGGACAACATATGACTATGATGACAGCCTAGAATTGTAATAGTTACCATTACACACCCACTATACTTACTAACTACATGTGTACACACATTGTATTCCCTTCTCACTTCATATTCCATACTGCACATTCCAAACTAAGGACAACATATGACTATGATGACAGCCTAGACTAGTACTAGTTACCATCACACACACTATAGTTACTAACTACATCTGAGCACGCATTGTATTACTTTCCTACATCATATTCAGTACTGCACATTCCAAGCTAAGGACAACATATGACTATGATGACAGCCAAGATTTGTACTAGTTACCATCACATACATTACAGTTATTAATTACATAGGAACACACATTGTATTAAATTCCTACACCATATTCAGTGCTGCACATTCCAAACTAAGGACAACATGTGACTATGATAACAAACTAGAATTGTTTTGTTACCATCACACACACTATAGTTACTAACTACATGTGAACACACATTGTATTACCTTCATATACCACATTCAGTACTGCACATTCTAAAAAAAGGACAACATGTGACTATGATGACAACCTAGAATTTTATTAGTTACCATCACACACTCAATAGTTACAAACTACATGTGTACACACATTGTATTACCTACCTACATCATATTCAATACTGTAAATTATAAACTATGGACAACATATGACTATGATAACAACATTGAATTGTATTAGTTACCATCACACACACTATAGTTACTAACTACATGTGAACACACATTGTACTACATTCCTACATCATATTCAGTGCTGCAGATTCCAAACTAAGGACAACATGTGACTATAATGATAACCTAGAATTGTATTAGTTAACATCGCACACACAGTAGTTACTAACTACATGTGAACACGCATTGTATTACCTTCCTACATCATATTCAGTGCTGCACATTACAAACTAAGGACAACATGTGACTATGATAGCCTAGAATTCCATTAGTTACCATCACAAACATACTATAGTTACTAACAATATGTGAACACACATACTGTATTACCTTCCTACGTTATATGCAGTACGGCACATTCCAATCTATGGACAACATATGACTATGATGGCAACCTAGAAATGCATTAGTTACCATCACACACACACTATAGTTACTAACTACATATGAAAACACACTGTATTACCTTCCTATATCATATTCAGTACTGCACACTCAAAACTAAGGACAACATATGAATATGATGACAACCTAGAATTGTATTACTTATCATCACACACACTATAGTTATTAATTACATGTGAACACAAATTGTATTACCTTCCTACATCACGTTCAGTGCTGCACATTCCAAACTAAGAACAACATCTGACTATGGTGACAACATAGAATTGTATTAGTTACCATCACACACACGCTATAATTACTAACTACATGTGAGCACACATTGTATTACCTTCTCACATCATATTCAGTGCTGAACATTCCAAACTAAGGACAACATATGACTATGATGACAGCCTAATGTTGTATTAGTTACCATCACACACACGCTATAATTACTAACTACATGTGAGCACACATTGTATTACCTTCTCACATCATATTCTGTACTGCAAATTCCAAACTAAGGACAATATATGACTATGTTGACAGCCTAGAATTGTATTACTTACCATCACACACACTATAGTTACTAATTACATGTGAATACACATCGTATTACCTTCCTACATCATATTCAGTGCTGCACATTCCAAACTAAGGACAACATATGACCATGGTGACAACCTAGAATTGAATTAGTTACCATTACACACACGCTATAGATCAACAGTTCAGAGTAATGGTGAATGTGGAAGAAAGGTGAAGAAGAGAGTACAGGCAGGGTGGAATGGGTGGAGAAGAGTGTCAGGAGTGATTTGTGACAAACGGGTACCAGTAAGAGTGAAAGGGAACGTCTACAAGAGGGTAATGAGACCAGCTATGTTATATGGGTTGGAGACAGTGGCATTGTCAAAAAGACAGGAGTCAGAGCTGGATGTGGCACAGTTAAAGATGTTAAGATTTGCACTCGGTGTGACTAGGATGGATAGGATTAGGAATCAGTATATTAGAGGGTCAGCTCATGTTGGACAGTTTGGAGACAAAGCAAGAGAGACGAGATTGCGTTGGTTTGGACATGTGCTGAGGAAGGATGATGAGTATATTGGGAAAAAGATGCTAAGGATGGAGCTGCCAGGTAAGAGGAATAGAGGAAGGCCTAAGATGAGGTTTATGGACGTGGTGAGAGAGGACATGCATGCGGTTGGTGTGACAGAGCAAGATGCAGAGGATAGGAAGAAATGGAAAGAGATGATCCACTGTGGCGACCCCTAATGGGAAAAGCCAAAAGAGAATGATGACACACATGCTATAGATACTAACTACATGTGTTCACACATTGTATTAACTTCCTACATCATATTCAATGCTGCACATTCCAAACTAAGGACAACAAATGACTATGATGACAGCCTAGAATTGTACTAGTTAACTTCACACACACTATAGTTACCACCTACATGTGAATACACATTGTATTACCTTCCTACATCCTACTCTCATATGATATAGACCCACTAAGGACAACACATGGCTATGATAACAGCCATGAATTGTACTAATTACCATGGCACAAGCAACAGTTACTTATTATATGTGAACACACATTGTATTACCTTCCTACATCACATTCAGTACTGCACATTCCAAACTAAAGACAACACATGACTACAATGCGAAAGCAAGCCACAAAGGAACTCAGGCTGGAGAAAGATTGTAAACGTATATTTAATAAGAACGTTTTCACTCCTCTCATAGAAGAGCTTCTTCAGACAAAAGTAAAAAGCGCAAAGCGCTACTTTTAAAAAGACAACAGCTGATAATTTTTGATGTCACTTCCTTTACAGCTGATTGCATACGGAACACTGTTATATTTAATGTTACATAAAAACAAGGTGCAAACACTGAACTACATCAATCTACCTAATTTCAACAGTGTTTACTTACAAAAACCATGCTTGATATTGCCCTAAAGAGGTTTATAATACAAGAGACATGTTTTAAAAACATCAAGCTATTTCTCACAAATACACATATGCCCCAAAGGAAGTAAAAGGGGTAATGAGTAATAAGTGCACCATATTAAAAGAAATATACCTGAATATATATGTTATTAATACTAAAAATATTTCAATAAAATTAGTACCAATAATTAATATTTGCGCTCACAAACTGACAGTTCAATTTCTAAGGTAACTATTGTATTTCAAAATTACAGAGATATTACAAGTCTCATTTAACCCAGGAGGGGAGAAAGCATTTAAAAGCAACTGCCATTCAAGTTCTTTTAATTCAAGGAGAAGGGACTGTGGGCCCCCCCTAATACCAACTTTTACCGAATCAATGCCCATAAAGCAAAAACTATGTCCAATGTGGTCTAAAATATGCTTTGAAAGTGCATTATCGGTTTTTTTGTTTTTTATAGCGTAATTATGTTGGTAAACTCGGTCACGCATCTTTCGATCGGTTTTACCAACATAAAACGCAGCACAGCAATTACACTGTGCTATATAAACAATAGATTTGGTTTCACACCCAATCTTGTGTTTAATATAGAATTTCTCGTCTCTAACAACAAAGGAGTTCCCTGTTTTCAATAACTTGCACCAGTTACAAAAACCACATGCAAAACAACCAGTTTGTCTAGTTAAGAAATTACTAGAATCACTTGTCTGTAATAGTTCTTTTAAATTTTTACCTCTCCTATACACAAAGTGGGGAAATAAGCCCAAAATATCAAGTAAATGGGCACTATTCACAATGAAGTGCCAGTTTTTCTTGATAATTGAACACATTTTATCAATATGTTTGTTGTGTGTGAGGATAAGGCTGGTCTTAAAGTAACTAAGTACAACATATGACCATGGTGACAACCTAGAATTGTATTAGTTACCATTACACACACGATATAGTTACTAACTACATGTGAGCACACATTGTATTACCTTCTCACATCATATTCCGGACTGCACATTCCAAGCAAAAGCCAGCATATGACTATGATGACAGCCTAGAATTGTGTTAGTTACCATTACACACACTCTAGTTACTAACTACATGTGTGCACATATTGTATTACCTTCCTAAATCATATTCAATTCTGCACATACCAAACTAAGGACAGTACATGACTATGATGACAGCCTTGAATATTATTAGTTACAATCACACACACTATAGTTACTAACTTCATGTGAGCACACATTGTATTACCCTCCTACATCATATTCAGTGCTGCACATTACAAACTAAAGACAACACATGACTATGATAGCCTAGAATTGTATTAGTTACCATTACACACACTATAGTTACTAACTACAGGTGTACACACATTGTATTACCTTTCTACATCATATTCAGTGCTGCACATTTATTTATTTTATTTTAGTTTAGTTTACATTTGTTGACCGGGTAGTCCAACTGGATACATGTCTATTTTCAGTACAGGCCCAGGGAGAAAAGCTCCAGAGAAAAAAAAACTTGCAAAAATTTAAAATGTAACATAAATGATTACAAAAGGCATCGAAAGACAGTAATACAAAATTGAGTACAGAAAAGATTACATAAAAAATAGAAGAAAAAATTTGACTTAAATATTACATAAAAATAATAGAAAAAAATTGACTTAAATAGACAAATAAGGAAAAATAGTAGTCGAGACTCAGAGACATTAGTATTTAAATAAATATAGGTTAATATATACAGTGTAGTATATAGAGGGGACTCAGAGACATTAGTATATTAAGTAAATATAGGTTAATATATAGAGTGTAGTATATAGAGGGGACTCAGAGACATTAGTATTTAAGTAAATATAGGTTAATATATAGAGTGTAGTATATAGAGGGGACTCAGAGACATTAGTATTTAAGTAAATATAGGTTAACATATAGAGTGTAGTATATAGGGGGGACTCACAGACATTAGTATTTAATTAAATATAGGTTAATATATAGAGTGTAGTATATAGAGGGGACTCAGAGACATTAGTATTTAAGTAAATATAGGTTAATATATAGAGTGTAGTATAAGAGAGGGGACTCAGAGACATTAGTATTTAAGTAAATATGGGTTAATATATAGAGTGTAGTATATAGAGGGGACTCAGAGACATTAGTATTTAAGTAAATATAGGTTAATATATAGAGTGTAGTATATAGAGAGGACTCAGAGACATTAGTATTTAAGTAAATATAGGTTAATATACAGAGTGTAGTATATAGAGGAGACTCAGAGACATTAGTATTTAAGTAAATATAGGTTAATATATAGAGTGTAGTATATAGAGGGGACTCAGAGACATTAGTATTTAAGTAAATATAGGTTAATATATAGAGTGTAGTATATAGAGGGGACTCAGAGACATTAGTATTTAAGTAAATATAGGTTAATATATTGAGTGTAGTATATAGACGGGACTCAGAGACATTAGTATTTAAGTAAATATAGGTTAATAAATAGAGTGTAGTATATAGAGGGGACTCAGAGACATTAGTATTTAAGTAAATATAGGTTAATATATAGAGTGTAGTATATAGAGGGGACTCAGAGACATTAGTATTTAAGTAAATATAGGTTAATATATAGAGTGTAGTATATAGAGGGACTCAGAGACATTAGTATTTAAGTAAATATAGGTTAATATATAGAGTGTAGTATATAGAGGGACTCAGAGACATTAGTATTTAAGTAAATATAGGTTAATATATAGAGTGTAGTATATAGAGGGACTCAGAGACATTAGTATTTAAGTAAATATAGGTTAATATATAGAGTGTAGTATATAGAGGGACTCAGAGACATTAGTATTTAAGTAAATATAGGTTAATATATAGAGTGTAGTATATAGAGGGGACTCACAGACATTAGTATTTAAGTAAATATAGGTTAATATATAGAGTGTAGTATATAGAGAGGACTCAGAGACATTAGTATTTAAGTAAATATAGGTTAATATATAGAGTGTAGTATATAGAGGGGACTCAGAGACATTAGTATTTAAGTAAATATAGGTTAATATATAGAGTGTAGTATATAGAGGCGACTCTGAGACATTAGTATTTAAGTAAATATAGGTTAATATATAGAGTGTAGTATATAGAGGGGACTCAGAGACATTAGTATTTAAGTAAATATAGGTTAATATATAGAGTGTAGTATATAGAGAGGACTCAGAGACATTAGTATTTAAGTAAATATAGGTTAATATATAGAGTGTAGTATATAGAGGGGACTCAGAGACATTAGTATTTAAGTAAATATAGGTTAATATATAGAGTGTAGTATATAGAGGAGACTCAGAGACATTAGTATTTAAGTAAATATAGGTTAATATATAGAGTGTAGTATATAGAGGGACTCAGAGACATTAGTATTTAAGTAAATATAGGTTAATATATAGAGTGTAGTATATAGAGGGACTCAGAGACATTAGTATTTAAGTAAATATAGGTTAATATATAGAGTGTAGTATATAGAGGGACTCAGAGACATTAGTATTTAAGTAAATATAGGTTAATATATAGAGTGTAGTATATAGAGGGGACTCAGAGACATTAGTATTTAAGTAAATATAGGTTAATATATAGAGTGTAGTATATAGAGGGACTCAGAGACATTAGTATTTAAGTAAATATAGGTTAATATATAGAGTGTAGTATATAGAGGGACTCAGAGACATTAGTATTTAAGTAAATATAGGTTAATATATAGAGTGTAGTATATAGAGGGACTCAGAGACATTAGTAGTTAAGTAAATATAGGTTAATATATAGAGTGTAGTATTTAGAAGGGACTCAGAGACATTAGTATTTAAGTAAATATTGGTTAATGTATAGAGTGTAGTATATAGAGGGGACTCAGAGACATTAGTATTTAAGTAAATATAGGTTAATATATAGAGTGTAGTATATAGAGGGGACTCAGAGACATTAGTATTTAAGTAAATATAGGTTAATATATAGAGTGTAGTATATAGAGGGACTCAGAGACATTAGTATTTAAGTAAATATAGGTTAATATATAGAGTGTAGTATATAGAGGGACTCAGAGACATTAGTATTTAAGTAAATATAGGTTAATATATAGAGTGTAGTATATAGAGGGACTCAGAGACATTAGTATTTAAGTAAATATAGGTTAATATATAGAGTGTAGTACATAGAGGGACTCAGAGACATTAGTATTTAAGTAAATATAGGTTAATATATAGAGTGTAGTATATAGAGGGACTCAGAGACATTAGTATTTAAGTAAATATAGGTTAATATATAGAGTGTAGTATATAGAGGGACTCAGAGACATTAGTATTTAAGTAAATATAGGTTAATATATAGAGTGCAGTATATAGAGGGACTCAGAGACATTATTATTTAAGTAAATATAGGTTAATATATAGAGTGTAGTATATAGAGGGGACTCAGAGACATTAGTATTTAAGTAAATATAGGTTAATATATAGAGTGTAGTATATAGAGGGACTCAGAGACATTAGTATTTAAGTAAATATAGGTTAATATATAGAGTGTAGTATATAGAGGGCACTCAGAGACATTAGTATTTAAGTAAATATAGGATAATATATAGAGTGAGGCATATAGAGGGACTCAGAAACATTAGTATTTAAGTAAATATAGGTTAATATATAGAGTGTAGTATATAGTGGGACTCAGAGACATTAGTATTTAAGTAAATATAGGTTAATATATAGAGTGTAGTATATAGAGGGGACTCAGAGACATTAGTATTTAAGTAAATATAGGTTAATATATAGAGTGTAGTATATAGAGGGACTCAGAGACATTAGTATTTAAGTAAATATAGGTTAATATATAGAGTGTAGTATATAGAGGGGACTCAGAGACATTAGTATTTAAGTAAATATAGGTTAATATATAGAGTGTAGTATATAGAGGAGACTCAGAGACATTAGTATTTAAGTAAATATAGGTTAATATATAGAGTGTAGTATATAGAGGGGACTCAGAGACATTAGTATTTAAGTAAATATAGGTTAATATATAGAGTGTAGTATATAGAGGGTCTCAAAGACATTAGTATTTAAGTAAATATAGGTTAATATATAGAGTGCAGTATACAGAGGGGACTCAGAGACATTAGTAGTTACGTAAATATAGGTTAATATATAGAGTGTAGCATATAGAGGGGACTCAGAGACATTAGTATTTAAGTAAATATAGGTTAATATATAGAGTGTAGTATATAGAGGGACTCAGAGACATTAGTATTTAAGTAAATATAGGTTAATATATAGAGTGTAGTATATAGAGGGACTCAGAGACATTAGTATTTAAGTAAATATAGGTTAATATATAGAGTGTAGTATATAGAGGGACTCAGAGACATTAGTATTTAAGTAAATATAGGTTAATATATAGAGTGTAGTATATAGAGGGACTCAGAGACATTAGTATTTAAGTAAATATAGGTTAATATATAGAGTGTAGTATATAGAGGGACTCAGAGACATTAGTATTTAAGTAAATATAGGTTAATATATAGAGTGTAGTATATAGAGGGACTCAGAGACATTAGTATTTAAGTAAATATAGGTTAATATATAGAGTGTAGTATATAGAGGGACTCAGAGACATTAGTATTTAAGTAAATATAGGTTAATATATAGAGTGTAGTATATAGAGGGACTCAGAGACATTAGTATTTAAGTAAATATAGGTTAATATATAGAGTGTAGTATATAGAGGGACTCAGAGACATTAGTATTTAAGTAAATATAGGTTAATATATAGAGTGTAGTATATAGAGGGACTCAGAGACATTAGTATTTAAGTAAATATAGGTTAATATATAGAGTGTAGTATATAGAGGGGACTCAGACATTAGTATTTAAGTAAATATAGGTTAATATATAGAGTGTAGTATACATAGGGGGCTCAGAGACATTAGTAGTTAAGTAAATATAGGTTAATATATAGAGTGTAGTATTTAGAAGGGACTCAGAGACATTAGTATTTAAGTAAATATAGGTTAATATATAGAGTGTAGTATATAGAGGGGACTCAGAGACATTAGTATTTAAGTAAATATAGGTTAATATATAGAGTGTAGTATATAGATGGGACTCAGAGACATTAGTATTTAAGTAAATATAGGTTAATATATAGAGTGTAGTATATAGAGTGGACACAGAGACATTAGTATTTACGTAAATATAGGTTAATATATAGAGTGTAGTATATAAGGGGGACTCAGAGACATTAGTATTTAAGTAAATATAGGTTAATATATAGAGTGTAGTATATAGAGGGGACTCAGAGGCATTAGTATTTAAGTAAATATAGGTTAATATATAGAGTGTAGTATATAGAGGGGACTCAGAGACATTAGTATTTAAGTAAATATAGGTTAATATATAGAGTGTAGTATATAGAGGGACTCAGAGACATTAGTATTTAAGTAAATATAGGTTAATATATAGAGTGTAGTATATAGAGGGGACTCAGAGACAATAATATTTAAGTAAATATAGGTTAATATATAGAGTGTAGTATATAGAGGGGACTCAGAGACATTAGTATTTAAGTAAATATAGGTTAATATATAGAGTGTAGTATATAGAGGGGACTCAGAGACATTAGTATTTAAGTAAATATAGGTTAATATATAGAGTGTAGTATATAGAGGGGACTCAGAGACATAAGTATTTATAGGTTCATAGGTTCATAGGTTTATACTAGGCTATCTGCCCTAAGGCATTTATAAGCCTAGCCCAAATTTTTATGGCTTACACCACCCCTTATATGAAAAAATACTGTGCCCATTAGTTTGTTGTGCCTCTGTCCAGCAGTGACACAGAGATGATTCCCAGGGTAAACCTACGATCTCCCATCCACAGGTCTAGATTTCTCTTGAACAGAGTCAGCGAGGTGCTCTGCCTCACATGGACCGGGATTTTATTCCACAGCATAGGGAGTCTCTGAGTGATAAATCTATCCCTCCAGCACATCCTATTTATATCCGTGCTAAGGTTTAATTCGCTTGCTCTAGTGGTTTTGGTGGATTTCGATTTTTTGAGGTGGAGCATGTCCATTAATTCCGGGTTGGACATGGCCTTGTATGTCAGGCACATGTCACCTCTGAGCAGACGGTATGCGACTGAATAGAGCTGGAGTTTCTTCAATCTGGCAGCATATGACAGATTTTGGAGTCCCTTTATCCTTTTGGTAAGGAACTTTTGGGGTCTCTCCAATTGCTGCAGATGTCGGGTGAGATACATCCCGAATGGGGCATTGTACTCGATCATTGGTCTGATAAGTGAAGAGTACAGGGAACAATGACCTCACTAGATCTGGATGTGAATCCCTTCATGATCAGGTGGGCAATGTAGAAGGTCTTTCTAACCACTTTAGCAACGTGAGTGTCAAAAGAAAGGCCACTGTCAACCTGGGTCCCCAGGTCCCTGATAACCTCTTCTGTGCTTAGTGGATTGCCACCTATATGGTAGCTTGGGGTTACCTTGTTTTTTCCGAAGGGTATGACTATACATTTTTTGGCGTTTAACTTCAGGCCATGGCTCTGGCACCAGCTATCTGTTTCCATGAGTCCCTTCTGAAGGATATCCGTGTCCGATGCACTTTCCACTATGGCGCCCAGTTTGCAGTCGTCTGCAAACTTTGTCATCCAACGTCCTCCCATGTTGGCCTGTACTTCTGAGAAGTAGATGCCAAACAAGAGGGGGCCAAGGACTGAGCCCTGTGGGACACCACTTGTGACTGGCTTGGAGTCTGACACAGCGCCAGCAACTCTAACCCTGTGGGTTCTGTCCTTAAGCCAGTTTGCAACCCATCTTGTGACATATGGGTTTACATTTAAGCTGGTAAGTTTTTCTACAATACCCGAGTGGGGTATTGTGTCAAAAGCCTTTGCAAGGTCAAGGTAGGCTGTATGGACTGCCTTTCCCTCATCAATGGCCTTGGTGACTGTTTCGAAGAAGTCGACCAAGTTCAAAAGGCATGATCTTCCCTTGACAAAGCCAAACTGGGTCGGGTCCAATGTCTGCAAGTCCCCTATATCTTTGTTTATGAGCTCCATTATGATCCTCTCCATAGCTTTGCAGACTAGACTTGTTAAGCTTATGGGGCGGTAATTACCAGGGTCCGTAGAGGCGCCGCCTTTGTGGAGTGGGACCACAGTTGCCGTACGCCACTCCTTGGGCACGTATCCTGTGGTAAGGCTGAGATTAAACAGCTGCCTTATGTTCGGGTTTAATTCCTCATTTAGCTCGTGTAGCACACAGCCGGGGACACCATCCGGTCCCATTGATGCTGTGTTTTTAGCTTTAGAGAGAGCAGCTTTCACCTGCGCATTTGAGATGTCCGGGAGGCTACATTCGGCTAGGATAGTTATCTCTCCTTTAGGGGGGGAGAGGGGGGTGAAGTTTGCACTGATAAGTAAATATAGGTTAATATATAGAGTGTAGTATATAGAGGGGACTCAGAGACATTAGTATTTAAGTAAATATAGGTTAATATATAGAGTGTAGTATATAGAGGGGACTCAGAGACATTAGTATTTAAGTAAATATAGGTTAATATATAGAGTGTAGTATATAGACGGTTTCAGAGACATTAGTATTTAAGTAAATATAGGTTAATATATAGACTGTCGTATATAGAGCGGTCTCAGAGACATTAGTATTTAAGTAAATATAGGTTAATATATAGAGTGTAGTATATAGAGGGGACTCAGAGACATTAGTATTTAAGTAAATATAGGTTAATATATAGAGTGTAGTATATATAGGGGACTCAGAGACATTAGTATTTAAGTAAATATAGGTTAATATATAGAGTGTAGTATATAGAGGGGACTCGGAGACATTAGTATTTAAGTAAATATAGGTTAATATATAGAGTGTAGTATATAGAGGGTTTATTGGTAGGAATATAGTAGCATTTGGAGTGGAACAGTTAGTTAAGGATAACAGTTAGTCAGGGTTAGTACAAGAGCATAACCAGTGGTTATTGAGACAAAGTTTTAGATTAGTTTTAAAGAGTGGAGAGAAGTCTGAGATGTAAGATCATGTGGTAGTTGGTTCCATTCTTTAACAACGTAGTTAGAGAATAAGGAGTCACCTGCTAAGTTTGTTGATAAGGTAGTATTAGTCAAATTTTTGTTAGAGGAGCGTAAATTCTTGAGGCTATTATATGGCGTAATGAGGATAGAGAGAATTGGAGTGTTGCTGGGTTGGTATAGGGTTTTATGAGCTATTGTAAGTTCGGTAAATCGTAGCTGATTAAAGAGTTCTAGCCAGCCCAGTTGTTTTAGATTCAGACAGTGATGGGTCCTGTAAGGTGAGTTTGTGGAAAATCTCGCAATTTGTTATATGATATAGCCAGTTTGTTGAGGTTATTTTTAGAAAGGTTAGTATATATGGGAGAAGCATAGAATAGGGTGGAGATTAATTGGGTTCTAGCTATTGCGGTCCTAGCTTCTGATGTAAGGAAAGGTTTGATTCTATAGAGGGATCCTAGTTTTCTGTTAATTGATTTTATTGTAGTATTTATGTGGGTGTCACAGTTTAAGTGATTATCAGTTGTAATTCCTAGGAGTTTGGTGGTGGGGTCAGGAGAAATAAGGGTGCCATTATTGGATCTAAGAGTGAAATGTAGAGGGGTGGATATATGGGTAGGTGTAAAGAGTAAAAGTTTAATTTTTTTTGGGTTGAGGAGAAGACAACAATTAGAGAACCATTGTTCTACAGTGCTGAAAGCTTTTTGTGTAAGAGAATGAAGTTCGGTCTGGGATGTGGCTGAACAAATTATAGTAGAGTCATCTGCATATTGAATGCAGGCAGAGAGTGGAGTGGATAGATGAAGGTCATTTATAAAAATGGAAAACAGTAGAGGGCCTAATATGGAACCCTGAGGAACACCTAGTGAGATAGGGAGGAGATTCGAAAGATGATTTTGCCAGAGAACTGCCTGTTGTCTGTTTTCAAGGTAGGATGTAAACCAGTTCAGAGCAAGAGTGTCAAGGGAGAGGGACTTCAATATGTGTAGGAGGAGTTGGTGATTAACCATGTCGAAGGCTTTAGATAGGTCAACAAAGAATGCAGAGGAGAGAATGTTATTGTTGCGATTTTTGTTTATACAGTTAGTGAAGGATAGCAAGGCTGTGGTGGTACTATGGAATGGACAGAAACCATGTTGACAGTTAGCTAGTAGATTGTGATGGAGAAGGTGGTTAAGTAATTGTTTGTGAATACATTTCTCCATTATTTTAGCAAACGGAGAGAGGAGAGCTATGGGGCAATAGTTGGAGAAATCATTGGAGTTTCCACCTTTGTGAAGAGGAATAATATAGGAAATTTTCCAAATAGATGGGATAGTGCCTTCCTTTAAGGTTCTATTGATCAGTATGGAGATGGGATAAGCAATTGGTTTAGCTCCTTTTTGCAGGAATTCTACTGGGAGTTTATCAGCTGAGGGGGTAGTGGGCTTTAGTTTTTGGATTAGGGAACAGATATAGGATGTGGGTATTGGTTCTAGGTGGAATAATGGGGGAGGAATGGTATTAGGAATAGGCAGATTAGAGGTGTCAGGGGATAAATGGCTTGCAAGATTTAGTATAAAAGTAGTAAAGTAAGAGTTAAAGGTGTTGGCTGTTTGTGTTGGGCAGTCAGGGTTGGGGCCTAGAGGATTGGGTGTGACAGTTTTGCTTGGGTATAGCAATTTGTTAATACTGGTCCAAAATTTTTGTGGTTCTTTAAGGGAGGATTGTTGAAGTTGGAGATAGAAGTTCTTTTTATCTAGTAGGATGGCTTTTTTTGTAATATTTCTTTGTTGTCTAAAGGTTTGGTGATCAATAGTATCCTTTGTGGTACGCCATTTAGCCCAAGATTTGTTTCTGCAAAGGATTAGTTTCCTAGTATTATTTGAGAGCCATTGGGCTGGTTTAGTTTTGTTTCTAATAGCGCATATTGGGGCATGATGGTCCAGGATTGCTAAGAAAGGGGTACTGAAGTATTCAACAGCTTTATTTATAGGGAGCGATTTTAGAGGTGACCAGTTACATTGTTTAAGTTCAGTTTGGAACAGTTTGGGGTCAACATGTTTTTGGTACGGACTGTTCTGACACTAATAGGGATAGTTAGGCTTGTTTTATGTCTGATAATATATATTAGTGAATGGTCACTTAGGTCATCTGGAAGGGTTCCTGTTGTGTATCTTTGTCGTGGGCTATTTGTAAGTATCAACAAATAACTGGTATCAGCTCTGAATAGTCCAAATATACGAATACACTGTTGTACGCTAAAAACAAATCACAAATTTAATGGTAAAGCTTTCGGGTTAACACCCTTCATCAGTACATAGATTCAAAGTCATTACAAAAACTTTTAAATAGGGTAAGAATTAAGACACATGATCCAGCCAGCCAAACAAAACACTCCATCAATTATATATTTTAGGGAAAGTCTCCTAAATAAAGCTTTTCTAAAAATGTATATATTATTTATAATCTACATATAAGAAATCATGTGCATATTTAAAATACATGTATTTATATATCTACATACTGTATAATTGATAAAATGAAATTAAATATAAAATATATTCAATAAAATTTCATTAAATACAAGACCTTTGTTTTTGAATCAACACTGGCTTCAAACTAGCAATTACATTCAAGCCTGGTTCTACTTCTGCATCTAACCTGATAAACCATATACCACAGGAAGCAGCTTGTTAACAGCTCATAGCCTTAATCCTCTGTGATAACTGACAGACAGTTTAATTAATCTAATTTCAGCAATATCTGTTTGGCTGGCTGCTTTACACCTACAATCTACTGCATTACAAGCTGGGATAAGTACAAACTTGCAGTGTTAAAGATAGTATTGCATTTTATTTTTATATTTAATTGTTCAGTGAATATAGTGTTTTCGGTCTGCAATTCTATTTCTTTCATTGAATATTGTGAGCTGTCTCTCTCTTTCTCTCTCCCTGCAAAGTAGTGGGGGTTACTGTTGCTCCACTTGATTCATATTCAGTGTTAACTCTTAGCCTAGAAGTTTACTCTGTGGTTAGTCATGTATCTTTGAAATCATTTCAGCAATAGCTGTTTGGCTGGCTGCTTTATACCTACAATCAACTGCATTACAAGTTGGGATAAGTACAAACTTGTAGTATAGCATTTTATTTTTATATTTATTTGTTCAGTGAATATAAATGTCTGTCTGCAATTCTGTTATTTATTTAACTGCATATTGTGATCTGTTCCCCACCATCACTCCCTGTTGTTGTTCTTATAGTTGGTGGCTTTGCAGTTGCCCGCCCCTACTGTAAATTTGATCTGGGACACTCTTGTCAGTCTAGTGTCATTAGTTCATTCTACCTAATACAAAGAGAATATTTGACAAGGTCAACCCACTTAGTTTCCTAACCTTCTGCTTCTCCTCTCTCCCTTTCATTTACAAAAAAAAAAAAAAAAACGTTGCTAGAACCTCCCTGTGTTCTGCTTAACTGAAACAAAAAAAATTAAGCTTGTTTGCTGCCTTTCCCGTAACTAGTCTGGATTTGCTGTATCCAGGACTGTTTGCAAGCTCCTGAGCCCCCCAAGCCTTTCTGTGTTGGAGGGAAGCCTGCTAGCTTATCAGTGGGAGTGGTAAGCCCTAGGTAACCTGTCTACCACATAAGGAGTGGTTCTGGCCCAGAAATTGTAGTTATTGGCCGTTTGGGCAATTTTCCATCTCTCTCAACTTTCTGATTTAAAAGCCCGCATTTGCACTTGTTTCTTTTCTATAACTAATCCACATCAGATACAGATTCTTGGTTTTAGCACTTGAATTTGCTTATTCATGCTCAGCACTTGTTCAGAACTTGTTGCAAGCAGTAAATAAGCTACAAATTACTACAGCACTTAACCTTCCTCATTACCTAGAGGAAAACAGTTTTGGTACTTACTTTCCTCACTTGCTTAGAGAAAAACAGCTCTTGTACTCACTTTCCTCACTTATTTAGAGGAAAATAGTTTTTTATTCAGGCATGTCCAAGGGTCAGCTCCCAGTGTTCTCTCCTGTCTATCTGATGAATCTGGACATCTTGGGGCAATGTAGCAATTGCCTCATGTACACAGACCACCATCTCCTCCTACCACCCAACACTACAACTTGTGAGAGATGCACCTATCTAACCAAATTGGAGGTAAAGCTCTCTCTGTTCAAGACCGAAGTTGACCGTCAAGAGGAGAAGGGAAACACTTGCACCACACCACATTCATCACATAGTCCCACTAAACCTACACCACCAAAATCCATACATAGAAACACAAAAACATTTGACGAGGCTCTCGATAAAAGTCTGCTCAAGCAACAGAGACCTCCAAAGCAGAAACACAATCAACCTCAACCCCTCAGCACTACCCAAATGACACATAGCCCACAGATTCAGTGTGCCACTCAGCCAGAGCCATTAAGGCAAAACAACGTTCCCAACACACTAGTCATAGGTGACTCTATAGTCAGGCACACTGATGTCCCACTCACCAGGCTAAACAATGAGAAGGTTACTGTCAGCTGCCTGTCAGGTGCCAGGATCTGCCACCTAACCCATGCACTCAGGTCACTCCACAACAAGTACAGATATGACTCTGCTGTGAATGACGTGAGATGTTCCTCCCTGGACTACATGAAAAGAGACATGGAAGAGCTCTCTGATCTTGTAGCCCAGGCAGGTATGACCCTAGCCCTGACTAGCATCCTGCCATCACCCAGAATGATACTGCAGTACAAGGACAAAATGATTGACTTCAACAATTGGCTAAGCTTCTGGTGTCATTCTAAGGGGATCCAGTATCTGTCTGCCTGGGACGACATGGTCGACAGACCATAATGCTTTGTCAGAGATGGCCTGCACCTGTCACCCCTGGGATTCCAGATACTGGCTAAGGCTCTTGCCACCCCTATAGTGCCTTTTTTAGGCAAGGTTCAAATGACAAATTCACCACCATAACAGGAACAGGCAAGCAAAAACTGAGGGTAATGCTACTCAATGCTAGAAGTGTAAATCTCAAAATGCACTCCCTCAAGGCACTCCTTAAAATGGAGAACATCGATATCTGTGCAGTGACTGGTTCAAGGTTTCAGAGTGCACCTCTCCATTAGCAGGCTATAACTCATACCACACTTTTCTGCCATCTAACCTAGACCGGAACACCAAAGGCGGAGGTGTGCCCATATTCATTAAGGATATCCACACCTCCAGGCTAGTTGCTCAGCATAATGCATCCAAGGTTATCCAAGTGCAACTAACTCTGGGCAAAACTGCAATCCAAATTGTAGCTTGCTACAGATCCTCCACCATGCCCCAGGATTCCCACGCCTCTTTTCTTGATATACTGGAAAATATTAGGGTTCAACCAAACACTCTAATAATGGGAGATTTCAACTACCACACCATCAACTGTGAAAACTACTCATGTACCAACTCCTTCACTCAACACTTTCTGGAATTCATAAATTCCAATGCCTTGGATCAACTTATCCACACCCCCACCAGGGGCAACAATATCCTAGACCTAGTCATTACCAACATGAGTGACTGGTGTTCCACACCTGAAGTCAACAGCTCGTTGGTCAGATCTGACCATAAGCTAATCACTCTAGATATCCACATCCCACCCCCACCCCTCATTAAGGAAACCATGGTAAACAATTTCTCCAAAGCCAACATCATGCTTCTTAAGGCAGAAGTGGCAAACTTCATGACACCCTTGCAGATGGACAATACATTTACAACTGCTGAATCCTACAGAAATGCACTTTATAAGCACTTACACAAGTGCATGGATTGTGCTATACCAAACAGAACCAATACACTGTCCTCCAAAATAAGGAAGCCAATCTGGTGGTCCACTGCCATAAACAAACTACAACAGAAGGAAGAAACTGTTGCAAAAGAGAGTAAAATCCCATGAGTGGAGGAGCTCCCTGGTCAGCCTCAGTAAGAAGCTAAGATCCCTTATAATATCCTCCAAAGCTAGCTATAAAAACAAAATTGCCACTGATTCTAAGGACAACCACAAAGCATTCTATAGCTATGTCAGGAATCTCAATGGCAACACCCAGATCTACTCTGAGTTACAGCACAAAGGCATGAAAATTACAGAACCAACTGATACTGCCAACATCCTGGCAGATAGGTTCAGTGCTAACTTTACCCCCCTCTCACCCCTAAAGGGCCTATATCTATACAGGAAGAATGCAGAGTCCCTGTAATCACAATTGCGCAGGTAAAAGCTGCAGTCTCTAAAGCCAAAAACATAGCATCCATGGGACATGACAACATCCCAGGCTGTGTTTTACTCGAACTGCAGAACGAACTGGCTCCACATCAAGCACCATGTTCAATCAGAGCCTCACATCAGGCTGTGTGCCTACTGAATGGCGCACAGCAACAGTTATCCCACGCCACCACTGATCCCGGGAACTATCGCCCTATTAGCCTGATGAGTCTGGTCTGTAAGGTCATGGAATGTATCATCATGGAACTCATGAACAAAGTCATTGGTAACCTCCAAACTCTGGACCTCAACCAGTTCGGCTTTATGAAAGGCAGATCATGCCTCCTGAACCTGATCAACTTCTTTGAGGCAGTCACCAAAGCTGTAGACGAGGGTAAGGTGGTTCACACATCTTGACCTCGCCAAGGCTTTTGACACCATCCCCCATTCTGGAATTATAGATAAACTCACTAAACTAGGTATAAATCCTTATGTCACAAGATGGGTTGCCAAATGGCTCACTGACAGAACCCACACTGTAATAGTTGCAGACTCCAAATATGACTTCAAACCAGTGACAAGTGGAGTACCACAGGGTTCAGTCCTGGGACCTCTCCTGTTTGGCATCTACTTCTCTGAAGTACAGGCTAACACAGAAGGCCTTTGGCTAATGAAGTTCGCAGATGACTGCAAACTAGGAGCCATAGTCGAGTCCCCAAATTTTGTGGACATTCTACAGAAGGGCCTCGTTGAGACAGATGCCTGGTGTCAGAGCCATGGCCTCAAGCTCAATGCCAAAAAGTGCGTTGTCATCCCCTTTGGTAAAAACTCAGTATCCATGAACTACTACATAGGCAGCAGTCTACTTAACACTGAATGTGTGATAAAAGACCTTGGTACCCAGATGGACAGTAGCCTCTCCTTTGATAATCACATCGCCACAGTAGTCAGGAAATCTTTCTACATGGCACACCTCATCACAAAAGGGTTGGAAAAAAGAGGTCATTGTTCCCCTCTACTTGACACTCATTAGACCCATTATAGAGTACAATGCCCCTTTTGGAATGTACCTCACAAGACATCTGCAGAAGCTGGAAAGGCCACAGAAGTACCTCACAATGAGGATTACTGGCCTCAAACATATGCCCTACACTGACCATCTCAAAGAACTCCAGCTTTACTCCATTGCATATCGCCTACTCTGAGGTGATCTCTGCCTAACATATAAAGCTATGTCAAACCCAGAGGTGTTGGACATGCTGCACCTAAAGAAATCCCAATCCCTCCAAGCTACATGCTCTAAGGACCTAAACCTTGTCACCACAATAAACAGGACATGCTGGAGGGATAGATTCCTGTCCCAGAGACTTCCCATACTCTGGAACATGCTACCCATCTATGTCAAGCAAAGATCGTCATTAGCACTCTACAAGAAAAATCTTGATGAGTGGATGGGAAATAGGAAATACACCCCGGGGATGACTTCTGTGGCTCTGCTCAACAGTGGCACAGGAAAATAACTTTCTTGGGTGGCATAAGCCAGGGAACCTTGTTGGCTAAGCTTACTTAGGCCCTTGGGCCAATAGCTTAGTACCTACCTATGAACCTATGAATCTAAAACAACAAAGGTTTCACACCAAAAGGCATTACTATGTTGCTAGTGGTAGGTATGTTGCAGTGTACAAGCACACATTGACTGGCTACAAAGTAAACTGACTGGTCACACTTCTCTTCACTCCTACCTGCATCTCCCAATATCCCTGGGTCTGTATCTACTGCTTAGCTCTCAACCTTTGATCTCAAAAATGAGGAACACTAGCCCTCATAATGTGGAACAAATGGGCAAAATGTGGAACACATACTAATGGCTTACTAACAACTTCAACTAGGAAGGTCATAGGATGGTTAAAATATACTAGTTTTACTTATAAAGAAGATATGTTAATTAAATAATATGATTCATTTCTATTTACAATGGATTTCACTAAGCAAAAATTCCTAACACTGAATGTGTGACAGTCTTTCAATGTGGAACATTTGAGGAACTTGGAGGAACATGAACTTTTTAAGACCCCAAATGAGGTACGTTCCTCGTAATGAGGTACACTTGAGAGGTATTCTACTGTGAAGTCCGTCCTTTGGGCCAGTGATCAAGGAACCTCAATCCTCATCACTGACACCGGTGGGAGACTATTCACTTTGAGATAAATAGACACATACCATATTTTCAGATGCAGACCTCTCTGCATCAAGCACAATTTCCATTAAGAGTACACAGGGAACACAGTCAGCCTGGGTTCTGGATTTCTTTATATCTGTCTCCCTCCAGGGCCCCAGTAAGGCTCCTGACTAGCACAACTATAGAGTAATGTCCTCAGCTGAGAGTCCAAGCCAAGTCTTCCAGCACCTTCTCTGTGAAACCAGTGCTTCGTACCCATGCTCCAAGTAGCTGATACACACACACACACACACACACACACACACACACACACACACACACACACACACACACACACACACACACTGTGCGCTTTGATTTTCGCACACACATTCACCTGGGAAAGGCTGGCACAGATTTACCCACTGTGCCTCCTTCTGCCCAGACTATAAGGTAGTTATCACTGCACCAGACACTCCACAATCAGCTACTCTAAGGCCCTTAATAACGGTGTCCAATTATACTGTGTAATATTAATGCTAATACAAATGGTAGTAGTTGACCTCACAAAAAGACTGTCAGCAGTGAGCACACAGTGTCACCAAATAAATATAAGTACTTTTAAAGGTTAAATATTTTCTAAAAGCGCCAGCCACAATAAAAGGTTTAAATATATTTAATCTTCTTCTTCTTTCGGCTTTTCCTGGTTAGGGGTCACCACAGTGGATCACCTTGTCCGCTCATGATTGGCAGTGGAGGTTTTATGGCGTCGAGTTGCCAGTCCGACGCCCAACCTTCCACAGAAGGCACACACATGCACGCATTCACACCTATGGCCAATATAGAGTGTCCAATCCACCTACAGCATGTCTTTGAGATGTGGGAGGAAACCAGAGCACCAGGAGGAAACCCTCATGACCACAGGGAGGACCTGCAAACTCTGCACAGAAGGCACCCCAGCAGAGGATCGAACCGGAGAACCTCTTGCTGTGAGGTGGCAATGTTAACCGCTGCATCACCGCGGCCACTTAAAAGTACGGTATATCTATTTATAATAAATAACAGAGTTTTCTTCACAGGAAATATTAAAAATAATACTGATGGATAAAGTCAAACAAATATAGAAAAAAACAGTCATAAACTAATCTTGCTATATTTTACTGAGCTAAAATAATTACTATTCCCTAATAAATTAATTGACAGAGCAAGGTGCAATGAAATATGTGAGCAGTCTTTCTAGACAGGTTCCGCAAAACAGAAAACTCAATAATGAGTGATTTCACTTTCTAATAGCTAAACAATATTATTTCAGGGCTGGCTAAACATGACCACATCTGATCACAGGACCATGGTTCTCACACTATCCCCTTTTGAAGTTTGAGAAAAAACTTTAGCAAACTGCTACAATAGACATTTAGAGCTTTTATGGCAATGCTTAGGAGCCAGAAACACTTATAACACTTCCTCTCTTCTTTATAAATGCTAAAAGATAATGGCTGTTTCCAGACCTACCATCTCTGGTTCTATTCATAGCTGTGATATAATCACCCACCCATGGCCCAGTAGGTGGTCTAATTAACAGTATTTTTCTTAAAGTAAGAAGTAAGCTAGCTTTTTAACCTCTTCTCTTCCAGTGTCCTTTGCTAACATATATACATACAGTCTGACATGTACATTCTTTCTCTGTCCAGCAGGACCCACTGTTGGTACATTTTTTAACACTAGCAATTTACAAACACATTTTTATTTTCAAATGCCATACAGTTCTAATACATTTGTAACATAAGCATCTGTACAAATCATTTTGATAGTCAAATGCCATACAGTCCTAATACATTTGTAACACAAGCATCTTGTATGCATCAGTTTGATATTCAAAGGATATATCATTCTTTATAAAACTCCAGCTAGCTAAGCTAGCACTAGCTCATATCATCTCATCTCTCTTCCCTATGAAGAATCAAGCTAGTTTTTCCAGTGACTCTGTCTTGACAGAAATGGGCCTATCTGGGAACACATTACCCCATACCCTGTCTTGAGATCCAATCTGCAATGGCATAGCTGTAAGCTGGTCTGGCTAGCACAGGGGGTCCTCCCAAAGCCCCTTTTAGAATTTGGAATGCTTGCTCACATCCTGGGCTCCACACTACCATATCTAGCCTATTTACAAACTCCTGTAATACTGCTAGGATTTCTTAAACCTGGGTATGGAATAGCTGCTGGGACATTGCTACCCCTTCCACTGAGGTGTCAGTCCGAGCCTCACTGAGGGGATCAGTCACCAAATCTCCCACAAACTACTCCTGTCACCCAATGCAAATACTCCCTATCATGGTAAGGCTTCGTCATGTTAACATGGTACAATTAGTGCCCCTGGCTCCTGTCTAGCAGTTCTACCATGTAGTTAATATCACTGACCTTCCTTACCACTTTGAAGGGTCCTTCCCCAGTGCCAGCAGCTTATTGTGTCTGACAGGAATGAGCACCATAACCTGATATCCCACAGCATACTCTCTGATTCGAGCATTCCTTTCATACCAGACCTTGGTTTGCTGTTGGGCTGCTGCCAGGTTCTCTTGGGCCAAGCCCATGAGCTCTCTAAGCCTTGTCCTGATGTTTAGGATATATGCCACAACAGACTCCTTGTGGGATTCACACTCACCCTCCTACTCATCATGAATCAAATTTAAAGGCCCCCCTCACCCTATGCCCATATAAAAACTCAAAGGGTGAAAACTCTGTGGATTACTGGGGCACCTCTCTGTATGCAAACAGCAAATGGGACACATATTTGTCCCACTCTCTCTTAAACTGGTCTGCAAATGCCTGTAGCATGGTCTTTAGTGTAGAGTTTAACCTCTCCACAAGACCATTAGTCTGGGGGTGGTAGGGGGGTGATCTTTAGGTGATCCATCCCACAGCACTTCCACAGACAAGCCAGCAGGACTGACATGAAATTGACACCTCACTCAGTATTTCTTTTGGGAAACCTACCCTGCTGAAAATCTCTGGCAAAACATTTTCCACCTTTTCTGCCTCAATGGAAGACAAAGCCACCACCTCAGGGTATCTAGTAGCATAATCTATTACCAGTAGGGTATACTTTTTCCCTGTGGAGCTTGACATACTCAGATGCCCCACAATATCCATAGTTACCCTCTGAAATGACTCTTCAATCACAGGTAAATGCATCAAAGGAACCTTGACCTTGTCTCCTACCTTACCTACCTTTTGGCACTGCTCACAGGTCCTGCAGTACACTGTTACATCCCTGGCAATCCCAGACCAATAAAAGTTCTGCATAATACATCTCTTGGTATACTTTATGCCCATATGACCTGCAAAAGGAATGTCATGGACTATGGCTAGAAGTGCTAGATGGTAGGCTCTGGGTACTACCAACTGTTCTATGACCTCAATTTCTATTCCTCCCTCAGGTGTCCACTCTCTATACAATAACCCTTTGTTCCAGTATATAGACTCCCCTTTTCCTTGAGAATCAGGTGGCTCCCTAGCTATCTCCCTCAAGCTTCAGAATGTAGGGCCTGAGAGCTAAGCCTGTCTCAACTCTACCTTTCTGACCCTTCCTAGCTCCCCTTCCACAAGAAGTCTGCTATATTCTGACAGTGGTTCCTCACTGCCACCCTGGGTACTACCACTCACTTCTGCCCTTGCAGTCACCCTTTCCAAGGGAACATCAGTACCAACCAGCGGCTGTAGCTCACCTTTAGTCTCACTGCTGTAGAGTAGCAACCTCCCTGAAGTAACCACATCACCAGCCCCAGCTTCAGGTGTGAGGTCTGTCTGGGTCTCCCCAAGACTACCACACCCACATGCTTGTCTCCAGGTCTGATTGTGTGTCACTGCATGCACACACGGTACTGCATTATCAAAATCATTACTTTCAGGACACCTGCAGGGATATCCTCAAACACACCTACTTGCTTTCTTCCTTTTTCACCATCCCAGTCCAGGTGAACCCTGGCCAAAGTCATTCAGAATGGGCTCCCTCCCAAAGCTCTGACTGGAGTGGACAGTCCAAGCAAGTACTGCTCCTCTTCAACCACTGCAGGCTTCACAATATCAGAGGCTGTGTCTCTCTTGGCAGTGGCTGATTTTCCATCCACCAAGATAGGATACAAACTCCAGTGGTAGTTGGGTACCCTGGTTTTCTCCAGACAACTTACCGCTGGTATTCTGTTATCCCTACTCACTGGCTCCCTCACCTTACCTCCGTGGATATCTATTTGCTTCATGGCCCTTCTGGTTACATTTAAAACATCTGAACCTATGCCCTGGCTGTGTACCTGAACTAGTAGCTTCCCCTATTACTGGTGAACTCTGCTGAGGTGATTTAGGCTTCCTCCCATGGGTTCCCTTATATCCATGTGCAATACTGGGTATCCCCTTCCTATGTAGTAATGCCCTGCTTGGTAAGTAGAGATCCCTCTTTTCCCCAGCCCATCTGCAGAGTTGCATTCCCTGTCTGCCAACCAGATTCTCATGTCCTCAGGCAAAGTGATAATGGCTTGTAATCTCACTAGAAAGTCTGCCAGCCCTTGAAATGTGGTGACCTGGCACCCACTCACCCACCTATGAAAATAAGTGCTTAGTTCAGCAATATAATCACATACACTTTCATCTGACTTGCATCTATGCTCAAGAAACATTCTCCTGTATGCTTCAGGAGTTAACTTAAAACATTCCAATAAGCAGATTTTAACTTCTAAGTAATCTAAACAATCAGTATCAAACAATTTGGAAACAACAGTTGCAGCTTTACCATGGAGTAAGGGGGTAAAGGACTGTATCCAGAGCCCTCGGTCAACATTATACTGTTTACATACCCTTTCAAATATATATGAATAAAGCTATCAAAATTATCACCTTCCTGGTACTGAGGAAGAAGTTTACTGACCTTTATTGCTTCTGGGGTATGGTTACTCCCTTCCTCATTACATACTTGACCCTGGCGAAGAGTTAGCATTTCCTTTCTATGTTGCTGCCTTTCATTCTCTTCAGCCTCCAAAAATCTCATCCTTTCTGCTGATTTTATGTCCATCTGTTTTGCCTGCCATATTCTCTCTGCTGATTCTAATGCCATACATTTGGGTTTTTAAGTCCTCTGAGGAAAAGGTGAACTGTCCCATTTCTGAGAGCACTGTACATCCTCAATGCCAAAGTGGTTGATTTCCTGATTGCTGGTCTGTGCTGCAGCTGTGATTAAGGCTGAAATCATTTCCCCTTTAGTCAGGTTGGCATGCACCAATCCTTTAACTTGGCACATCTCAGACAACTGGTTTGTTGTCAGTTTGCCACAATCCTCTGCTGACATCTTTGCCTGCTTTCCCTGATTAAACTAAGCTAAAAAATAAATAAAATTGTTGAGAAAATGAAACTCTGTATGTTTACCTTGTGGCTGCTGAGAGTACAAACACCATTTTCAGTGACAACTGCTTACAGGCTATAGAAATACAAATAACATCCAAACCATTGCTCACCAATATGTGACAACCCTCTTTTGGGTCAGTGATCAAGGAGTCTCAATCCTCATCACTGACACTGGTGGGAAACTGTTCACTCTGAGAGAAATGGACACACACACACACACACACACACACACACACACACATGTTATTTTCAGATTTAGACTTCTCTGCATCAAGCACAATTTTCCTTAAGAGCATACAGGGAACACAAACAGCATGGGGTTTGGATTTCTTTATATCTGTCTCCCTCCTGGGCTCCAATAAGGCTTCCCACTAGCAGAGCTATAGAATTAAGTCCTCAGCTGAGTATCCAAGTCAAGTCCTCCAGCACCCTCTCTGTGAGACCAGTGCTTTGTGTCCCTGCTCCAAATAGCTGACACACACACACACACACACACACACACACACACACACACACACACACACACACACACACATACACACATACACACACACATACACACACACACTGTGAGATTTGAGTTACACACACACACACACACACACACACACACACACACACACACACACGCACACACACACACACACACACACACACACACACACACGCATGCACATACACGCACACACACACACACACACACACACACACACACACACACACACACACACACACAGACATGGGAAAGGCTGGCACAGATTTACCCACTGTGCCCCCTTCTGCCCAGACTATAAGGTAGTTATCACTGCCACAAGACATTCCACAATCATCTACTCTAAGGCCCTTAACAAAAGGTGTCCAGTTATACTGTGTAATATTAATACTAATACAAATGATAATAGTTGACCTCACAACAAGATTCTCAGCAGTGGCTACACAGTGTCACCAAATAAGAATAAGTACTCTTAAAGGTTAAATATTTTCTAAAAGGACCAACCACAATAAAAGGTTTAAATATATTTAATAATAAATAATAAAATAATATGAAAACACTGTATATCTGTTTAGAATAAACAACAGAGTTTTCTTCACAGGAAATAGTAAAAATAATACTGATGGACAGACTCAGACAAATATAGAAGAAAACAGTAATAAACTAATTCTGCTATATTTTCCTGACTGATCTAAAAGAATTATTTATTTATTAGTGCTACTATTATACGGCTAAAGTAGTATATTGCAATTATTTGCGCTCCTTAGTTATGTAAGCGCTTCTCATTAAAACACTAGTCGGAGCTTCCTGTAATTACCAGCTCCCTTGTAATTGTGTTGGAACTTGAGAATGTTCAGCATGACCACTTTATACTAATATGGTAGGACTTCAATCAGCAGCAGGTCTACAGGCCTACGCTCGCTGTTTTTGAATTAATCTGCCTGCATCTTTTCTGCACCTTTAAACTACATTAGTAGGAAACTCTCTAAAATATATTAGTGGGCCCAGCTGCATATTGGCATTCCCCACGTGACATTAAAGTATGCCACTCACCTAGCCTCAACAACATAGTTTCCAGGAGCGATATCCAGCTGATTCTAAACTCCGTACTTGCTGCGGTGCATGGATATACCTCACCATATGTCATTTTGTGCTCCTTTTCATGATTCATTACCAGCTTTTACTAAGATTGTGGCATTGCTAACTTGCTGTGCCCCTCTACATGAACCTTGCTCTGTCTGTGCATCTCCACTTGTAGCAATGACTACAGTAGCTGTATAATGCTGGCATACTGCTTGTATTCTTAACTGGTTATACCTCCTGTATTCCTATCCACTCATAGTAGAGACTACATTTGTTGCTTAACACTGGCTAACTACGGGTGCATTTTTTAACTGGCTGCAGTCTCGCTCGCTGAGACCATTGTAGCATATGTAGCGCTAGCCTCTCTCCAAATTTCCCCTCTATTTTGGACAAACACTCTCTACTTTATGTTCATCACATATATCAATGCGATGAATTTTGCTACCTGACATTACCTGATATACAGTATTATGTTGTCTACAATGTTTAATCTTGGATTGTGTGTACTGCCTGTTTATTGCTTAATATTTAATCAGCCTAATTTCCTTAGCGGTAATAATTGTAATTTTGATTTGCTGTGCTACTCTATTCTTTAGAAACTGTATTTATCTGATTGGCTTTCTGGATACCGAATTTTGTGTACCTGCTTTTTCACTACTAGGCCCCTGAGTCTATTAATTTCTGTTCTGAGATGACTTAGTGAAATAGTGCTGCTTTATGATGTTCCCACTGCATTTTACTATTACAATGTTAGTAAGTGATTAATACTGGGTCTTGTTACTCACTGTTTTTAGCTATTTCAACAATAATAAGTGTTTAATACTGGGTCTTGTATATCACCTACACGTGGTTAGATATGACTAGACATTATTATGAGCCTGTTGGCATCTAGACTTAGAGGAGTATTCCTAAGCTTTGTGTTGCTTTTCTTAGTAAGATTTAATGTGTATAATGATTTTTATTAATATATGTGTCTAACTTCCTAAACTATCTTTGTCTAATTGCTGCATGCATAGCTGTCTTATTTACCTAATTTACTCTTTTCTCCTCTCTAAACCTACTCAGCTTTCAACCTCTAAACCTGCTGTTGACTGGTGTATCTACCTGCCTGCCCTATAAGAACCCCTCTCAAAATAAAAGAAAGCCATCTCATCTGCAATGAAGTTACAATCCTACATTCAAAACCCTTCCATCTATAGAAACAGTGAAAGTATGTGTCTCCTCTCATATGCCTGTAGTTTTAACCTTTGACCACTAGGTGGCTCTTTACACTAGGCTCTGCAATTTCTCCTAACTCCCACCTCACTTGTATTTCTTATAGTCCACCTTGCACTTCTTTACTGTATCTGACTCTACTCTATCTTGTCCCTCTCCTTCCTTCTGTAGTCTTTAGCCCAGCCTTATATACCTTGCCACTGTTTATCTTAAACTTGTGTTAACTCTTACCTAGAACTTCTAACTGCTCCGCTATAAACTGCTGGTCACAGATTGACTCTGGGAACTCTTCCTTCACTTGCTCTAACACGCTCCATTCGCCCTGCGGGCTCACTCCACTCCCCTACCCTACCCCCAAATCTCACCCACCCCCACTACATCTGAACTTATACCTCCTTGGCCACACCCCCACTCTGTGTCAACCAGTAGACTACCCTATCTTGTTACATACTTAACACTTAACTCCTAATTACTTAGTACCACCCTTTATCTATCTAACCCTCTCTATACAACCTCACAAATTACATTTCCTTGCTACTCAGTTTTTCATCCCACTGCCTTAGCTTTCCTTTCACCTTAACATGCTTATCACTGCCATACCTAGACTCTTTTACTTGTCTGTCTTCTTTATAATTCTTCCCTCTCTACTTATATCACATATCCTCATCAGTTATGAATACCTAAACCATACCAGTTTTCAACATCCCTTAAAACAAACAACTCCTCTCTCCCTTTCATCTCCACCAACTCATTGTAACACATTTTCATCATCCTACCTTCTACCTCATTTTCATAGATTAACCCACATTAGGTACCTCCAACTGAGAAAACCATACTGTAATTTTTACAAACTCTTAAAACACTCACATACACCACAGCAACACCTACGTCTACATGGTGGCATTCATCCTAATCCAGGCCCAGAAAGCACCATCCCTGATTCCTAACCATTCCACACCACCTCTGAAATCCCAATTAGTGGCCCCAACTCTCTTCTCATAGCTCACCTTAACATATGTAGCTTAAACAATAAAATTACACAGCTACACGTACTATTAGGTTTATATTCTTTTGACACACTATGTCTAACAGAAACCTGGCTCAAGCCAGTAACTAGTGACAATGATATAATACCACCTAGATATAATATCCTAAGGCGAGATCGTCTAAACAAAAAAGGTGGTGGGATAGCAATATTGTATAAATCTGAATTACAAATTACAATATTGGATACTCAACCTCTCACTCCTAACAATGCTGAAATCTTAATCACTAAGTTCCAGATTAATACAAATAAACCCTTATACATTATCTCTGCCTATATCCCCCCAGGTAATAACATCAATATTCTTGAAAATTCACTTAGCTGGTTGTCCACATCCTTCCCACAAGAAACCATACTCCTTGGAGAATTTAATATCGATTGGTATTGCTGTACTTCAGCCAAACCTACTACTCACATAAACCTTTATGGCTTCTATCAAACCATCACCTCTACTACCAGAACCCACAAACCTAGCAATAAAAAAAGTACCTTAGACTGGATATTAGTTAATAGAAATCATCTCCTATATAAAACAGGTACATTGCCTGATGATATTAGTGACCGCTCTCTTACCTTTATAACTAGACAAAAGACCACTATTCCCAACCAAACTACCTTTAGGACTACCCAGAACAAGAAAAATCTAAATCCAGACAGCTACCTAGCTGAGCTCAAAGTTTGCAACTGGTCACCCCTAAAATACCTACCTCTTGATGAAGTGGTGTCATACTTTAATTCCAAATTCCTGCTAATTCTTGACCACATACCCCTTCTTGTACAGTGAGAACTAGGAACAAACCTGCTCCTTGGCTCTCCAAAGAGAACAGGCACAAAACGCTACAGAGAAATAAGATGTGGTCCAAATGGAGATATACAAAAGACCCTACAGACCATCAAAACTTTAGACATCTTAGAAACACTACTAAAAACTAACTATTCTTGACAAAAAAACTAATATCATAAACTCCAACAAACCCAAACACATAATCCACAAAAATTCTGGTCAGGCATTAACAGGCTACTTCATCCAGGTCACTCCAATACTCCTACCCCATCTAACTTGACTCAGAGCACTCACATCCAAATTGCAAATACATTTAACAATTTTTTCTCAGAATCAGTCAAATCACTAGCAAATACCTTATCCCCAGCTACCACCACTACACCACCCTCAATAGCTAATAACCCTCCTGCATTTACTCTACAACCAGTGCCAACATTACTCGTCCATAAACTTCTCCAAAAACTTAAATTTTGTACTCTATCAGCTGACCTCCTCCCAGCCGAATATCAGCAAATGGCAGCTGGTGCACTAGCCTACCCTATTTCCATCTTAATAAACAGAACCATTACAGAATGTACTACCCCTTCTCTCTGGAAAGTCTCACATATAATTCCATTGCATAAGGGTGGTAACTCAACTGAACACACTAACTTTTGACCCATTGCCACACTCTCTCCTTTAGCAAAAATCATGGCGAAATGTATCCACCAGCAGCTACATGAGCATCTCCTACAAAACAAGCTACTGGCTGACTGCCAGCATGGCTTTAGAAAATTCATCAGCACTACAACTGCTCTCTTATCCTTCTCTGACTGTATTAATAGAAATCGTAATAACAACCTGCTTTCCTCTCCTCTCTTTATAGACCTCTCTGAAGCCTTTGACATGGCTAATCATCAATTAATGTTAGATACACTACAATCACTTTCCTTAGATACTCAGGCAGTCAAATGGTTTAAGTCTTATATAGATAACAGACAACAGGCAGTCCTCTGGAACAATAAACTATCTACTCAGCTCCCAGTCACTCTGGGTGTCACACAAGGCTCCATTCTGGGACCTCTCCTCTTTTCTATTTTCATTAATGATCTGAAAACTACCCTCCCACAAACGACCTGTATACAATATGCTGAAGACTCAACATTAATCTGTGCCGCAGCCGCTTTAGCTGAACTCCAGTCCAGTACCCAAAGAGTACTTACCTTAGTTGAAAACTGGTTCCATCAATGCTGTCTCCTCCTTAACCCCAAATAAACTAAATTATTACTGTTCACTCCCACACAGAAGTCTGCCTGTATTAATTTCACAATTACATCAAACAACAGCACTGTAATAGCACCCCACACAGCCACCAAACTCTCAGGGGTAACAATTGATCATAATCTTAGCTACGACACTCACATAAACTTAACTATCAAAGCAGTTAATAGAAAACTTGGTCTCCTCTACAGGCTTAAACCCTTTCTTACACCCTCTGCCAATACTACTATTGCTAAAACACATCTAACCTCCACCCTACTCTACACCTCCCCCATTTATACCAACCTATCTAAAACTAATATAAACAAACTGGAAACCTCCTATAACAACATTGTCAGATTTGCCACTGGCTCCCCTTTTAGAACCCACCACTGCCAAAATCTGAAATATCTAGGATGGCAGGAATTTCAAAACCAGGTTCTTCTTCAGCAACTTACTATCACTCAAAAGTTCCTGTACCATTCCGCTAATACTCCTGTACTCTGTAATCTTATTAGTCCTTATATAAATCTCAAAACTCTATGCTCAGCAAATAAGTTACTAGCTGCCACCCTTACATCCAATAACAAATCTGGTGACTGCCTGTTTACTAATTTTGTTGGAAACACTTGGAACAGACTTCAAATTATCTAACTTCCCTTACATCTACTCCACTGTTTAAGAACCAACTAAGAGTCTTCCTTAAATCCCAATGGTTATGCACATGTTCTAAATCAGACTAACACCCTCTCCCCTTGCTAAAATGCCTCGAAACTTCCTCAACACTGACATCCATTTCTTATTTTCTTCACAATTTGCTTTGGTTGCTCTACAATTTTTTTCTCGTTTTAATTCAGTATTTTCTGTTCCCTGTCAAACTACTACTTAATAAAAACTAGCCTTTTTCCGAGATTTGTTACATGCCATGCCCAGTGTACATCTATGTATACAAGATGTTTGTTACATGCCATGCCCTGGGTGCATCTATGTATATAAAATATTTGTTACATTCCATGCCCTGTGTGCATTTATGTATATGAGATGTTTGTTACATGCCATGCCCTGTGTGCATCTCTGTATATAGGATGTTTGTTACATGCCATTCCCTGTGTACATCTATGTATATAAGATGTTTGTTCCATGCCATGCCCTGTGTGCATCTATGTATATAAGATGTTTGTTCCATGCCATGCCCTGTGTGCATCTATGTATATAAGATGTTTGTTCCATGCCATGCCTGTGTACATCTATGTATATAAGATGTTTGTTACATGCCATGCCTGTGTACATCTATGTATATAAGATGTTTGTTACATGCCATGCCCTGTGTACATCTATGTATATAAGATATTTGTTACATGCCATGCCCTGTGTACATCTATGTATATAAGATGTTGCTACATGCCATGCCCTGTGTGCATCTATGTATATAGGATGTTTGTCACATGCCATGCCCTGTGTACATCTATGTATATAAGATGTTTGTTATATGCCATGCCCTGTGTGCATCTATGTATATAAGATGTTTGTTACATGCCATGCCCTGTGTGCATCTATGTATATAGGATGTTTGTTACATGCCATGCCCTGTGTACATCAATGTATATAACATGTTTGTTACATGCCATGCCCTGTGTGCATCTATGTATATAGGATGTTTGTTACATGCCATGCCCTGTGTACATCTATGTATATAAGATGTTTGTTACATGCCATGCCCTGTGTACATCTATGTATATAAGATGTTTGTTACATGCCATGCCCTGTGTACATCTATGTATATAAGATGTTTGTTACATGCCATGCCCTGTGTACATCTATGTATATATGATGTTTGTTACATGCCATGCCCTGTGTACATCTATGTATATAAGATGTTTGTTACATGCCATGCCCTGTGTGCATCTATGTATATAAGATATTTGTTCCATGCCATGCGCTGTGTACATCTATGTATATAAGATGTTTGTTACATGCCATGTCCTGTGTACATCTATGTATATAAGATGTTTGTTCCATGTCATGCCCTGTGTACATCTATGTATATAAGATGTTTGTTCCATGCCATGCTCTGTGTACATCTATGTATATAAGATGTTTGTTACATGCCATGCCCTGTGTACATCTATGTATATAAGATGTTTGTTCCATGCCATGATCTGTGTACATCTATGTATATAAGATGTTTGTTACATGCCATGCCCTGTGTACATCTATGTATATAAGATGTTTGTTGTATGCCATGCCCTGTGTACATCTATGTATATAAGATGTTTGTTCCATGCCATGATCTGTGTACATCTATGTATATAAGATGTTTGTTACATGCCATGCCCTGTGTACATCTATGTATATAAGATGTTTGTTGCATGCCATGCCCTGTGTACATCTATGTATATAAGATGTTTGTTACATGCCATGCCTGTGTACATCTATGTATATAAGATGTTTGTTACATGCCATGCCCTGTGTACATCTGTGTATATAAGATGTTTGCTCCATGCCATGCCCTGTGTGCATCTATGTATATAAGATGTTTGTTACATGCCATGCCTGTGTACATCTATGTATATAAGATGTTTGTTACATGCCATGCCCTGTGTACATATATGTATATAAGATGTTTGTTACATGCCATGCCCTGTGTACATCTATGTATATAAGATATTTGTTACATGCCATGCCCTGTGTACATCTATGTATATAAGATGTTGCTACATGCCATGCCCTGTGTGCATCTATGTATATAGGATGTTTGTCACATGCCATGCCCTGTGTACATCTATGTATATAAGATGTTTGTTATATGCCATGCCCTGTGTGCATCTATGTATATAAGATGTTTGTTACATGCCATGCCCTGTGTGCATCTATGTATATAGGATGTTTGTTACATGCCATGCCCTGTGTACATCAATGTATATAACATGTTTGTTACATGCCATGCCCTGTGTGCATCTATGTATATAGGATGTTTGTTACATGCCATGCCCTGTGTGCATCTATGTATATAAGATGTTTGTTACATGCCATGCCCTGTGTACATCTATGTATATAAGATGTTTGTTCCATGCCATGATCTGTGTACATCTATGTATATAAGATGTTTGTTACATGCCATGCCCTGTGTACATCTATGTATATAAGATGTTTGTTACATGCCATGCCCTGTGTACATCTATGTATATAAGATGTTTGTTACATGCCATGCCCTGTGTACATCTATGTATATAAGATGTTTGTTCCATGCCATGCTCTGTGTACATCTATGTATATAAGATGTTTGTTACATGCCATGCCCTGTGTACATCTAGATGTTTGTTACATGCCATGCCCTTTTGTACATCTATGTATATAAGATGTTTGTTGCATGCCATGCCCTGTGTACATCTATGTATATACGATGTTTGTTACATGCCATGCCCTGTGTACATCTATGTATATAAGATGTTTGTTACATGCCATGCCCTGTGTACATCTATGTATATAAGATGTTTGTTCCATGCCATGCTCTGTGTACATCTATGTATATAAGATGTTTGTTACATGCCATGCCCTGTGTACATCTAGATGTTTGTTACATGCCATGCCCTGTGTACATCTATGTATATAAGATGTTTGTTGCATGCCATGCCCTGTGTACATCTATGTATATAAGATGTTTGTTACATGCCATGCCCTGTGTACATCTATGTATATAAGATGTCTGATAGATACTAGCTACTCATTTCTTTTTGCTTTCCATGTCTAACCCACTCCTCTAAATCTGCTATACCTATTTTCTATAGTTATATCAACTGCTCTAAATATCTTTAAACCAACTCTAACATATATATTTTTTTCTTTTTTTTTCACTCTTTTTCTTATATTGTTATTTCTTTTTCTCTTTTCCCTTTTTTCTTCTCTTACCTACTAGCTTAAATTAAATCTATGGTAATTTTTTTTACATTAATTTAGTTTTATAATGTTTTCCTTAAGTAGATCCTTTGTATCTTTATTCAATTAAATTAATACTGTTTTGGAGCTTTTCTCCCCGGGCCTCTATTGAAAATGGACATATATCCAGTTAGACTAGCCCGGTCAACAAATGTTAAATTTAATAAATAAAATATTTATTTAGCATTTGTTAACTGGGAAAGTTTGACTTGGAACTAAGCCAATTTTCAGTGGAGGCCCAGGCAGAAAAGCTCCAGATGCATGTCTTTGTAAAGTGGGAGGAAACCGGAGCACCCGGAGGAAATCCACACAAATGCAGGGAGGACATGCAGACTCCACACAGAAGGCACTCGAGCCAAGAATCGAACCAGAGAGCCTCTTGCTGTGAGGTGACAGTTCTACCACTGCACCATCCAGTTATCCAATTACTATTCCTTATTAACTTATTTGATAGAGCATGGCACAATGAAATATGTGAGCAGTCCTTTTAGTCAGGTTCCCCCAAACAGAATACTCTATACTGAGAGATTTCTCTTTGTAATATCTAAAAATATTATTTTGTGGACTGGCTAAACATGACATCACATTTGGTCATGTGACCCTGGTCCTCACACTAGGCTCTTTTGAAGTTTGAGCCAAGACTTTAGCAGACTGCTACAATAGACATTTACAGCTTTTATGGCAGTGCTTAAGAGCCAGAAACATTTACAACACTTCCCCTCTTCTTTAAAAAAGCTAATAGATAATGGCTGTTCTCAGACCTACCATCTCTGGTTCTATTCAGAGCTGTGAGGTAAGCACTCCCATGGTCCAACAGGTGGTCTAATTAACAGTATTTTTCTTAAATTAAGAAGTAAGCTAGCTTTTTAACCGCTTCTCTTCCCGTGTCCTTCCTTCTCTGTCCAGCAGGACCCATTATTGATACATTTTGTAACACTAGCAACTTTACAAACACATTTTGATTTTTAAATGCCATTCAGTTCTAATACATTTGTAAAATAAGTATCTGCACAAATCAATTTGATATTCAAATGCCATACAGTTCTAATACATTTGTAACATAAGCATCTGTACAAATCAGTTTGATATTCAAAGGCCATATAGTTCTAATACATTTGGAACAAAAGCATCTTGTATACATCAGTTTGATATTTAGAGGATATATTAGTCTTTACAAAATTCCAGCTAGATATACTAGCACTAGCCCATATCATCACACCTACATTCACAACTAACGCCACCTCAGATCATCAATAATTCATAAAAAAAATTAACTATTCTAGCCCAAAATAAACTAAATTTATTTTGGATTACCATTGCCACAGAATTCACTTGATGAGGTATCCACAACAGAACTCTCTGCCATAACTCCTTGGAAATACATCTAAATACTTACTTAACTCTAAGTTTACCCTAACACTTAACAATGCTAAGAACATGCTATACCCCATACTAAAAACTGAAAACTGCAAAAATTAAATGACTTTCTACAAATAAGTAACACCTGCCTTCATTCTATATACTTTTAAATACTTGCTCTTTGGCAAACTTCCATTGTCACATACAGCATATACTAGGCAAATGAAACAAACTCTTGTCCCACTATTTTTAATGCTTTTTGCTGCACTGTTACTTTGTGACATCACACAAGCTACAGTGTAAACAGCCTCGGTCCAACTCCTGATTAAACTTATCTGATCTTATTGCCACCCTTACTACCTGCTACCTTCAACATACCTACAATAACCTCAGAAGAAAACAAATATTAAGTATAACTTTAGTACTGACTCTTAATGCTACCTATCCATCCATCCATCCATCCATCCATCCATCCATCCATCCATCCATCCATCCTTCCATCCATCCATCCATCCATCCTTCCATCCATCCATCCATCCATCCATCCATCCATCCATCCATCCATCCATCCATCCATCCACAACCCCTTTTCCCATTTTTGCACATGGGGTGTCACTGTAACAGTGATGATCATCTAGAACCAAGGTTCACACTGCTGGGTGGCTGGCCCTGTCATATTCTTATCAAATAATTACTGTCTTGTAACTTACTACTGTCTGCATATATCTGTAGCAACCTCTTGGTTTCTAACACAGATAAAACAAGCCGCAGCACATCCATCCACTGCGAAACCCATTTGTGCTAAAAACTTACAAACTGATAGTTGTAACTGTGAAGGAATAAAAATTAGTTAAAATCTAGCTGTAAGTTTCATAAGAGAATGTAAATATCCACACCCTAACTGAAACTTGGCTAAAAGTTAATTTTTCTTTACATACCTGCTTTTTAAATTATCATATTATCTGCATAGATATTCCTAGAACCTGTAGAGGGGTAGGTTGTATGGTACTAACAAAATCTAGCATTGATTCAATATCAACACCTCTCCAACAGCTGATTAATTTAATCATAACCAGCTAACAGCCAACTTCAGTCTACCAAGAAACAAAACTTTAGCCACAGTCACCACCATGTACAATCCCCCATCTTCCATGTGGCCTATACAGACTTTATTCAAATCGTGTTATCATAACCTTAAAAGAAACAACTCCTTATCCTAGGCAAATACTAACTTCAAAACACACAGTAAAGATGACCTAAGCAGCTTTGTTCCTTACCATTGCTTCTGTCAGCTAATAAAAGAATTTACTAAACCAGACTCAGCAACCAATAACAATAATTAGCACATTAATTACTAACCAACCTTTGAAAAATAACATCCCGTATGTCCACTGTCAAAACATAAGTGATCATTGTGATGTATCATTCACATATTTATTAAATAAATCTAAGCTTGTCCATTCTTTACTATGTCCAAAGCAACACTTCAGCTAACAAAATGTTAAAACACCATTAACATTTAAACTTGCCAATACTATATAGCATCACAAATATCAATGAGGCAGCGTGTTTCTTAACTACATCTTTAGTCATAATGCAAAATCAGTTTTACCCTTATAAAGACTGTGCACCATAGCCACAGAGTATGACATCTGATCAGAGACAGGGCAACACAGTACACTTTCTACATGTTCTTAAGTCAAAACTTCACTTACCTATTTACAGTTCTTTATATTTATTTATATTTTATTTTGCCTGATGTGGCTTTCTGCCAATATTTATTGGGACAGTGGAATGGATTAAATAACTATAGCCCCCATCCTCCTGTATTGGTGCCAATAATATGGGTTATATGACTATACCAGTTTGTAATTGTGTTGATATTATCAGACTTATTTAACTTGTAGAACATTTTTGTCACAAAAAATATGTGTGCCCTGTCATTAGCAAGATTCATAGGTAGGTACTAGGCTATCAGCCCTAGGGCCTATACAAGCCTAGCCAAAAAGGTACCCTGGTTTTCACCACCCAAGAAAATAATTTTCCTGTGCCCCCATCGAGTAGAGACACAGAGGTGATCCCTGGGGTGAATTTCCTATTACCCATCCAATTATCAAGATTTTTTTGAAGAGTGCTAATGAGGAGCTTTGTTTGATATAGATAGGTAGTTTGTTCCAGAGTATGGGAAGTCTCTGGGACAGGAATCTATCCCTCCAGCATGTTCTGTTTATTGTGGTGACAAGGTTTAGGTCCCTAGAGTGTGTAGCTTGGAGGGAATTGGGATTTCATTAAGTGGAGCATGTCAAACAGCTTTGGGTTTGACATAGCTTTGTATGTTAGGCAGAGATTGCCTCTGAGTAGGCAATATGCGATAGAGTAAAGCTGGAGGTTTTTTATACGGTCTGCATAGGGCATCTGTTTGAGGCCAGTAATCCTCTTTGTGAGATATTTCTGTGGCCTTTCTAGTTGTTGTAGATTTCTTTTGAGGTGCATACCAAAAGGGGTGTTGTACTTTATAATGAGTCTAATGAGTGATGAGTAGAGGGGAACAATGACCTCTTTTATCCGGGATGAGAAACCTTTTGTGATGAGGTGAGTCACATAGAAGGCTTTCCTGACTACTATGGCGATGTGATTATCAAAGGAGAGACTACTGTTCACCTGTGTCCCAAGGTCTCTTATCACACTTTCGGTGTGGTAGCTCATGGGTACAGAGTTTTTACCAAAGGAGATGACAATGCACTTTTTGGCATTGAGCTTGAGGCCATGGCTTTGACACCAGGCATCTGTCTCAGTGAGTCCCTTTTGTAGGATGTCCACATCGTTATGAGTTTCAATTATGGCTCCTAGTTTGCAGTCATCTGCGAACTTCATTAGCCAAAGACCTTCTGTGTTAGCCTGTACTTCAGAAAAGTAGATACCAAACAGAAGAGGACCCAGGACTGAACCCTGTGGTACTCCACTTGTCACTGGTGTGAAGTCAGATTTGGAGTCTGCTACTTTCACAGTCTGGGTTCTGTCAGTGAGCCAGTTGGCAACCCATCTTGTGACATAGGGATTTATACCTAGTTTAGTGAGTTTATATATAATTCCAGAGTGGGGGATGGTGTCAAAAGCCTTGGCAAGATCTAGGTAGGCTGTGTGAACCATCTTACACTCGTCTACGGCTTTGGTGACTGCTTCAAAGAAGTCAATCAGGTTTAGGAGACATGATCTTCCTTTTACAAACCCAAACTGGGTGGGTCCAGAGCCTAGAGATTACCACTGTATTTGTTTATAAGTTCCATGATGACACATTCCATGGCCTTGCAGAACAGGCTCGATAGGCTAATGGGGCGATAGTTCCTGGGGTCTGTTGTGTCTTCCCCTTTGTGAAGTGGGATAACTGTCACTGTGCACCATTCTGTGGGCACAAAGCCTGAGGTGAGACTATGATTGAACATGGTGCTTAGGTGGGGTGCCAGTTCATTCTGTAGTTCATGTAGAATGCAGCCTGTGATGTTGCCAGGTCCCATGGATGCTGTGTTCTTGGCTTTGGAGAGTGTGTTTTTTACCTGTGCAGCCGTGATTACAGGAACTTTGCATTCTTCTGGCATAGAGATGGGCCCTTTAGGGGGTGAGGTGGGGTAAAGTTAGCACTGATCCTATCTGCCAGGATGTTGGCAATATTAATTGGTTCTGTATATTTAGTGCCATTGTGCTGTAACTCAGAGCAGATCTGAGTGTTGCCATTGAAATTCTTGACATAGCTATGGAATGCTTTGTGGTTGTTTTAGAGTCAGTGGCAATTTTGTTTTCATAACTAGCTTTGGAGGATTTTTTGAGGGATCTCATCTTCTTACTGAGGTTGACCAGGGAGTTCCTCCAGTCATGGGATTTTACTCTTTTTTGCAACAGTTCCTTTCTTCTGTTGTAGAGTTTGTTTATGGCAGGGGCCCACCAGATTGGCTTCCTTTTTTTGGAGGATGGCATCTTGGTTCTGTTAGGAATAGCATGATCCATGCACTCGTGTAAGTGCTTATAACGTGCATTTGTGTAGGATTCAGCAGTCGTACCTCTATTGTCCGTCTGCATGGGTGTTGTGAACTTTGCCACTTCTGTCTTAAGAAGCTTGAAGTTGGCTTTGGAGAAGATTTTTATGGTGGTTTCCCTAATGGGGGGGGGGGGGCAGGATTTGGATGTCTAGGCTGATTAGCTAGTGGTCAGATCTGACCAACGAGGAATTGACCTCTGGTGTGGAACACCGGTCGCCCATGTTGGTAATGATCAGGTCTAGGATATTGCTGCCCCTGGTGGGGGTGTGAATAAGTTGATACAAGGTGTTGGAATTTATGAATTCCATAAAACATTGAGCAAAAGAGTTGGTACATGAGTAGTTCTCCCAGTTAATGGTGGGGTAGTTGAAATCACCCATTATTAGGGTGTTGGGTTGTACCCTAATATTTTCCAGTGTATCAAGAAATACGAGTGGGAATTCTGGGGCATAGTGGGGAATCTGTAGCAAGTTACAATATGGATTGCGGTCTTGCCCGGAGTAAGTTGCACTTGGATAATCTCAGATGCATTATGCTGAGCAACTAACCTGGAGGTGTGGATTTCCTTAATAAATATGGACACGCCTCCACCTTTAGTGTTTCGGTCCAGGTTAAGTGGCTGAAAGGTGTGGTATGAATTATAGCCTGGTAATGCAGGGGTGCTCTCTGGAGCCTTGAACCAGGTCTCTGTCACTGCACAGATGTCGATGTTCGCCATTTTAAGGAGTGCCTCGAGTGAATGCATTTTGAAGTTTAGACTTCTGGCATTGAGTAGCATTACCCTCAGATTTTGCTTGCTTGTACCTGTTATGGTGTTGAATTTGTCATTTTAACCTTTCCTAAAAAAGGCACTATAGGAGTGGCAAGAGCCTTAGCCAGTATCCGGAATCCCAAGGGTGACAGGTGCAAGCCATCTTTGGCAAAGCATCGTGGTCTGTCGATCATGTCATCCCAGATAGACAGACACTGGACCCCCTTAGAATGACACCAGAAGACAATTGTTGAAGTCAATCATTTTGTCCTTGTACTGTGGTATCATTCTGGGTGATGGCATGATGCTACTCAGGGCTAGGCTCATACCTGCCTGGGCTACAAGATCGGAGAGCTCCTCCATGTCTCTTTTCATATAGTCCAGGGAGGTATGTCTCAGGTCATTTACACCAACATGGACAATGACAGAGTCATATTTGTACTTGTTGTGGAGTGACCTGAGTGCATGTGTTATGTGGTGGATCCTGGCACCCGACAGGCAGCTGACAGTAACTTTCTCCTTGTTTAGCCTGGTGAGTGGAACGTCAGTGTGCCTGATTATAGAGTCACCTATGACTAGATTGTTGGGTACATTGTTATACCTTATGAGCTGTGGTTGAGCGGCACACTGATTTTGTGGTCTATATGTTATTTGGGTTGTGTTGGGGGGTGGAGGTTGCATGCATTTTTGCTTTGGAGGTCTCTGTTGCTTGAGCAGATTTTTATTGAGAGCCTCCGTGAATGTAGGTGTGTGTTTTGTGTTGTTATGTGTGTGTTTTGGTGGTGTCGGTTTTGAGGGACTATGTAATGTGTGGTGTGGTGCAAGTGTTTACCTTCTCCTCTTGACTGTCTAGTCCAGTCTTGGGTGAAGAGAGCTTTGCTTCCAGTTTGGCTATATAAGTGCATCTCTCACAGGTTGTAGTGGTGGGTGGTAGGAGGAGAGGGTTATCTGGGTACATGAGGCAATTGCTGTATAGTCCCAAGATGCCCAGCTTCATCAGGTAGACAGGAGAAAACACCGGGAGATTACCCTTAGACATACCTGGATAGGTGCTTATTTATTAAGTACTAAAAACTGTCTTCCTCTAGACAAGTAAGGAAAGTTGAATGCTGTAGTAATTTGTAGCTTATTTAGTACTTACGAGTTCTGAACATGTGATGAGCTCAAAGAAACAGATTTGAGTGCTAAAACTAAAAAACTGGCTAGTTCTAAGGGAAAATTTGAAGAGCAGACTTTATGGCGCTAGGAATAGTTTAATCCTAGCTAAGCTCCGATGCATAAAGTGTATTTTCTTTTATATAACAGTAGCAAATGAGCAAACTGATTTAAACAAATTAACCAATAAAAAGCTAAAAACTGAGCCCCGTTCAAACAGTCTTCTATCAGACAAGTTCTAACTGCACATTCCTGCCGCTAGGGTGCAGGGGAACCCTCTCTAAAAATATGGTCTGGATTAGTACTCAAATTATACAAACAAAGCCATTTTATTTTTAGTCAGAGTAGTTTGGAAACAAACAAAAATGAGCTCTACAGAGTATGAAAAAATGCCAGTGGTACAGCTGAAAAGAAAATAAAGCAAAATGAATGAAAACACACAAATGATTATTTTCTGTAAATAGTGCAAATATGTAATATGAAATGTGTTTAATTTTACCACTCATATATATTGTAAATCTTTATTTAGAGCCAATGATCTGATGTTGTCAATCTTCATTCATTCTTGACTGATGGGTTCTGTTCTGACCTCTTGGAACCAACTCAGCCATTATACATAGCTTGCACCTGCCAAAAATTCTTGAGGTAAGGCTCTACCCACAATGCCTCTCTCCCCATTACCTCAGATCTTGTGTGATGCATAGAAAATTGGACATGTCAGCTGATGCTCTCAGCTAAGTGCTTTAATTTCTCTTTCTAAATTCTGGTTATTTAAAGTTTTTTGACTAGAATGTTTTTGTGACAATATTCTGTAGTGAGTGACTCTGTTTCTGACTATACCCACCTCCCTTTTTACATTTAGGTGACTCTTTTTACCATCGTTGGTATCAGGCCTTCTCCCTCTTTCTTTACCATTTTGGTAATCGTTGATATCTTTGTTGGCATCCTCCTTTCTTCTTTCTTTCCCCTTTTTACCTTTACCCGTTTTGGTTATTTTCTTATACCATTGTTGGTATATTTAAAACAAAACCAAAAAAAAAAAAAAAAACAACAAGAACAGCGACTACTCCTTTCTGTCCTTCCTCTCTTTTGTGTAAGAGTGAGTGATTGTGTCTGTGTATTAGTGACACACTAATTTTTCAATATGCTAGAAAAGAAAAAGGGGGCATCTGGATTTAAACAGTGTCAAGACTGTGGTAGGAAAATGCCCATCTCCAATGGACATCTTTTCTGTATGTATTGTTTGGGTGTCCCTCATTTGGACTTGATTTGTATTATTTGTCAGGGCTTTAGCACCCATACTTTTGCTGAAAGGAGCAACAAACTTATCCTGAAAGATTTATTGAAATGTCCTTTCTCTGAAGCCCTTTCTAAGGCAGAGACTTCAAAATCTCCTAAAGCTGAGTCAAAGAAAAGAAGTCACTCTGTGCCGATCTCCCCTATGGCACAGAAAACTAGGTCACAAAACCCACAGGTTCTGATGGTTTCTTCAGAACCTACAGCCAAGGTACCAAAATTGACAAAACGTCTCCTACGGCACCAAAAGTAACTAACTCCTCCTCGGTGCCAACAATCATTGAACCGGTTCAGACAAAAATGTCTTCAGCTCTCACCACTACTTCGGTGCCGACGACCTCTTTGGCACTGACAATAGTTTCTGTTCAGCCTCCAGTGTCATCTCATTCAGTTCCACAATCCCCATCCATACACCAGCCTATGGTGCTGAAAGTCAATTTACCAGTTATTCAGCAATTTACCAGTTATTCCAAGGACCAGATATTCCCCTTCAGTGGACCACTTTCTGGGTCATCAACCAAGCCCCTTTATAAATAGGCCTGAGTCCCCTTTGGGAATGTCAATCCGTTCTTCCAGGAGTCTATCAGAATTGGATGTGGTCAGATTAGTGGATCAGCTTTTGGCAGCCAGAGGTCTTCCTGCACCATCACAAACCTCACTCCCACCCACAGCTGAGGCTTATTCTCCACAGACTCCACCAGTTTATCCTGCTTCAACCTCTTTACAGGGTTTGGAGCCCCCACTTCAATGCTCTCTGTGCTAGTTATGTTGGTGCCAATGGTGGATCTCACCTCAGTACCAGTGTTGACCCTGTGGTCTTCTGCTCCTTTGGATCCGTTATACACCCAGGATCATGGTTTGGCTGTCAGCTCCGAGATCCTTGGCCCAGTGCTGGTTATTTCCTCAGTGCCATCCTCGGCTCTTGGGGCCATGACAGTTTTGAGCCCTCTCTTGGCTCCTACTCTGAGTGGTGGCTCATCAGACTGGGGTGTGATCCTGGTTCCAAGGGTGTCTTTCTTGGTTCCAGCCTCCCATCCCTCTTCAAGCGGGTCAGCCTACAGATTATGGAGAGAGCTTTGGCCTCAGCAGGCTCCCAGCTGGTTCCATCCTTGTCCGAGTGCCATATTTTCATTTCCTTTGTCTCGCAGCTGTCACAATCTGCTACATCAGAACAGTGCGCACAAGAGCTGCAAAATACCCCAGTTCATGTCCCCCCTTTTTGAAGTCCTCCTCAGAACCTCCCCCTGAGGAGCTGCCCCATAAGAGAATGTGTTAGAGGAAGCACCTGGATTCTCCTGAAGAATCTTTCACTGAGGAAACAGATTACGATGAAGGGGAAGGGTCCCCATGGTCACCCCAGGAAGATGTTTCCTTTGGAGACATCCTAGAAATATTAAAACAGAGGGGTGATTGGAAGCTCTCAAACCCATCCTCTGAGGAGTCTGTGTTCGTGCAAGTTTTTGTGCCTGCCCTTCTACTTCTTGGGTAACCCTGCTCACTGACAATCTAGATAAGTTGACCATTCAGTGAGTGTGGAACGCTCCTGACTCCATAGAGCCTATTCCTTGGAGACCAGATAAAAATTATTTCAGCCTGGAGGATCATCCCCATTGGTCTAAGGGTCTAGCAGTGGATGTGGTAGCCACCAAAAAGGAACTCACTGAGAAAGTTCAACTATCCATCCTCCGAACTGAGAGTCTCGGACAATGGATAGATTTGGGAAGTGAGTCTTTGCATCATCAACCTTTGCTATTCAGTCCTTGAACTTCTTGACACATATTACCAGATTCCACAGGGCTCTGATAACTGAACTTTCAGACACCCTTGCAGGAGCAGTATCTGACAGGGTTCGATATAAAGCAGCCTCTCAGCTTGCCACCCTGGAGTCTATCTCAAATTCATCCATGCGGCTTATTGCTCATACAGCCAAAAGGATGTCTAGAGCAGTGGGTACAGGCATTGCTATTAGGCATCATGCCTGGATGCACTTGTGTGATTTCGTGGAACCCTTTTAGTCTTCCTTTATCAACGCTCCTTTTAATGGTACTTCCTTGTTTGGGGTCAAAAATACAACCCCCTGCAGGTACGGCAAGTGCACAGCTCAGAAAACATAATATAAACCCAAAAAGAAAAATAGAGCCAGCACAATGTGGTCTAAAGGCAAAAGTTTTATTATATGGCAAAAAAAACAGCCAGTTTCAGCAGTTCTAACAATGCCTTCCTCAGTGTAAAGAAAATTCCACAAGCAGCTATATTTATTAAACATATTAAGGAGAGCGACTCTATTTGATTGGCTGGTCAAAACTGCTCATTGAGCCTTAGTGGAAATAAACCACCTAACCTAATTATCCATCTTTTTTCTTTCTGGTTCAAAATAGTATGCCAGCCAATTCTATTACCTTTGTCACCATGAATAATATCAATAATCGTAAATCTAAAAGATGCAGATGGATGTATTAATACATGTTTGTAAAGAACATTACTTATTTTCTTGTTTTTGATGTCACTCAAATGTTCACTAATATGATATTTGACCAATGTACTGCCTTTATGATATTTGACTGGTCTGGATGTCTGACCACATAAAAAGCCATACACAAGCAGGTAGCCAGATATATCCCCCATTCACTCTCCTTAATATGTGCAATAAATATGACTGTGGAATTTTCTTTACACTGAGGAAGGCATTGTTAGAACTGCCGAAACCAGTCTGTTTTTTTTTTGCCATTTAGTAAAACTTTTGCCTTTAGACCATGCTGTGCTGGCTCTATTTTTCTTTTTGACTTCCTTGTTTGGCCCAAAAGTCAGAGACAGACTAATCAGGTGTGAAAAAGATGGAAAGACCCTTTCTGCTATGGGGTTCATTTTTCTGCTCCTCAATGACCATACTCCAGAGAACAGAGAAGTGTAAGAATGTGGTTCAAGAAAACGCAAGGGCCTTTTCAGGGCACAAGTGGCAACTATCCATCCTGGGGCAGAGGGGGGAACTCTTCTGGAAGACACCCCTCCCATGGCATACTGAGTCCGCACAACCAGGGCTCCAGAGATTCCTTTCCTGGACAACCCTATCAGTGCTCCTGAATGGTGGCCCAATTGCTTACCTCTGGAAGCAGTCGGGGGAAGGGTCTCTCTGCACCATTCAGCCTGGCTTACAATAACCTCAGAAACCTGGGTGCAGAAAATAATTACAAGAGGTTACCATAGTCCCTTCAATCTTTGCCCAAAGTCACAAAAGCAAATTCCTGATGTTCCACCGAGTAAGAGATTCAAAAACTGCTTCAAAAAAGAGTCAACCAAGCAGATCTACCAGACCAAATAGGATCCGGATTCTACTTAAGATTCTTTTTAGTGCCAAAGAAGATGGGACTGGAGACCAATCTTGGATATTAGCCTATCGAACAAATTTGTACAACAGAAAAAATTCTGGATGGTCACAGTTCAGTCAATCCTTCCTTTTCTAGAGAAGGACAATTGGATGTGTTCTATAGACCTTCAGGATGATTGTTACCACATAAAAATGGACAAACACTCCAGAAGGTATCTCTGCTTCTGGCTAGGAGTCAGTCATTACCAATTTCGAGCACTGCCCTTTGGTATCACCACATCCCCCTGGGTGTTCAGCAAATGTCATAGCAGCTCATCTGAGACTACAAGGATTCCGCATGTTTCCATATCTAGATGACTGGCTCCTCACTGCCACCTCCAAGCATCTACTGCTTTGTGCCATAGACTTTGCTCTACATTTTACCAACACACTAGGCAGTTCAATCAAGAAAGAAGAATCACAATTGACTCTCACACAGGATCTCGAGTTCATCGGAGTAAGGTTAAATACAGTATCCTGTGTAGCCTCCCTTCCTCTATACAGACTTCTGAAAATAAAAACTCAACTTCACGTAATCATTTCCCAAAATAAAGTTCCTGCTCGTCTGGTACTACAAGCTCTGGGATCCATGGCAGCAACAATAATGTTAGTTCCCCTAGCAATGTATCACATGAGGCTGTTTCAATGGCTCTTGGTGTCACAATGGTCAATTCTAATACATCCCATGTCCCACCCAGTCTTGATAAATTGCTGTAAGAAGGATTTATCTTGGTGGATGAAGCCTGAAGAAAATCTATGGGAGTCATCCCTTTCCACCCCTCTCAACCCAAGACCATAGTGACCACAGACACTTCAGAGATAAGGTTGGGGGGCATGTTTTGGGACAGACTGTCCAAAGCACTTGGTCTCCACAAGATGTCAAACTGCACATGAATGTCCTAAAACTGAGGGCAGTGCTTTTAGCATTGCAAGCATTTCAGACCACCCTTCCTTCGGGGACAATTGCAGTCCAATCAGACAACATGTCCATAGGCTGGTATATCAACAAACAGGGTGGAATGAGGTCTTATTCTCTAAGTTAGGAAGCTGTAAGAATTTGGCAATGTGCAATTGCTTCCAACCACTTTCTGATAGCAAACAGTGCAGCAACCATAAAAGTTCAACTAGAAAAGAAAAAAACAGCAAATGCACTGTGTGCAAAATTCCGTCTCTGTGTCTTGGAAATTCACCTCTATTCAGTACTCATAACAGTCCACAACACCTTCAATGAAACCAGGTAGAAGTGAATAAAAGTTTATTGTAATAGTTCATTTTAAGGCCAGATAGAAATGGTGGGGTGCATGGGGGGTATATATGTACTTTTCTTTTTGACTACTGGAATGAACGGCTCTGCATGAGAAATGTCATCCACTGTTTTTTTATCTTTAAATAAAATAGCCAGGTTCAGGATTCTATATAGGTAAGACTCAAAGGAGTTTAAATAAACGTATATATTCTCACCTTTATAGCATCAGAAGGAAGGATGAAAAAAAATGCTTTGTATAAACATATTAAACAACATGGTGACAAACATTATTTTAATTTTGGTATAGTGGACATTGTGCACACCAATAACAGAGGAGGTGACTTTAATAATTTATTATTATATAAAGAATTTTGGTGGTAAATATATACGGATGCTTCGACTATACCAGGTTTAAATGACACTGTATCTGTCAAACCACTACTGGCCTTAAAATGAACTATTTATAAGGTACATTGTTGTATGTTTTTCAAACATGTTTTGATATGATCTAGATGTAAATGCCTTTGTTAACATTTTTTCAGTTTTTTAACTTGTTCATTTTATTAATATATATCATATGTAACATTGATTTTAGAAATAATACGAATATTATTTAAGATTTTATGAACAGAGAACAATGGTTATAGGATGTGTGTATAGCTTTAAAATTTCAAACTGAATTTTGGCGCCAAAAAAGTTATTTAAACAACTGCGATGCAAGCTATGGTGTTCTGAGGAAGCTTGTTGTATTCAAGTGAAAGCGCTTAACCATTCTTTGTTTGTTGGCATTACAATAAACTTTTATTCACTTCTACCTGGTTTCATTGAAGGTGTTGTGGACTGTTATGAGTATTGAATAGAGATGAATTTCCAAGACACAGAGACGGAATTTTGCACACAGTGCATTTGCTGTTTTTTCTTTTCTAGTTGAACTTTCTGATAGCAACGCATATCCCATGGAACTCCAACATGATTGCGGATAAACTGAGCAGATGTATCCTCCTGCCTCATGAGTGGTCAATCCCAACATAGCAATGAAGATATTTCATTGATGGGGTCAGCCCTGCTGCAACCTGTTCACTTCTCCCATAAACCACAAATGCAACTGCTACTTCATCCTAATCCCCCCTCACAGGGAGTCCTTGAGAGATGCACTTCTTCTCGAATGACACTCTGGACTTCTGTATGCCTTTCCCCCAATTCCACTGATCCACCAGTTTCTGAGGAAATCTCAATGGTTGAGAAGCACAGTGATTCTCATTACACTGTATTGGCCCCATCAAGTATGGTTTCCCTTTCTTTAGCTTCATCTGGTTCACTGCCTGTGGACTCTAAACACAGCTCTGGACCTACTGTCTCACCCTCAGGATCTGATTCATCCCAGTCTTCAAAATCTCAAGCTGAAAGCTTGGTTTCTCCAATTGCAGTAACCGCCAAGCAGAACAGCTTGTCCTCTCCAGTGCAAAGGATACTTCTGGCCTCCCATAAACCATCCGCCGGGAAGCTTTATCTTAGCAAATGATTAAGATTTTCAGTTTGGGCTACTGCAAATCACTTAGACCCTTTCTCGATGTCATTTGACAAGGTACTGGAATATCTAGCAACCATGTTTGAAATGGGGGCTTCTACATCTACATCTAGGGTTCACTTGGCTGCCATTTCAAATTTTCACAATGGTTTTGATGACCATTCTTTGATGTCTCATCGTCTATGCAAAGGTTTTCTTAAAGTTGCTCTGCACATAAAACCCCTTTCAAGGATCCTGTAGCACCTTGGGATTTGACTTTGGTCATACAATGTCTAGTTCAACAGCCTTTTGAGCCAGCACCCACTTGCAACCTCAAGTTCCTATTATGGAAGAATCTCTTCCTAGTAGCTATCATGTCTTAGGTTCATAGGTTCATAGGTAAGTACTAGGCTATCTGCCCAAGGGAATTTATAAGCCTAGCCAGAGTGTGTTGGCTTTCACCACCCCCTTAAATTAATTCCCTGTGCCTCTGACCAGCAGAACTATTAGTTCCCTGTGCCTCTGTCCAGCAGAGCCACTGCAGTGATCACCAGGGTAAATTTTCTGTTTCCCATCCACCCATAAATGTTTCTCTTGAAGAGTGCTAGTGAGGTGATCTGACTGATGTATATTGAAATCTTTTTCCAAAGCATGGGGAGTCTCTGGGTCTGGAATCTATCCCTCCAGCATGTCCTATTTATCGTTGTGGTAAGGTTTATATCCCTAGAGTGTGTGGCTCTCAGGGATTTGTTTTTTTTAAGTGGAGCATATCCATCAATTCTGGGTTGGACATGGCCTTGTATGTCAAGCAGAGATCACCTCTTAGTAAGCGGTATGCAACCGAGTACAGCTGGAGTTTCTTTAGTCGGGCTGCATAGATCATCTGTTTGAGGCCAGTAATCCTCTTGGTGAGGTACTTTTGTGGTCTTTCCAGCTGTTGCAGGTGTCTTGTAAGGTACATCCCAAATGGGGCGTTGTATTCTATAATGGGTCTAATAAGTGATGAGTAGAGAGGCACAATAACATCATTTGTTCTGGATGAGAACCCTTTTGAGATTAGGTGGGCCACATAGAAGAATTTTTTAACCACCTTGGCAATATGATTATCAAAGGAGAGATTGCTATCTACTTGGGTCCCCAGATCCCTTATTACTTTTTCTGTATTTAGGGGATTACCACCTATGTGGTAGTTCACGGGTACTCTGTTTTTTCCAAAGGGGATGACTATGCACTTTTTGGCATTCAGCTTGAGGCCATGATTTTGACACCAGGTATCCGTCTCAGTGAGACCCTTCTGGAGGATGTCTGTATCAGCCGGAGAATCAGTTATGGCCCCTAGTTTGCAGTCGTCTGGGAACTTGGTCAGCCAAAGTCCTCCTCTGCTTGCCTGTACCTCTGAGAAGTATATACCAAACATGAGGGGTCCTAGGACTGAGCCCTGGGGGATGCCACTTGTAATTGGTTTAGAGTCGGACCTAGAGTCCGCAACTCTCACTGTGTGGGTTCTGTCCATGAGCCAATTTGCAATCCATCTCATGACGTAGGGGTTAATGCTCAGGTTGGTGAGTTTGTCTATAATACCAGAATGGAGAATGGTGTTGAAAGCCTTTGTGAGGTCTAGGTAGGCTGTGTGGCTCTCCTTACCCTCATCTAATGCCTTGGTAACTGTCTCAAAGAACTGTCTAGAAGAATTTCAGAATTACAGTCTTTATGTATAAAATATCAGTATATCATTTTTCACAAAGAAAGATTGTCACTTAGAACCAATCCTGCCTTCCTACCCAAAATGGTATCAAGAGTCCAATATCAACCAGTCCATAGACCTACTGGTGTTCTTCTCAAAAAGTATGAACAAAGGAGAGTATTGTCTACACTTGTTAGAAGTCCACAGACAAATATGCTTTTTACTTGGATAGAATGAAATCTTCTAAAAAATCAGACCAAATATTTCTATCATTTTCAGGACCCAGATTGGGCAAGGTCATATCAAAGGTCACCCTGTCAAAATGGCTAAGAGACTGTATTACCTTTACATATGACCAAAACAAACTAAAGTTGTCATCTAATATTAGAGCTCATTCTACAGGATGTTTCCACTTCAGCTGTATTCTATTCCATAGCTTCTATGGAAGACATGTGCAACTGCAACATAGGCTACTCTGCATACCTTTATCACTCATTACAAGTTGGACATGGTTTCCAGGGGAGAGAGCATCCTTTGGCTCTATGGTGCTCAGGAATATCCTTTCTTAGGTCTTCCCAAGATCTAAAGTAGCTAGGGACTCTGTCCCATCAGTCAAGAATGAATGAAGATTGACAACATCAGATAAAGAAGTTATGTTCTTACCATAATGTTCCAGCTGTGTTGTCGATCTTCATTCATTCTTAACATCCCACCCTCCTGCCCCTCTCCAAAAGACTCCTGGAGGTTCGGACGTAGTCCTGGGATGTTATAGAGCTATACCTTAGACGAGGCTTCTGTATTTCTTTTATACTAGGCAAACTCGGTCTGAGGTAATAGGGAAAGAGGCATTGTGGATAGAGCTTTAGCTCAAGAGGTTTGGGCTGGAGCAAGCTATGTATAATGGCTGAGTCAGTTCTAAGATGTTGAACCAAACCCATCAGTCAAGAATGAATGAAGATCAACAACACAGACGGACTGTTATGGTAAGAATATAACTTCTTTTTTTGTTCCATATCTATTGCAGACTTTATTACTATTTAATAAATCATTTACTGTACTCTTGTACTCAGGTTATGGCTGAAAATGGTTAATAGACCAGCCCACCTATCAGTTTAACAAACTGTAAAATAAAAAAAAATAAATACAGCAGTATGGTTTCATGCCAGGAAGGAGCTCTACAGATGCGATATTTACTCTGAGAATGTTGATGGAGAAATATAAAAAAGGTCAGAAGGACTTGCATTGTGTCTTTGTGGACTTGGAGAAAGCATATGATAGGGTGCCTAGAGAGGAGTTGTGGTATTGTATGAGGAAGTCAGGAGTGGCAGAGAAGTATGTAAGAGTGGTACAGGATATGTACGAGGGTAGTGTGACAGTGGTGAAGTCTGCAGTGGGAATGACAGATGCGTTTAAGGTGGAGGTGAGATTACATCAAGGATCAGCTCTGAGCCCTTTCTTATTTGTGCAATGGTGATGGACAGGTTGACAGATGAGATCAGACAGGAGGCCCCATGGACTACGATGTTTGCAGATGACATTGTGATCTGTAGTCAGAGTAGGGACCAGGTTGAGGAGACCCTGGAGAGGTGGAGATATGCTCTAGAGAGGAGAGGACTGAAGGTCAGCAGGACTAAGAATATGTGTGTGTGAATGAGAGGGAGGATAGAGGAATGGTGAGGATGCAGGGAGTAGAGTTGACGAAGGTGGATGTTGTATGGGTTGGAGACAGTGGCATTGACAAAAAGGCAGGAGTCAGAGCTGGAAGTGGCAGAGTTAAAGATGCTAAGATTTGCACTGGGTGTGACAAGGATGGACAGGATTAGGAATAAGTATATTAGAGGGTCAGCTCAGGTTGGATGGTTTGGAGACAAAGTCAGAGAGGCGAGATTGCATTGGTTTGGACATGTGCTGAGGAGGGATGCTGGGTATATTGAGAAAAGGATCCTAAGAATGGAGCTGCCAGGTAAGAGGAAAAGAGGACGGCCTAAGATAAAGTTTATGGATGTGGTGAGTGAGAGAGGACATGCAGGTGGTTGGTGTGACAGATCAAGATGCAGAGGACAGGAAGAAATGGAAACAGATGATCCACTGTAGCGACCCCTAACAGGAACAGCCAAAAGAGAAGAAGAAATATTTTGTTTGAATGCTATGAATTAATACTTTGACTCTTGTAGACATTATTAGTGATATTTTATTGTAGACATAAGCATGCATTTTCATTTTTGGGTGAGTGAATGGCAAACTACCACATTTGACACATTGGAATAGCTTATAATAAGGAGTGAAACACTGAATACTTTGCCTGTGGACAGGCAAATCTAGCTGGCAGACCAGGAATATACCACAGGTGAAGGTGTAAAAAGGATGACCAGTGTCAAGCTTACAGGGCACAGCTTCATGAGAAGAGGGTACCTAGCATCACATTTGGGTATAAAATAGTTTTGGGCATTAAGAGAACTCATGGGCATTCTAAGCCATAACAGCAGGGCACAAAGGTAAATGGGGAAGGTGCTGGTTCTGTAATATGCACAGGTGTTAGGGATCAAATGTTTTCGATGTAAACAAAAGGAGCATATATGACACAAATGACCGAGGTGACAAGATAGGGAACAAAGTCATGTGAGGCTGCAAGCAGAGGTCACACCACAGTAATGGTATGTTGTCTCATGGTATACACTGTTCTAAACTCCCACAATGGTCTGTACTTTGTCTACTAGTGATACATTTGTTGCAATAAACATAATTATGATATTCATTTGTACTTATTGTTACATTCTTGATCAAAATGTTGTGACAAGTGACATTCTGACCCCCCTGTAAAAGTATCTATGAAATGGATTTGAAACCTGCATTGCCTGTCCTCTTTCATTAAGGTCACTGCATTTATACCTTGTGCCACAGACACAGGTAACTAAAAGGTGCATTTTCTTTACTCAGTACTATCCAGAGTGCTGACAGCTGTTCACCAGTGCCAGGCTAGTTTATGCTACAGAAGGCACCCCAAATTAAATTTTTCACATTTTTCCTTCAGCCATGAACCATGTTGGTATGCTGCTAAGTAGAGCACAGATGTAAAAGATATAAAAATTTGAAAACAATTGAAAGGATAATCCAGCTATCTATTGTTCATAACTTAAGCCCAGTGCCTGCCCAGAACTAAACAAGCTAGTCAAGCCGTACCAACCTAACAGATCCCTAAAATCAGAGGGCAAAAACCTGCTAGCCATCTCTAAGCCCTCAAAAAGACCAGACAGTGTTTATACTAATTTTCTGTATCAAAATTATGGAATTATCTTCCCCTAGCTACTAAATCAATCTCAAGCCTACCACTCTTCAAAGGGTCTATATCATACGAGCGAATCACACAAATTGTGAATGCTCATAATATCGAAAGTACTGGACCTCGAACTTCCTATTGTGGGGGGCTGTGCCATATCCCATTCTTCACTGTACCACGATCTTAGAAAAAGCACTTCAAGGTCCTGTATGTTCGATATTATGAGCATCTGCAATTTGTGCGATTCTCTCATATGATATAGACCCTCTTCAAAGCCTCATTAAAACAATAAATAACACATGGCTATGTACCTGAATAACAGGATAATCCCACGTCCACTTCTACCAGGCAAGCCCCACCACTCTTCTCCATCTGTCTCTCTAAACTTCCACTCTTTATCTACTGTTAAATTGCTATATTATTTGTCTTTATTTGATCTTATTTAAACGTTACTGTAGAATATTTGAGACATAATTACATTTCCAATGTAATATGTTTATTACTTGAACTTATGAGAAATTTTTATTGAAACTCCCATGTCACTCTGTACTGTTAACCTGTAATTAATTTACCTTGAACTTCTAATAGACTTATTGTATGTGAATTGAGTATCATGATCACATCTCTCATGTTATTTGTTGTTTTTCTCATGCTCTCACAAGACGTTTATTCAATTTATTTTAATGACAATAGTATGTTTATAACATTATATATGTCTGTATGTGGAGATTTTCTCATTGGGCCTCCACTGAAAATGTGTTCTGCTGACCCAGCCGGGAAATCCTGGTAAAGGGTGGGAGGTTGGCATAACGGTTAAAGTCTTTACCTTGCAGCCACAAGGTGCAGGGTTTGATTCTCACATGGGATAATTGGATAGGTTTAAAATAACTCATAAGGGCAGTTAGCCTAGTACTAAACTATGAACTATGTACAAACGTCAAATATATAAATAAATAAAGCAATCGAAGGGTATATTTAGCAATGACCAAAGCAAGAAGTGCATTACAATGACAAATTCATTCTTCTCACATCTTCTTGCTACATCATAACATTAATTTCTGACACATATTATCAGGACTTTAGGTAATGCCAAATAATGAGAAAGGGGCAGACAATTGCCCACATGCCGTTAGCAATACCAAGAATAGTTGACTTTCCAACAACACATTTATATATCAAAATCTGTGTCACTATTTATTCAGAACCCCCTGTAAAATTATCTGTAAACTGGATTTTTACCCTGCATCACCTGCTCTCTTTTTCTAAGCTCACTGCAGTTATGACTTGTGCCATGGAGGCAGGTAACCAATAGGTGCGTTTTCTTCACTCAGAACTATACAGGGTACTGACAGCCATGCACTGAAGCCAGGCTAATTTGTGCCCAAGATGACAGCCCAAATTAAATTTTTACTTTTTTTCTTTGGCAGTTAACCATGTCTGCACATTGCTGAGTGGAGCACAAATGCTAAATGCATTATAAAAAAAATTATTTCAGAGTAATACACGTAATGAATGTATGTAGCACAGAACACAGCTGTTATAGCTTTAACATAACACACTCATCCTTTTCACATATGTTTGCCACATCACAAGTATCATTTAGGTTATACATCATCAGGATTTTATGTAATGAGAATTGTTCTGAAAGGGGATGCACAGATAATGAAAAGAGGTCATTCCTGCTGCAGTACATACAATTACTCATGATGTCAAAGTTTAGACTATATTGTATAACTGTTAAGATGAATACCAAGTAAATGTCCCCTGCAGACTGCCTCAAGGCCATATCCCTGTATTCTGTCTCTTACAAGCTGATGAGGTGAGATCTATGCCTGGCATACAGGGCATTGTCAGACCCCATTCTGATGAACCTCCTGCATATCCACAAAACAAACAGCCCCAGAATTACCCATTCTAAAGGTTTAAATGTTTCCGGTGATATAAATAGGACCTACTGGAAAGACAGTTATGTATCCCAGAGACTACCCCATCTGTGGAACAGGCTCCCCATTCATGTGAAGCAGAGTTCCTGCCTAACCCAATTCAAGTGCAATCTGAACAACTGGATGGGAAACAGGAAATTCATCCTTGGCTAGTCACCTATATCTCTAATTGACAGAGGTAGCCTGTAAATGGTTCATCTCCCAAGCCCCTCCTTACACTTATCAAGGGTACCAGAACTTGTCTGAGATTTTGGATGCATAGCTAGGCTTAAAAAGGTCGTTGTGGTCATCGCCTAGCAAATGACTATGAGCCTATGCAGTATGAACTTATGAGATATAGATAAGTTCTCCAGCATATATGACACATATGTCCACACTACTCATGTTACTGCCTTTATTGTTAGCTCTCTCAATAAACTGTCATATGTCACAACATCCATAGCACATATTATTAATAATGACAAGAGGTGAGTTTACAAAAGCAAATTTGCATCAGCAATTCACATGGCGAGATTTTTAGCATTTATCACAGACTGTAGCCTGTTCATTTCATAAACAGTATTGGGTGTAAATATTTATTCCGAATCCAGTCATAAAAAAATATCTGTAAACTGGATTTGAACACTGCATTATGTGGCTATATTCTCTGAGCTCACTTCTCTTACACTTTGTGACACAGAGACAGCTAACAGGTGAAATGTCTTCACTTAGTATTGTCCATGTTGCTGATGAAAGTGCTCTGGCACCACTCTCAGCTGCTCTACTGATGACATTCCAAATTAAATGTGTCATTTGTCAGCTTAGGAAGTGCACTTCTTTTCATTGCTAGGGATTTCCGCCAGTCAAGAGTGCACAATGCCACACAGTACACAAAGGATGCATAAAAAATAAATAAGAAAAAGGAAACATTATAAAAATATTTATAATATACATTTCTGATGTTACCTCCACTTTGTTGTGTTGCAACATGAACATACGCTACTTAACTCGTTCAATTCTATAATGCCTTTTTTTTGTATATTTCCAGTTCATACTCACAGCTTCTTATGTCTTCTAGACATTTGTTGGGCTCTGGCTTCTTAAACTGAATGACGTACCAGCTAATAATAGGCAGTCCTAGAAAGTGCAAGAAGTTAGTAAGAAAATGACTCTAAGATTGTTAATTTTGATGTCTGGCAGTATAATTAATCACTGTTTGTCACTTATTTTTCATATTTATATAGTTATATTCATATTTTCATAGCTGAAAGCCCTACATGTTAAGAGGGGCATTGCATGATATGCTGTGATGGGAGACAGAACACTTCTGGTTGATGTCCATTTATATTGGACTATATCTAAAATACTGTTAATTGTTTGATAGTAATTATGAACATAATGAATATTTCCATATGTACTTCAAAAACAAGTGACTTACAGACTATTGCATGACATCTGTTGTGACCTTAGATGTTATTGAATAAATCTGTTTTTGATACTTACACTGTAAGTTGCACATCCTGAGAGATATTCAATGTTATTTATTTTGCTAATTAAACAACTGAGCATATGTTTTTATATTTCGGTACATATCTCAATAAGCATGCACTGAAAAAATAATTTCTTGTTGTCATGTGAAAGCTAATGTATCATTAACAAAAATATTCTGACAATATATGTCTATGTTGTACAGTTTCCAAGATATGACAATTTGCGAAAATTTAGCAAAACATATACTTTGGGTGTTGTCTGCATTCTAAAATATATATATGTATATATATATATATATATATATATATATATATATATATATATATATATATATACATATATATATATATATATATAAACAACAAAAGACTTAAAGAAGTATGGCAGTCACCTTTACAGTAAATTATAAAATAATCAGAAAGATCATGACTGACAGATGGGTAATGATTACAGACAATAAACAACTGGACCTCATCCTTGTTTCATATTTAAGCAAGCAATGACACTGGAGGAAGACAACAGAGGAACTTACCCCTGCACCCCCCTTTACATGATCAACAAGTACTAATTATTGTATCTAGTACTCAGCAGAAAAATTGGCAGCATTTGTTTGTAATTGCAACACTCCTTTTGTAATATATTGTGCACAATGTAATGGCTGCAGTTGTTTCTACAGCGGGAAAACTGTGAACACATTTAAAATCAGGGAAGGACACCACCTGTCTTACATCAGACTCCAGATTCTCAAAAAACACCAAACAAAGCACTACTGTGATTTCCCAGACCATGGATGTTTCTATTTCCATCTCCTGGAGAACTCACTATGGGTCCACTCAAAGAAATAAAAATGTGATCCTGGAGAAAATGGAGTTGAGCTGGCAAATCAGGCTTGACACCCACCACCACCCTAGTCTAAACTCAAGCATTTCTATTAAAAGTGTGCTTGCACTCTTGAAACTAAATCATAAATCATACAGCTAAAACATCTAACCCAGGATTTGCATATAAACTGTTAATTAACCCCAATTTCTGCTATCTATATGAAAAAGCTGATCAAGTAATTATATTTGTAAATCACTGTATCTACATTAGCATGGTTTATCTGGTGAACTAGTGACATGGAAAACAAGCCACATTTATATATTTTTTACACATATATGTGTAATTGTCATGGATTTGAAAGTGTTTTTTACCTCGTGATGTACACAGACCTAAACAGTAACTTTCAGTTATTTGAAATGTATTTGTTTATAATACTGATTTGGGACTTTGGTGATAAGACTGAGAAAATGTGCCCAAACTCTAGCCTCCCAGTTTGATTGACAGCCCACTCCCACACTGATTACATCAGGCTCTTACATCATCTATCCTCACCCTGGCCCCATGGCATCACCCCCCCCCCTCAGGAGATTGGTTAACTGCCCTTCCATCTGATCCCTCCCAGTTTTCAGCCCTTTATCCAGCCAGCACAGAGCTATCTAGCCCACCTTTGCAGTAACTTTACCACTTGGAACCTGAGAACCTGAAGAGAGGAAGAATCTGAACAAAGGAGCCCTGACTTCACCACCTGGAACCTAGATAGGGGAAGAATCTGAACAGAAGTGTCCACAGTAACTCCTAGACTCAAGAAAAGCTTGACGGTGAATATCCCAGACTGGAGTGCCTTAAAGCCATGCCCTGGGACAAACAGCATTCCATCTCTCACTGAAGCTACCCCACAGCAACCAGATATAGATTCTGTACCTACTGGGCCTGTATTTAAGAAAAGTTCTATAATCTGCAGTCCATTGAAAATTGTTCCAGGGCAGCACTCCACACTGCTGCATTATTTGCACCATAAGCACAATTTGTTCAAAGAAGATCCGACATTCTTATGTTTATTAAAACTATTTGTATACTCTGCAGTTCACCACTTTGTGGTTAATACCATGGGCACAGTAAGCCCATACATAAGGTTCTGAGGTCTCAAACTTTATTCACTTTTTACCTTTCTCCTCCCACGTGTGCACGTCCATGAGTTCTGTAAAAAATTAGCACTGTGACTTGTTTTCTAGTGTATGCTACTTCCTTAATGCATGTACGGTTAAAAAATGGGAACCACCTAGTGTAGCTTTAAGTGACTACCTCCCCTGCATATAAAAAGGGATGTCTATATCAAGAGGAAGAAGAATGGGGACTGGCCACATTAACCATATATATTAGCCTCTGATAAGCAGGCACTGTAACCCTTTTTTGTTGTACAAGAGAATATTATCATTTCATTCTATAAGTCAAGAGATAATGAGCCCCAGTAAAAGAGGGCACAGCTTCTCCTTTTACATGTGATAGACTGGAGAAAGTTCTATAATAATGCTTTTATACTTGGCTCCAAGGAATATGAGCCCCACAAATGCAGACACAGTCTCTCATTTTACATGTATTACAAACCAAACTAATAAAGTCTGGTGACAGCTTTGTAAAAACAGGCATTTTCAATTTTTAAAGTGGAAGCCACTCTATTAGATGGACCTGATGAAGCTCAGGTGAAAGTGTTTTCGTAAACAGAGGTCTATAGTTGTAGCTCATAGTTTGTTGTCATGTTGTGTTTCTTAATGGTTAAAAATAAAAATAAAACCTTTTAACTAAGAATGAGGTTCCACAGGCAGCTGTGCTGGTAAACCCTCACAGACCTTTCAGGGATATTGAAATAAGGGACTCACTTCTAAGCATTGGTAATGTTTCCTTGTTTTTCCATCTCCCAGATTTCTCTCCAATCAGCTCTCATGGGACCTCCCACCATTGTCTGTATTTGCCATTAAATAACTGACTTGTTGAATGTAATGCATTAGAACAAGAATACTCATCCATCTACCTGCTTAACAGAATAAACTACTGGAAACTTCAATAAGTTGTCTTTATTCCTCCCTCATGGAATGAATCAGAAACAGAGAGAGAGAGAGAGAGAGAGAGAGAGACTCTCCTAGATCTGCTAGCTAAAGTGATTTATTTTTCTGGACTAATCCTTTATACTCTGTTTCTTGTTAGTCCTGTCACCCTTTGGGTCACAGGTGGGATACAAGACTTTACACAAACCCTCTGTATTACCTCTGTTTTCTGATATATGTACGCATTGAATGTTATCATTGTGAAGAATGCATTTTACTGATAACACTGTTATTTGTACAGCTGTGCTAGCTTTTGCTTTTCACAAAATATTTACATTTGTTTATCTTATGCTTTTTTAAGTTTATTTTTCAGAAAAATGCTCTGGAATGCAAGATGTGTGTAGGCTGCTTGAGGTGTGACATTTCATACCACATATATGCTAGTGAGTTAAACACCAATATTGTCAGACAAAAAGCACCTCTCTGGATTTGGACAATCAAGCCAGTGAATTAACAGCACGCAATCTAGATTACTATTGGTATCCCCCCCATATACACACACACCTATAACAGGAAGATGTAGTACATTACATGTAATAACGATGTGAAATTGTATCACACCACTTTAAAGGTGGAATGGTAACAAGCTCTGAAAGCTGTCCTTTGTAATTTGTCAGTAAATGTATACATTAATGTGATATTAGCAACAGTTAAGCTGATAGTTCATTAAACATTATAAAACTAATATTTTCATCACTACAGCTGATTCTTCTCTTTATTTTTGAGCAGCATTCCCTTAGCTATGCTTTTCTAACAATAGCTATCTCATTTGTATTGCTACTGATATGTGTTTCCATGAATAATGTATATCCTTAGAATTGTTACTCAGAGGCACCATGTGTGGTCATAAATAACCCTTAAAAATATAAGAATCCTTACTCTTCCAACTCAGTCAATGTAATCACACAATTTAGTGTAAGTCTCTTATCCCCAATGCACTATCACTGTGTACATCAAAGAGGACAGACTGTGAAACACTGATTGTTCCAGCAGTCTGAGTAATCATTCACACTTGTAAGCCTTAGCAACTAACATTACTCAGTGCTCGTCCTTGCAGTGCTAGAGCATATGCATGCAATCATGTAGATCCTTACACCATGTTTACATTTCCTGCACTTAGTGCTGATTGTAGAATTCATGAATACTAATGAGTTCACACTTCAGTTGCACATTCACAGACCTCAGAGAGCTGAATCTGCATTATATCAAGGTAAACATGTAGGTAATGGAATTGTATCATGGCAGGGGAGACTGGATCCAGAGATCTCCATACTGCTATTTGCTTGCAAAACATGTTTCTAGTTTCACAACTGACTTGGTGCAAAGGAATGATGCTGCTGTTTTTAACAAAATGCTGTATTTCAACCTTATTGATGGATCACATTTCACAATACACCCATTTCTTTATTGTCTGCCTTGTCTGTCCCTTGCTGTTGGCATAGACATGTATATGAGTTATTTTTCCATTACAAATATCTGTAAAGAATGTAGCATGACATAGAAGGTTATTAGGTTAATGGCTATGGGCCTCTTACAAACCTAGCCAATATTTATTCCCCAAAAAGAGACCTCAGTCAGCAACTGTCACCCGAGTCAATGAGGGACATAGGTTGAACCCCAGAGACAAATTTGTGGTTACCCATCCATTCATCAAGGTTGTGTTTTAAGACAGCCAACGCAGTTCTCTGTTTGATGTGTATATGGAAACTTTCTCTGGCCATCTGAACAGTTATTGCAGAAAAGTCTTGTATCACTTAGTAGCAAGGTCAGGGGTTTTACATTTGTAACCCACTAAGTCTGTGATATATATGCCTGCCCTCCACACAAGTTGACACACAACAACAGTTTTAGCCATATGTAATTTAAATGTATACATTATTTTTGTTAATTGTGCTATACCCTCCACATAACTGGACATCCAACAACAGTTTTGGCCATTTGCAAATCAAAACTATACTATGTTTTTGTTAATGTTGCTATTCTCTTCACACAACTGGACATTGAACAACAGTTTTAGTCATTTGTAATTTAAAAATGTTCATTGTTTTTGTTAATGCTGCAATGTACTAAAGAGTTACCCAGCTGTTGTCTTCCTTACATAACTTTTACTTGTTTTTCAATTCCATTATTTTTTTTTAATTGTTTTGCGAGGCAACATGTTTTGATAATGATTAAAGCATAAACCAAAAAAATTCACTGAACAAAGCATTTTCTGGACAAGCATAAAAATAAATAAGACATTTATTCACAGTGTTAATAAAATGAGGTAAGCGCTTTCACATACAGTTTTATCAAACCTTCTAAAAACACATAGTTGAAACCACATATTTAAGTAACATTCCAAGCACTATTCAAACTAAATCTGATCAATGGAACTTCTCAGCAATAAAACATATGTTCTTACATCAGTTCCTGAATAAAACTCACTTCAGATCCTATAAACACACTTAACATTAAATCAAACAAACAAAAATATAAACAAATCAGATATAAATATAAAATAAATATATTGTCTAATTTACTACTTAACACCACATTTCTTTAAAACTGGTCTTAAAGAGGCTTTTTCATTCAGGCCACTGCCTTGATCAGCTTATAACCTAATAATCATAGGTTCATAGGTTCATAGGTTCATACTAGGCTATCTGCCCGAGGGCATTTATAAGCCTAGCCCATAGTTTTGTGGCTTACGCCACCCCTTTAGTTTGGAGAAACTATGCCCATTATTTTGCTGTGCCTCTGTCGAGCAGTGACACTGAGGTAACCCCTGGGATGTATCTGCGATCTCCCATCCATTGGTCAAGATTCCTCTTGAACAAGGCCAGCGAGGTGCTCTGCCTCACATAATCCGGGATTTTGTTCCACAGCATAGGGAGTCTTTGGGTGATGAATCTATCCCTCCAGCATGTCCTATTAATAACCGTGTTGAGGTTTAAGTCCCCCGCCCTTGTGGCTCTGAGGGATCTAGATTTTTTGAGATGAAGCATGTTCATCAAATCTGGGTTTGACATGGCCTTGTATGTCAGGCATAGGTCACATCTGAGCAAGCGGTAAGCAACTGAATATAACTGGAGTTCTTTCAGTCAGGCAGCATAAGACAGATTTTTGAGACCCTTTATCCTTTTGGTGAGGAACTTTTGTGGCCTCTCCAGCTGCTGCAAGTGTCGGGTCAGATACATTCCGAGTGGGGCATTGTACTCGATCATTGGTCTGATGAGTGATGAGTATAGGGAGACTATGACTTCCCTTGATCTAGATGTGAATCCCTTCATGATAAGGTGGGCAATGTAGAAGGTCTTCCTAACTACTTTAGCAATATGAGTGTCGAATGAAAGGCTACTGTCAACCTGGGTTCCCAGGTCCCTAATAACTTCTTCTGTGTTCAGGGGATTGCCACCTATATGGTAGCTAGGGGTAACCTTATTTTTCCCGAAGGGTATGACTATGCATTTCTTGGCATTTAACTTTAGGCCATGGCTCTGGCACCAGTTATCCATTTCTGTGAGACCCTTCTGAAGGATATCTGTGTCGGATGTGTTTTCAACGATGGGCGCCCAGTTTGCAGTCATCTGCAAACTTTGTCAGCCATAACCCTCCTGTGTTTGCTTGTACTTCAGAAAAGTAGATGCCAAACAAGAGTGGGCCCAGGACTGAGCCCTGTGGGACACCACTTGTGACAGGCTTTGAGTCTGACATGGCGCCAGCAACTCTGACCCTGTGGGTTCTGTCACTCAGCCAGTTTGCAACCCATCTTGTAATGTATGGGTTTACATTTAAGTTGATGAGTTTTTCAATGATACCCGAGTGAAGTATTGTATCAAAAGCCTTCGCCAGGTCTAGGTAGGCTGTATGGACTGCCTTTCCCTCGTCAATGGCCTTGGTGACTGTTTCAAAAAAGTCAACCAAGTTTAGAAGGCATGATCTGCCTTTGACAAAGCCAAACAATCCATTTAATTTCTCTATTTTCAGTCATTCCTAATGTTGTCTCTATGTATGCTGGGCACAATCCTATCAATAACCATGATCTTAAACAAATGTGTCATGTTGCGACTTAAAACATGTTTAGACAAAACATTATTTAAGGAACTAATGCTTATATAATAAATTTGCTCCCTAATGTGATCTTTAAAAATATGGTCTGTCCTGCCAATACAGAATGAACTACATTTCATATATTGGGAAAGATATCCAATGTGTTGGGTGTTACAATCAGCATCCACATTAAAACTATATTTATAACTTATCGTGATGTAAAAAGAAGCCAGACATGTCCATATATTGACAGTAGTTATACTTCGAACATATTCTAATACCCCTAACTGTAGGTGTTCTTCTAAGATTGATATTGTCTTTAGGATGGCATAACAGTCTTTTCAGAGATTTTTTATTTTTATATATAATGAAGGGTTGTCTCCTACTATATCTCTAATAATGGAATCGCCCAATGTCTCTTAATGATCTCTGTGACTCCTTTTATATTTTTTGCATAAAAAAGTGGAATGCTTAGGTTATTCAATGATGGAACAACTAACATCCCATTACAGTTAGTATCAGTTATCCTAAAAATAAGGGATACCCTTGTTATGTCTCAGTGTCTGAATTTGAGAAAACATCTCATGAATCTTTGTTCTCCTGTACCCCCTAGAGGCTAACCTATCTTTAAGAGTCAATAATTCATTGTGAAAGCCTTCATCAGAAGTGTTCATCTTGGAAGCCCTCAAAGTTTGTCCTCTCATTATGTTTCTAAAAACAGGGTATTTCTAGTACATGGTTTTCTAAAAATGCCTGTGTCTAAACTGCCATCATTCATTTTCTTGATAACAACACCCAAGTAATTAATTTCTGAGGGACAGCACACCACTGAGAATTTCAAAAATGTGATGGACTCATTCAAACATTCAAAGAAAGTATGAAGTATGTCATATTCTCCTGTCCAGATGAAAAATAATCCATGAAACAGCAATAGAAAGGAATAAACGATTTATAAAGGTCCTTTTTAAACATAACTGGATCCTCCCAGGCAGCCATAACTATGTTGGCATAGCTATTGGCACTGAACATGCCCATAGCTAAGCCACCTTTCTGTAAATAGTATTTATTATCAAATTCTTCTTTCAGCTTTTTCCCGGTTAGGGGTCGCCACAGCGGATCACCTGTCTGCTCATGACTGGCAGTGGAGTTTTACGGTGTCAAGTTGCCAGCCCGGCGACCAACCTTCCACAGAAGGCACACACATGCATACACTCACACCTAGGGCCAATTTAGAGTGTCAAATCCACCTACAGCATGTCTTTGGGATGTGGGAAGAAACCGGAGCACCCGGAGGAAACCCATGCAACCATAGGGAGGACATGCAGACTCCACACAGAAGGCACCCCAGCCAGGAATCGAACCGGAGAACCTCTTGCTGTGAGGCAGCAACACTAACCGCTCCACCACCGTGGCCACCCAATGTGAACACATAATTCTCAAGGACTATTTTCATGAATAAAGAAATCAAATTTATAGATCATTGCATATAATCACTATGCATAAATAAATATCCCCTAATGAATTATATCCAAATGTCATTGGGAATCATTGTAAAAAGAGATTGACCAACAAGTGTTACAAAGTAATAATCAAAGATTTTTAAATCATTCTTAACAAAGTGATACAAGTCTTTCAAAAATTGTTTTGTATCATTCAAGACAGTTTTGTTCTTATTCAATACAGGTCTTAGCTGCATCTCTACATATATTGAGAAGGGTTCAGTGGACCAGTTACAGCCAGCTACAATGGGTCTAAGTAGTGGATGGAGTGGGTTTTTATGTATCTTTAGTAACCCTTGAGTTAATGGTATTAGGGGTTTAGATACTAAAAGTAAATTATACAAATCAATGGAAATTAATCTACTTAAGCAGTCTGTTAACATGGCACAAATTCTATTAATCATTGCATCTATTTCTCTAATCTTTATCAGTTTATAAACAGAAGTATCAGTCAACATATGATTCATGAACTCAAAATAATACTTTCTATCCATGATGACAGTTGGACTGCCTTTATCTGCTGGTCTAATTATGATCAGGTCATTCTGTAATGTAATGGGAAATGTATTTATGCTCTTCAAGTTTAGAAGTATTACTGTAAAACTGTTTTTGTGAATGTTATGATATAGAATAGTTAGTGCTGTGTGCCTTTGGAAGGTTTAGGTTTAGTTAAATAACCCCTACAAGAGTGTGGCTAGGAAGGACAGGAAAAGTATATTGCTGTCTAGATGCTTACACTTTGTAAGTAGGAAAAATCTATGTTGCATAATTTCATTAGAACACTATCTGCACACTTTAAGTAGTTGCACCACCAGTCTGGTATGCAAGCAGTCAGTCATGTGTTGTGTGAATATATTAATTAATTTATTTATTGACATTTTATTATTGGGAAAATCTAACTCAGTAGGTGCACATTGTCAGAGAAGGACCAGGGATAAAAGCTCCAAAACATGACAAAAACATTTTACGAACAATAATTTTGTAAGCTTCAAAAGTAATACAAAAAATGTGAGTTTATATAATTATACCAAATTAGAGATAATGTGGCCACATTGCTTAAGAACAGAGCCAGCTTACCTGACAATGATTTTAATATTTATAGACATTTTAGCCAGTCTACAGAAATTAAAGATAAGTTAGCATAATATGAACAAAAATTGCAATATGAAGTGAGAGAAAAAAAACAGGCTATAGCATAATTAGATATAGAGTCAGCTGAGAGAAATTGAAGTTAGGAAGTGAGTACAAAAGGCGGAGTAATAAGGTGTAAGGTCTGAAAAGGCAAGAAAGGGGAGTAAAGAGGTGTGAGGTCTGAATAGGTGCATCTTATTTAAGGATATAGTTAATCCTGGGGAAGAGGAAGAACGGAGCCACATTTTAGCTTGGAAGTCTTTAGCTTGGAAGTCTTTCAGGAAGGTTTTAAAGGATCGGAAGGAGGGTATTGATCTGATGGATATATGTAAAGAGGTCTAAGCCTTAGCAACATGGTATGAGTACAGACCGTCTCCAACAGATTTAATGAATTTGTGGACATAGACAAGTATTTGGCCATTTGATCATAATGACTGAGTGAGAACATAGCTCCGTAGAATGATATTTAGTGCCAAACAATCAGATGGCTGCTGGATAATTTTATAAGTGGTAAGAAGTTTTGTATATGCTTTTTGATGGGGTAGCTCTAAGCAATGCAGGCTTTTAGCGCTATACAGTGGTGGGTTCTGAAAGGGGTATTCGCTGCAAATTTAGCCACTTTATTATAGCATTGTCCACATTTTGCTTTTTGTGATGCCTAGTGGTTAGTAAGGATGACAGCACCATAATGAGGTGAAGAGAGGAGGTAAATATTAGTTGCATTGGTGAGAAAGTGTTTGGCTCTATAAAGCATTCCTAATTTTTCATGATTTTTAATGCAATTTTGTATATGTAGGTCAAAGTTTGTATATCTAAGTCAAATTTAAGCTTATCATCCACTATTATCCTTAATAATTTGCTATGAAAAGTGTATTCAGTTGTTGCATTAAGAGAGAAAGGGTTTTAAGTAGTTTAGTTTAGTATAGTTTAGTATTAGGCTAACTGCCCCTTGTGGGCCATAACAAGCCTAGTCAATGTGAGACTCAAACCCTGCCTCTAGTTTTATCATGAGAGAGGGATTTTGGAAAAAATAAGTCATTAGCTTTTTGGATGGGGGGAGTTGAGCATGAGTTGTGAATTACAAAGCCATGTTTCAGTAGCTGTTAAAACTTCCTAAGTAATTTTTGGAGATGTGTCAGGTTGTCTGATGTACACATGGGTGTGCAGTTATCTATTTATTGAAATAGGGAGGCCTGTTGTGTGGTATGTGGAGGGTGTTAGTGAAAATGTTATAGCAGAGGAGACCAAGGATAGAGCCTTGTGGTACATCAGTGGTGACTAAGGGGTATGGAGAGAGGATGGAGTGCCATCTTACTGACTGATACCTATTGGACAGATAACTTTTGAACCACGGAAGAAGAGTGGGCAGAGACAGACCTTGTGAGGACATCTGATTCAGGTTTGCTGTGACAATCTGTGTTGATGAATTTAGACAAGTAAAGAAGTAAGGAAGAGACCAGTTTGCCTTTATCTCTAGCTTTATTGACAGTATCTTTATAGGTTAGAAGTGCAATGTTAGTACTATGAGAAGGATGGCAGTCATGTTGTGTAGGGGATAGGAGTTCTTCCTGCAGGAGATAGTTTAGTAACTGCTTTTGAATACATTTTTCAAGGATTTTGAAGAGGGGGGATAAGAATACTGTAGATCTAAAGTTAGTGATATTAATGTTGGCTTGTGTCCAGCCAACTGTTGCAGCTAGTACTAGAAATGTGTGCAATTAGTTTCTTTGTTCTGAGAAGTCAGAATTTCAGCAGGATGACAAGTAAAAGTGCAGTTTACATTTTATTTGATGAGGAAGAATATTTTTATGTATATTTCTGAGGCTTTATTGTCAATTTCTGAATGTACTAGTGACTACTGACTGATGTATTAAAAGCACTGAAGTCAGGAATTAAGTGTAAGGTGAAATGTCATCTGTGGATTTCTGAATGTTATTTGTCAAACAAGTGGGCATACATAAGAGGCAAGGTGTTGGAATAGCTTGTGTAAGCGATGAATGAGAGATTTATGAGTGTATCCAGGGCTGTGAATGCAGAAAGAATATATAACCAGGAATTTTGGAATTTTGGACGGCACGGTGGTGCAGCAGTAGCATTGTCACCTCACAGCAAGAGGTTCTCTGGTTTGATTCTTGGCTGGAGTGCCTTCTGTGCAGAATCTGCATGTCCTCCCTGCATTCGTGTGGGTTTTCTCTGGGTACTCCGGTTTCCTCCCACATTACAAAGACATGTGTCTGGAGTGTTTCTTCCCGGGCCTCTGCTGAAAATTGGCTTTGTTCCAAGTCGGACTTTCCCAGTAAACAAATATTACATAAATAAATTATATAAATAACGTTTAAGCAATAAAAAGACTGAATTGTGAAGGTACGTCAGAAAAAAAATTGTTCAATAGTCGTTAAGGACTGAGGTAGGTTTAGCAGCTATGTGGGAGGTTGTTATAGTGTGAACACTCATATACTAGTCGTGTAAGCTTTAGGGTGAACTCTTCAGTAGATTACATGCAGGATTATTTCCCATTATTTACGTAAATTTGAACAGGTAATATCAGATGATATTGGATGACTGAAGGAGACTGTAGGCTGATGTTAGAGAAATGCTTAGTGGTGTCACTAGGGTTTAACAGAGGCTGCTGCCCTCTGACACATTTCACTTCCATATTTAGCTTCTGCTGACACTGTTCCTTATCTGCTCTTACAAACTCTGCTTACATCCTGCTGTTTCTCCCTCTGATTGATTGCTCTTACTCAGGATATAGTATCGCTTTCTCACCTGCCATGCACAGTACCTTTCACACAAGTACATACAGCCTAGTAAGAAGACCACCTCACCTACCCAGCACTGTACCTGTCGCAAGTACATATATCCTAGTAATGAGACCTTCTCACCTGCTAAGCACAGTACTTGTCACAGGTACATACATGCTTGTAATGAGACCTTCTCACCTGCTATGCGCAGTACCTGTCACAAGTACATACATCCTAGTAATTGAGAGCAATTCATTGCTCACGATATTGATATTTTTTCTCCTTTTACATTAAAAGACAGATATTTAAAATCTGCACACTTGTGTTATTTCATCTCAGTCACAGTTACTGTGATAACTCACACACTTAGAATCTCCCCTATCATGTTTTCTCTACTTTCTCTCGGTGTGCTAACTAGCAAGTTGCCACATAAAATTCACCCTTCCAACTGCAACTCTTTTTCTTAGCCAAGCTCTCTCTCCCAGTTTCCCAGTGTTAACCCCTTACACTGGTGGAACCACACTGTTATCTTCTGGCACTCCTTAACCCATAGATACAAAGGTATTGGGGGACTATGTTCTATCCTATTGTCCCACCATCAGTAATTACTTTAATTATACAGCCATCACATGCTCATCTTGTTTCTTCTTACCATGTGAACAAACTAGCTATGTTCATGGTGTGGAAGCATACTGCCCTGACTACAGCACAGGCGATCTGAGTTCAATTCCCAGATGTAAGATTTAGCAGGGCAGGATGGGAGTGAGTGACCACTCCTAATTCCCCCAATCAGTGGGGAGGGAAGCATCTCTAGCTCATGTCTTGGGTGCCACCTATCTGCTTCTCCAGCACATTCAATATATATATATATATATATATATATATATATATATATATATATATATATATATATATATATCACAAACAAAGTCTAGATCCATGGATCTAGTGTTTCTGATGCATTTCTTTTGTGCAAGTGCTGCAGATTCATCAAGGCTGGGTTGGAGAAAGCCCTGCAAGCCTGGCATAGATCCTCTTACAGCAACCTGTAGGAGACTGAATATAGAGACAGAGCATTTAGGTGATCAGGAAAGGACAGGGTACTCATGCCCTGAATTCTCCTGGTGAGAAACCTTTGTGGGTGTTCCAACTGTTGAAAATGTCTGGTTAGGCACATGCCAAAGGGGGCATTGCATTTAGTGATAGGTATGAGAATGTCAAGTACAGTGGTACTAGAACTTCCTCTGACCTGAATGCCATACCTTTACCTACAAATTGAATGACATGTAATGATTATCTCAGCTACATGTTGGTCAAAGGTGAGACTGATGTCTCCATATGTTCCCAGATCCCTTACTACTGGGGAGTCTCTTAGATTTTTTTTAATCAATGACATAATTAACTGGGGTAGACAGTTATCCAAAGAACAGTGTATAGCATTTTTTTGGCATTGAGTTTTTGACCATGGCTTTGGCACTAGTCATTTGCTGTGTTATACCCTCTTGCAAGATGCAGGTGTCTTAAGGAAGTCTAATAGCTCCCAATTTGCAGTTGTCTGTACACTTGGTTAGCAAAAGGCCTTGAATGTTTGCGTTGACTTCCAGGAAGTAGAACAGGAGTGGGCCCAGCATGGAGTCCTGGGGCAATAGCATAACTAGGGTAGAGCAAGAGAGGCAACTTCCCCGAGTGCAAAATGTTGTGGGGGGGTGATCAGCTGATCATCATTGCTCTTTAATATAGCACTTTGTGTGCAGTCTAAACTTAAGCAATTACTTGCTACATTATAGTAAACAGTGTGCTACCATTTAAAATTAAAAAAAAAATCTTTTCTTTTTTAAACTAAACCTTGAGTGTTGTAGTGCTCCATGCAGGTGGGGTATAAGCTGTAATGACTCTTTAGCAGTTTGCTGGGGATGCATAGTTCTTGAGTGTTGTAGTGCACCATGCAGGTGGGGTATAAGCTGTAGCGACTCTTCAGCAGTTTCCTGGGGATGCATAGCTCTTGAGTGTTGTAGTGCTTCGTGCAGGTGGGGTATAAGCTGTAGTGACTCTTTAGCAGTTTGCCGGGGATGCATAGTTCTTGAGTGTTGTAGTGCTTCGTGCAGCTGGGGTATAAGCTGCAATGACTCTTTAGCAGTTTGCTGTGGATGCATAGTTCTTGAGTGTTGTAGTGCTCTGTGCAAGTGGGGTATAAGCTATAGTGACTCTTCAGCAGTTTGCTGGAGATTCATAGTTCTTGAGAGTTGTAGTGCTCCATGCAGGTGGGGTATAAGCTGTAGTGACTCTTTAGCAGTTTGCTGGGGATGCATAGTTCTTGATTGTTGTAGTGCTCCGTGCAGGTGGGGTATAAGCTGTAGCAACTCTTCAGCAGTTTGCTGGGGATGCATAGCTCTTGAGTGTTGTAGTGTTCCATGCAGGTGGGGTATAAGCTGTAGCGGCTCTTTAGCAGTTTGCTGGGGTGCATAGTCCTTGAGTTTTGTAGTGCTTCATGGAGGTGAGGTATAAGCTGTACCGACTCTTTAGCAGTTTGCTGGGGATGCATAGTTCTTGAGTGTTGTAGTGCTCTGTGCAGCTGAGGTATAAGCTGTAACGACTCTTCAGTAGGTTGCTGGGGATGCATAGTTCTTGAGTGTTGTAGTGCTCCGTGCAGGTGAGGTATAAGCTGTAGGGACTCTTTAGCAGTTTGCTGGGGATACATAGTTCTAACTGTAATAAGCTGATCACTTAGTGCTTATTACAGTGACTTTTTTTCGCACTTCACTTGAAGAGCTGAGGCAGTGAGGTGCTTGTCCATATCACTGAAACAGGGCACTAATTGAAGCAGCTATGCTTCTGCCCTGGGGTACTCTGCTCTTAACCGGTCTTTTGGTAAAGGTGGTTTCACCAATCCTGACTTCTTGGGTCCTGTCTGTCAGCTAAATGGCAATCCAATGTCATTTATATAGGGGTGCATGCCTAGCTCAGAGGGTTTGTCAACAATTCCTGAGTGGGATATTGTATCAAATGCCTTGGCTAGGTCTAGATATGTAGTATGCATTGTTTTACCTTTGTATATTGCTTTGGTGACCCACTCAAAGAAGTCTAACAGGATAAGTATACCTGATCTTCTCTTAACAAAGCCAAACTGGGATGGGGCCATTGTCTGTAGGTTGCCAGTGTCTTTGTTTATCATTTCCATGATAATATGTTCCATGGTTTTGCATATTTGGCTTGTTACACTGATGGGTCTCTAGTTCTCTGGGTTGATTGATGGTCCACCCTTGTGGAGCAGAATTACTGCTGTGGTCTTCCATTCACATGGAACATGGCCTATTTCAAGTCTGTAGTTTAAAACTGCTTAAAGTTATTCTGATAGGTCATGGTTTAGAGTGTTCAAGAGGCAGCCGAGGATGTTATATGTACCCACAGAGACGTTGTTCTTGGCTTCAGTGAGCACCTGGTCCTTGTTAAATGTTAGGAGGTGTATTAGAGGGAATTTCACCTAGAGAAGTTGGGGGTAGTGGAGGTGACATTTGATCTGAATTTTCCTGTGGGGAAACAAAATAAAAACTAGGCTAGACTAATACAGCCCTGCTCCAACTATATCTGTCTTATTGTCTAACCCTTATTTTCAGGAAAGCTGTGTTAGTGCTTGGACCATTAATTGGGCTATTTGTTTCATAAAGATTTGCCATATAGATTGTGCCCACTATGTTGTTTTACGCAGTCAGGACACTAATGTGATTTACTGCAGTAATGTCAGATCATGTATAAGCTGTGCCCATCTTCACAACTGTCACTGTGCATGAACATGCACAAAGTGCATTCGTCACTTCCCTGGCTAATGAGATCATTTATATACATGACTAATGCATGATCACAAACCAGTGTCATAGGTTCTAGCAGATAAATAACCAAAGGATGCAAAGAATACACTAACCTGGCATGGTGGAAATGGAATAAGTACAACAGTAGTGTCCAAATTCTCCCTAAATAGACACTAATATCTGCCAAGTGCAATATCCCCTGTGAATTCTATTTGTGTCAGGTTTTACCCATACTGCACCACAACTGTACCTAATGAGACCTACTATTTTGTTCAGAACATATTATCTGAATGTACTTCATGCATGTTTTATACCTTGTAGCCACATAAAGAATGGTACATTTATTTGGCAATATTAATTCTGTAGATGGGAATTAAAATTCAAACAATGGTTCCTTGTCTTTTGTGGAGATCTGTCTCTGATCTATTCCTTCTGTGCATCATCTTGGACCAGGGTAATGTCAAAACATGGGTGATACCCTCTATTTCCTGTCGTTTGTTTAATGTTATTCCTTTTATTCTACTTACTTCACAACCTTTCTCTTTCATAATTTCTGCAAATGTTTAGGATTTCTAATACTATGGCAGGAATGGACTCCATTCCTATGTCAGGGTACAGTTAAAGTTTATAAAGATAGCATTGTTTCAGTCTTGGATGTCTGACAAGAATGTTCTTCTCAGTCCCTGCTATTGAGGTACCTACGATGTGTTCTCAGATTCTAACACTGCCATGCAGACTTTTATAACAGCAATGCCACTAATGCTTCCTGCATTACTTACACCAGGCTGTGCACTTGTTGCCACTAATGCTTCCTGCATTACTTACACCAGGCTGTGCACTTGTTGCCACTAATGCTTCCTGCATTACTTACACCAGGCTGTGCACTTGTTGCCACTAATGCTTCCTGCATTACTTACACCAGTATGCACACTTGTTGCCACTAATGCTTCCTGCATTACTTACACCAGGCTGTGCACTTGTTGCCACTAATGCTTCCTGCATTACTTACACCAGGCTGTGCACTTGTTGCCATTAATGCTTCCTGCATTACTTACACAAGTATGCACACTTGTTGCCACTAATGCTTCCTGCATTACTTACACCAGGCTGTGCACTTGTTGCCACTAATGCTTCCTGCATTACATACACCAGTTTTTCACTTGTTGCTTTTGCTCCATGGTAGAATATTATTATGATTTCTCTGACAGATACATGACACAGAAATCACTTCAGTATCCCTGTACATCACAAGGTCACAGACTGATGGCAACCCAGAATCAACAGTTTACATGTGCTTTAAATATGGAGCTATTATTGATACTTAGTGAATGGTACTGTCACTCCTGTATGTGATGGTGGTTTGTGAGTGGGGACTGTGACAGATGGTATACTCTGAGGCAGAGGTTGATGACGGCACTGGCTCGTCCCTTCTGCTACTTCTGTGCTGATATGGCCAGAGGTGATTCATAAAGATATCAGACACACTGGCCATGCCTGTGGACCACGATTTGTTTGCATGTAATGTGAATAATAAGATCTGCTGCTGGAAAATTACCACTGACTGGAGCACCTTGTCATCAGAGTGGTGGGAGCAGGTACATGTGTAGCTGGGAGGTCCACCCGAGTGTACTCTGGTTAGCTTTAGGATGTGTATCTGTCCATTTGTTAAAATATTTTCCCAGATATTTACCTACATTTTGATGACAATGTTGTTCAGTCACATAATGCTGGGCAGCACATCACAAATACAGGCTCCCCAGGTAGGGGGCTCTGCTTATGGCACCATAGGTGCTGAACTATGCCTATCTAATTGTAAACAACATCTGTCCTCTGTGCTCCACAGTTCACAGTTTTGTAAACCATGGCTCATGGTCTGGGAGGACATTTTCATGCCTGCTCAGCATTTGCCTTTCTTTGACATGCAGCAGTGTGTGTAGATACTCCAGGGAGTATACAGCTGTAAGGACTGTAATGTGGTCTGGTATGTGGATTCTTATGTGTAGCAGCCCTTCACAACTGCATACCAAGGTTTATGAACTGGTTAATACGTCTACTTTCTTAAAGACCTTGATTATATGATTAGAGCAAATAAATATATTGTCTAAAGACAATCATATCTATTCCTGCCACCCTACTATAGACATGTTAAAGTTCAAAATACACCTCTATTAACAGCATTTGCTACCTTCTCTGAATACAGAATACATTCAATTTACATATGTAGCTTATGAGCATTTCAAACATCCTTCATCTGTGGCTGTTATTTATTTGTATTTGTTTTCTGGGATAGAGCACTGATCTCCATGGACCTGTTATTTATTGATTTATTTGTATTTGTTTTCTGGGATAGATCACTGATCTCCATGGACCTGTTATTTATTTATTTGTTTGTATTTGTTTTCTGGGATGTTCTTAGACCTTTTTCAGACTCAGCCCGGGAGCAGTGTCTGGTTAAGTGAGTTGCTCAAAGTCACACAGTTAGACAATGGAAGCTGAGAGAATCAAACCTTGCATCACTAGATCACAAGATACAGCTTATTAACAGCTCCCTAATCATCTAAGCCACCTGTCAGACATTAATCTAAGTGATGCCTGTAGCTGAGTGTGGCCACTATCAAAGAAATAATTACTGGAATTAATATAAGAGTTTGAGTACAACCTGTTAAACAGTAATTTTACTATCAAGTCATTTAGAAAAGTGTTATAAAAGTAGAGATGTTATCACGACTGATAAAGCACAGACTAATATTTTTATTTATTTACTTAAGCTCACAGGTAAATACTTAAGCGATCACTGTATAGACTATTAGTAGCCTCGCCAAAAGCCGAAATTCCAAAGTTCCATCTAGCCTGAAGAAGGGCAGTACAAGACAGACTGGGAGAGAATTTGAGACTGCCTGTCTAATCATCTAGGTTTACCTTATTTTATTTTTATGTAATTTTGCTTTTGTTTACTGGGTTTGTCCAGCTGGGTTTAGTCAAAGAAACCTTTTCAGCAGAGGCCAGGGGAAGAAAGCTCCAACATATTACAAACATTTTTGAATAGACATTCAGTAATAAACATGAACAGACATTAGGTAATACACATTAACAATTACACATACATTTGCTAATTAGACTATATTCATATAAAATTGGGGGCAACAGTATAAAAGATACTTATACATTTTGTATATGTTGAACATTGTGCACTTGAAGAGTTGTATTAGCCAGTTTGTCAAATAGGGAGATTTTGTGATTAGAAATTCAAAGAAATGAAAGTGAGGGAATGAACTAGGTAGGGAAGAAAATGTTTACATTGTAGGTAATAGGTGGGATATTCTGCAGGTTCAGAGACAATTATATATGGCTATCATAACGCATATATTACAAGTACAGAGGTGGGGTGGTGAGCAATCTCACAAAACTATGTACATGGCTGGGAGTTGGTGGTAAAACTATTCAGGTATTGCTTTAAACTGGTTTTGGGTGTATATAGGATTCTGAGTAAAAATAGTTTGACAATATGGCAAGCTGACAATTACAGTGGCATTTATCCTTGAGATGCACAGGAGCAGATCCATTGATTTGATAGGTGAAGTTTTATCTGTATTTAAATTACTTTGCATTCTGAATGGATTTCAGTGATATTATGATGTGGGCCCATATTTTAGCTATACTATTTGAATGCAGAGAGTCACCTGCAGTATCAGATGATTTTGGTGTAGTGATTAGGGATTTTTCTCTACAGCATATAATTCTCTTGGAGGTAGTGATGTATTACACTAAGGACTAGGCAATTTCCTGGCTTCTGTGGCTTCTGGGTATTGTAGTTAATTGAGAAAGAGCTAGGTGATATGGTAGTCCTGACCAGTTCAGTTCTCTGAGGTCTAGACGGTGGTGTGTGCTACTGTTATAGTTGACTGCACATCTGGCTATTTTATTATAACAATGCTCAAGTTTTGACAGTTATGAGATTTGAAGGTTACTGAAGATTGGAGTAGCATAGAAGAAAGATGGCAGAAAGAAAGTAGAGGCTATCTGTCTTACTGCTATGTCAGTGAGATAGGTTTTTACTCTGCATAATGTACATAGTTTTTAACAATGTGTGATGCATGGTGCTCGAATTTCAACTGCTCATCTATGATGCCACCCAGTAATTTTGTATGTCTTACTTGTTCTATCATGGTGATGTTAGCAGACACAATAGTAAACGGTGTTGTTTTGGTAGAGATGTGTTTTATATTAAGGAGCAGTAATATTTTTTAGACTTAAGAAGTAGTAAATTATTTAGCCATGTTTCAGTTCTCAATAATTTATTCTAGTTACAAACTCTAGCTTTTCAATTTCTTGGTCTGTATTTTTTTAATTTCTTCTGAGTTCCACATGTAAACTATTAGCTAGTTTTTACATTATGTATGTATACACTATATGCACTCTAATGTCAAATACTATAAATGCTGTGCTGTTCTGTTGAAATTGGCTAATATGAATTGATTCATATTGGTTTTAGTCTACTTTCTAAATTGTATTGCATGTTGTGGAGCTTTTCTCCCCAGGTCTCCTCTAAAAATGGGCTCCCAGCCCAGTCGGACATTACCCAGTAAACAAATATAAAATAAGATAAATAAACAAAAAATAAATAAAAAAGAATGTTATGTAAGCATATCTCTCAACATTCAGACATCAAACATCTGGACAAAGGCCCATAAATAGTAGGCAAATCTGGCCAAATATTAGGGCATTGTTAGCATCAATTCTGCATAGCCAATAGTGTAACCCTGCCCAACCAACAGAATTGTGGGTTATCACCACTCAGAAACTCAAGTTTAAAAAACTGAAGTGACAAAATGAAGCAAAATATAAAAAGAATAATCAAATAATCATGCTTTATTTATATTAACATTTGAACTTACACAAAACTAAAATGTAATTTTTTAAAAAACAAAATGAAGTTATCTATCAAACTTGTATAATGTTAAAATATTTTTAAATAACATTTAAAATCATATAAGTTTTTACTACTAAACTTGTATCAAATTAAAGTAAAAAACAAATTAAATAGTCTCTACTGTCTCCTGTGTTTGTGTGTGTGTGTGTGTGTGTGTGTGTGTGTGTGTGTGTGTGTGTGTGTGTGTGGTTTTTGTATGAATTGTAGGCATGAACACAAGGGAAGGAGACAAGTGAAACATGATAATGTACAGCAGATGAGGGCACATCAATGTGTGTACACCACAAAGACAAGACAGTTGGAGCAGGAACAGTAATCACATATCTACATGATATAGTATGAACTGCTGTTTATACCTCCTGTGTGGGTACAGTCATGTCATCATGCAGTTATTCTATATTACGTGACTGTCAAACAAGGTGACATATCAATGGCAAAGATGTTTTGTGATATAAGCATCCTGACATGATCACTGGAGAGGACATTTACAAAGGATGGTACATACAATATTGTATAGGTGTATATTGTGAAGATGTGCAAAATGAGTTACTTGAATATGAATGTAATGTCAACATAGGTCTCAATCAAGTGGGACACATAGTAACAGGCTCATGGACAACAGTAGACTGAAGTATGTACAATCATAGACAATACCAGAATAATGCCACCATTAATCTGTTTCACTAACAAAAAATATGTGATTGTGAGTTATTATACATGGTTCAACAAGAACACACTTCTACAATTGTCATGATTTGTCAATAATCTACAAGGGGAATCAAGCACACCTTCCTCAAAAATTAACATCTTTTACAAGTGTTAAGAGGGACACTTTTATACCTGAAGTTTAAATTACAAGCAATCTTGGCTAGTTGACAGGTTTGTATGGCATATATATATGGCACAATCCATACTTTCATGAATGTAACCCATGCCATCAATGTTGTCAATCAGCTATGTAATTACCGTGTGCATCAGAGAAACACATATGACACATGCATGTTGTATAACACCTTGAAGGGAGCTCTGGACTGTCAACTCCTAATGGTTGTGCATTAAAAGAATACTTAGATACGGCCGATAAGATGTGTGGGAGCTCACTGTGGCAAAATTGATACACACAGGATCATAGGATGCTACTAGGCTAAAGGCCCTAGAGCCTTTACAAGCCTAGCCAAGTTCTACCCTTGTTTCCATGATCAGCACCTATTGTCCCTGTCCAATAGAGACACAGGTGGAACCCCAGGGTGAATTTATGGTTACCCATCCAATCATCCACATTGTGCTTGAAGAGGGCCAATGATGTCCTCTGTTTGACATGAAGTGGGAGTCTGTTCCAAAGTGTGGCAACCTCTGGGAGACAAATCTGTCCCTCCAGCAGGTTCTATTAATGTCATATACCAGGTAAGGTTTTTAGAGTAAGTTACCCATGTGATATTTGACTTGTGGATATGCAGCATTTCCAGAAAAGCAGGGTCAGAGATTGCCTTACACGCAAGGCAGAGATCTCTTCTGAGTAGTCTGTATGAAACAGAATAAAGCTACACTGATTTCAGATGATCCACATAGGGCAGCTGTTGAAGACCTTGAGTTTTCCTTGTTAGGAAACTTTGTGGTCTCTCCAACTGCTGCAAGTGTTTGGAAAGGTACAACAAAAGGGGTGTTGTACTCAATTATTGGCCTGATAACAGAGAGTACAGGGAGATTATAACTTCTTTTTTTCTGGAGGTAATGCCGTTACTTATGAGATCAGCAGTATATAATGCTTTTCTTACCACTGTGGAGACATGGGGGTCAAAGGTAAGGTTGCTGTCAATCTGTGTGCCCAGATCTCTCACCACTGAGTACATACTTAGGGCATTGCTATAGGATTATAATACAGTTTTTTGCAATGAGTTTAAGGCCATGACTTTGGCACCAATCATTTGTTTGTGCAAGTCCCTCTTATAGGATGTTGACATCACTTAGAGATTCTATGACCATTCCCAGTTTGTAGTCATCTGTAAACTTTGTCAGCCACAGACCTTAAGTATTTGGTCGTACTTATGCAGAAATAGATTCCAAACAGTAGTGGTCCCAGGACTAATCCCTGTGGAACACCACTGGTTACAGGTCTGCTGTTGAAGATGGATTCCTCTATTTTAACTATATGGGTTCTATCAATGAGCCAGTTAATGACCCATCTAATGATATAAAGGTTGATACTAGTTGGGTGAGTTTGTTAATAATGCCTGAGTGGGGGATAATGTTAAATGCTTTAGCTAAGTCTAGGTAGGCTGTATACACAGCTTTCCCCTCATCCTGGGCCTTGGTGACTGTCTCCAAGAAGTCCATCAGGTTTAACAAGCATGATGTCCCTTTGACAAACCCAAACTGAGTAGGGTCAAGTGTTTGGAAATAACCTATATCTTTGTTGATAAGGTCCAGGATGATTAATTCCATGGCCTTGCAGATAAGGCTAGTCAGGCTAACAGGTCCATAGTTCCCAGGGTCAGTGGAAGCTCCACCTTTGTGCAAGGGGATAATGGTGACCATTTTCCATTCAGCTGGTATAAAGTTGGTGCTCAGACTATGACTGAAAAGCGCACCCAATGGCGTTGCTAATTCTTGTTGGAGCCCATGTAAGACACAGCCTGGGATGTTATCAGGTTCCATAGAGGCTGTGTTTTTGGCCTTAGAGAGGGTGTTTACAAGTTGCTCTTTAGACATGCAAGGTAGGGAACAGGCAGTAGGGATGTCATGAGGTACAAAGTTTTCCCAGAACCTGTCAGCTAACAGGTTATCTATGTCCACAGGCTCAGTATACTGTATGTGGTATCACTAACTACCAGTTTGGTGCAAATCTGGGCCTTTCGTTTTAGGTTACGGATATAAATAAAGAATGCCTTATGGTTGTTCTTAGTTGAGGAAGCTAATTTGGACTTGTAGTTTACTTTGGGGGACTTCACAAGAAGTCTTATTTGCTTGTTTAAGCTGAGGAGGGAGTGTTTCCAGTTTACGGCCTGTACCTGCTCCTTCTTACTCTTAGACAGCAATTTCTTCCTCTTGTTGTAATGTCTGTTAATGGCAGCTGTCTACCAGGCAGGTTTTCTCTTCCTTGAAGAGCTTGTTTTGGTCCTATCAGGTACGGCTGAATAAATGCAGTTATACAGGTGTTTGTATAAAGCATTGGTGTAGAACTCAGCATAGTTGCCATTTCCATCTGAGGGGGAAGGTGCAGTGAAGCTATTTATACCATCCCATAAGAGATTATAATCTGCTTTGGAGAAGTTTTTTAGTATAGTTGCTGCTGAGGGGTCAGGTTTGATAGTAACTTCCTTGTGGGGGTGTCAACCAGCTGATTCAGGGCATTGGAGCTAACGAAATTGAGGAACCTTTGGGCAAGTGAGTTTAAGCATGAGTTATTCACCCAGTCAATGGATGGGTAGTTAAAGTCACCCCAAAAGATGGATTTCAGATGTATCTTGATAGACTCAAGGAGACCGAAACAGACAGAATTGGTGTCCTGATTCATGGTATTGAATACTATACATGCTATTCCTGTAGCTGGCAATGACTTGAATAGGTGTCCTACCAACAGTTGATTGCACCTGAAGTATCTCCAGGGAATCATACTGTTTACCTAATCTGGAGGTGCATTTATTGTTAATGAATATTGATACACCACCTCCTTTATTTTTCACACCTTCGGTTTGTGGTCTGAACGTGTGGAAGGAGGTGTAACCTGGTATGGCTGGGGTGCTCTACATAAGCTTGAACCTGGTGTCCATGACTGCACAAATGTCTGCGGCCTCCAGGGAGAGTGAATGCAGTTTCATGTTAGGACTCCTAGCATTTAACAACATAACATGAGGTTGTTTTTAGATGGAATTTATATGTTGAGAATTTTGTCCTTGTGACACTACCTAAAAAAAGGCACTCAGGGGGTGGCAAGAGCCTTTGCCAGTAGCCAAAACCCCAGGAGTAACAGATGAACACCATCTCAGGCAAAGCATCAAGGTCTGTCAATCATGTCATCCCACTCTGACAGATACTGGATCCCCTTAGAATGACACCAGAAGATAAGGCAATTATTGAAGTCAATAATTTTCTCTTTGCACTGAGGCATCATCATCTGTGAACGTAAAATTCTGTTTAAAGCTAGGGACATATCTGCCTAAGACATATAGTCTGAGCATTCAGTCATGTCTCTCTTCATAGGGTCCAGAGAGGTATGTCTTAAGTCATTCACACCAACATAGACTATGGCAAAGTGATACAGGTACCTTTTGTTTAGAGACTTGAGTGCATGTGTGAGGTGGCAGTTCCAGGCACCTGGCAGACAGCTAACTGTGACCTTTTTCTTATCCAACCTGATGAGAGGGACATTTGTGTGTCTCACAATGGAGTCACCTATGGCTAATATGTTTGGTTTTGTGTTTTGCCTTATGGGCTTGACAGGTGAGACACTTGTGTGTGAGCTATTATGTGTATTATGTCCTGCAGAAGTATGATTTGCAGTGTGCTTGAGTTTGGGAAGTCTCTAGTGTTTAGGTATGTTTCTGGTGAGGATCTCTGCATATGTAGGTATGTTTGATGTGGGTTTGGTTGGAGTAGGAGGTGACTTGTGCATACTGACAACCCGTTGACTGTCAGATGTACTGACTGGTGTGTGAGAGAGCATGGATTCAAGGTTCTTAATATAGTCGCATCTCTCACATGTTGTTTGTGTGGACTGAGAGTAGAGGGTTGTCGGTGTTCGCACACTGCCTCAAGATGCCCATGTTGACCAAGCTAGCTGGCGAAACTGTGAGAAATTGTCCGTCCATGGTGTTAGATAAATTTATATGGTCAGAAACAGGAAGAGGTCAGGAAAGGAGGTCACACTTAGGAATGGCTAGTGGGTGAGAAGTGTATTGGTGCCTCAGAGGCTAGGCTTAGTGTTTCAACAGTAGAACAGGACCATTAAAAAAAACCTCTGGAGGACCACAAGCAAAGTGCTAATGGAAAATGTAACAAGCAAAATGTTTGCATCTATATCCGCCAATGGTAAGCACTGCTGAGTGGCAGTGCACGATGGGGCCCTACGCCCAAAAATGCATAAACCTGTGCAAGCACAGAAGTAAAACAAAACAAGAAATAACCTTTTTAACTCAAACTAGCCAATAAGGACACTCTGTCTGAGCTGTAGTCCAATCACCCTCAATTAGATGGGACCCAAACAGCACTCTAAAGTCCAAGACTCAGCCTTATTCCAGCAATACCCAACTCAGATGGGTCCTTGGATGCACACTTCTGCCACAAGGGTACATGGGGACCTTCTTAATGCAAAATAGCCAGTTTTAGTGTTTAAATGATACTAAACAGTCTAGATTCAGCCAGCCTGAATCTAGCCTATGCTATAAAATGCAGAAGTACTAGAAAAGTGCAGAAAATTGTAGTCATGACAGCAAAAAAATGGTTTAAATAAAGCAGCAATTCAGTAGAATACTCCCACATGAGTGTAGACCACAAACCTTCCTAGCATGAAATAACTGGTCTGGAGCCCAAGTGCTTAAACCAGGGCAAAAACACTTAGAATAACAGGCACAATAAGGCTTCAACCAGCAATTCCCAGCTTAGAAGGGTGTAGACCACACTCTCCTGCCACAAGAGTCTAGTCCACATACCTTCCTAATGCAAAATAACTGGTTTGAAGCCCAAGTGCTTAAACTGGAACAAAGACACATTCAGAATAACAGACACAATAATCTTCCAACCAGCAATTCCCAACTTAGAAGGTTGTAGGCTATCCTCTCCTTCAGACTACAAACCATCCTAATGTAAAATAACTGGTTTTAAATGGTTAAAATGGAACTAAAACACCTTTAGAACAACAGGCACAATAAGCCTTCAACTAGCAATTCCCAGTTCAGAAGGGCAGAGGCTACCCTCTCCTGCCACAAGAGTGTAGACCACAAACCTTCTTAATGTAAAACACCTATCCTGAACCCCATATGCTTAAACCAAAACTAAGAGGCTTAGAATAACAGTTACAATTTAGTCAGGCTACTAACAAGCAGTAATAAATACAGCAGAATAAATGCAATTAAGTACTTTTAAGAACAAGCAGAAAAAGCAAAATAAAGTAATAAAGTAGGAAGAAACATAAATACAGTAAAGGCAGCTGAATAAAGTACAATTTTTTTAAGTTAAGTAGGAAAGGAGGAGAGAGAAAATAATTCAAGGTTAAGAAACTAAGGGGGTGGGCCTTCCCAAATGATCTCTCTGTACTCAGTAGAATGAGGTGATGAGATGGGACTGGGAGGAGTGTCCGAAATCAAATTTATAGTAGGGGTTGGCAACTCAAAATTCATCAAATTTAACAATACAACAACAGTTGGGTGGGTGGTTGGGAAAAATAAAATGCAGACAGAGATCAGCAATATTCAGGCAGAGTACAACAAGCAAGCCATACACTTCAGGTAAACAGAGATGCCTCCAAATATTTTATCTAAATGAGGAATGCTATTTCTCAGCTCCTCACACTAATTAGCTGATGTTGTTCACTGTTTGCAAAGGAATCCTTTGCTAACATTTCTAATTGGCCCTAGCTAAGACTGCTTAAAACTCCAACATAACAGATAACTTAAAACAAAACAAATGTAAAAAAAGAAAAAGATAAAAAATAGAAGTGACCCAACCTTAAATGAAAAAGTTCAATTCAAAATAAAATGCAGAGATCAACAATATTCGGGCAAAGAACAGCAATGATTCCTGGAAGATGTGTTGGGAGGTCCATGCAAAATGGTACATTGTACTCAATTATTGGTGTGAAGAGGACTGAGAACAATGGAACTATAATGCCCTTTGATGTGGATGTCCTGCACGCACTCAGGAGTTGTGCTACATACAAGGGATTAGTCACCACTGTGGGCACATGCTGGTGGATGTTCCGCATACCATCTACCTGAGTACACAGGTCACATACCACTTGGTCTGTTCATAGGGGTGTGCTGTCTATATTGTAAGTAGTTTGTGTACTGGCTTCCATAAAGGAACTAATCCCCCATAATTTTTATTCTTCTACTGTGTCTCCATGGCTCTGGCAACAATCCTTTGTGTGTGTTAATAATGTCTACATTATACCAATACAAATCTTAGATTCAATGATTGTCCACAGTTTGCAGTCCTCCACAAAGCTGTTTAGACAAAGGATGTGTAAGTTAGTGACTTCTAAGACTTAAATGTTTAACATGAAAGGGTAGTACAGAATCCTGAGGTACGGACCTGGTCACTGGACTCTAGATAGAGGTGACTTCCTACACTTTGACATTATCTGTCATGTATGTAAACCATTTGTCTACCCACTTGGTAATGTAGGTGCTTATGCCCTGTTGAGACAGTTTCTCTGCAATATCTGAGTGTGGATTTGTGTCATATGCCTTGGCCAGGTCAAGTTCTACAAGATGATAGAGTTTTCCTCATGCATGTCCTTGGTGGTCTTCATGAAGACATCAAACAGATGTAACAGACATGATGTAGCCTTAACAAATCAAACATGGGTTTGATACACTGTCGGGAGATTGCCTGTGTCTTTTTTGATAAGGTCCATGATGATTTGTTGGTCTGCCTCACAAATGAAGAGAGTCAGGAGTATGGGTCTATAACTCCATGTATCTATCATGCGATGGTCTCCCCAGGTCAGATAGATGCATGTTGCTGTACACCCTTCTATGAGAATGTAGGCTGTCTGGAGGTTGTGTTGGGGTAGGAATCCAACTGAGTCTGCTAGGTTAGGTGTTAAGTCATGCTATATTGATGTGATGTTGTCAGGGCCCATTGATTCTACGTTATTAGCTGTAGAGAATGCCCAGGTGAGCTTCCCTCCAAGAAGGAAAGCTGAGTAATATTTTCATGTATACTTTGGCTGATGATCAGGGGGTGAAGTGCGAGACAAACTGTCAGCTAGCAGATTATCTATTTTCTCTGGTTGTGTATGGCTGGTGGCATCCACAAACAACTCTGTGCTTAGTTGTGTATTCCCCTTAACAGTTCACATTTATTGAACTAAATGATTTGTAAAAATACCTCCAAAAACAACCTTGATCATGCATCATATTCCACACACTGGTACTGTTCACACAGCCATACAACATAATTGCACCGACTGCACATCATATGCATATAGGTGTTCCATGAGAAAGCTGTATTTGGGCAGCCTGGTGTTGTATAAGGACACATTACAAATCAGTTGTTTGTGGCTCATGCAGAACATTTCCAGACAGAAATGCTAATAGTCACACAATGGTGCTACTGACCATCTCAGTAATCCTTGGGAATAGCAACACAACTGCACATACAACGAATTCCACAAGGTTGCAATTGACTCAAAACATGTGATATTGTTGGGTATATCACAACATTATAACATGTGCCCATGGGATGATGCAAAAGAGAAATGTTGGATAAGGGATGTAGGGATGTCAGGGTCAGGTAAGTACAGTAGGTAAGGAACCAGCTGCAGACAATCAGGACAAACAACACAAGAGACAGGGATGGTGGGGGCACAGGTTGGGGGCACCAAGATTGGGGATAGGGAGGGGACATTGAATGCACATACCCATTAAACATGGGACACTGAGATTCTAGTCATCACCCACAGAACTGCCATCACCATACCCCTCCTCAGCTTGCTGTTGGAGTGCCTGATGTTTTCTTTGCCCAGCATTCTGACAAGCATCTTCTCCATGACCTCATGCACCATGCCTGGCATCTCATGCCAGGTAACAAAATCGCCATCTGCGAGAATAGTCCCTGAGGGTAGCACAGCACCAGCTGCTGGGGTAATGTTACCTGATGTGGAGGGCCCAGGTAGTGCAGGTGTGCTGCAGCAGCTGTTGGGGGAGGGCAGGCTGAGCTGCAGTGGTTGGCCTACATCCCTGTGCTGTAAATCATTTTGTGAGTTGTCATAAATTGATGACATCAGAAAGTTGTGACCACACATATACAAATAAAGAAACAAATATAAGGGGTCAGGTAATTGACAAAAAAGAAGAACATAATTAGTACCATCATATGTGACATAGAATAAATTAGTAAGATATGACAAGGTTTGAGGAAAGCTCATTTGGGCAGTTCTGCGGTGGGTTGAAATCCTAGAAACATTGGTAGAATTAGTACAGGCTATATACAAGGATCGAATGACACAAGTATGAATGGTGTTTGGTCTCACAGAGGTGTCCTCATTGAGAGTGACTGTGCATCAGGGTTCAGCTCTGACCCAACTCCTGTTCATACTGATTATGGATTATTTTAGCAAACAAGTCAGAGGAGGATGAGACAGATCAACAAAATTGTTATATGCAATGTGGCATTGCAGGCAGTGTCTGAGCAAAAACTTTAGCAAAGGATAGGGGAATGGAATGGAATGCAAAACTGAAGACACATGGGACAGAACTAAGTATAGATAAGACAGCTGTAATGGCAGAAAATTAGGGAAATCAGAAGAAGCAGAGACTCAAGATAGAAGGGAAAATAGTGGAACAGGGTAACAGCTTGAAATATGTGGAAGGGGTGGTCGAGAAGAGAAACCTGAATGAGGACGTCAGAGCTAGAATCTGAGGGACTGCAGCCAACTGGCACAGAGTGTCCAGTGTAGTACATAGTATAAGAATGCCAAGGAATATAAGGTGCAGAAAACAGTGGTGTGACCAGTACTACTGTATGGTACAGAAACCTGAGCAATAAAGGTAGAGCAGTTAAAGAAGTTAGAGGTGATGAAGAGCCTGAGATGGGTGGTAGGGTGTAAACTGTGGGATGGATGAAAAACTGAGCAGAAGCCAAAGTAGTTCTAATTGCAAAAAAAAAAAGTCAAAGAGAACAGATCACAGTTGTTCAGACACGTGCAGAAAAGCAGGCGACAATCTGGTGAAGAAGATTTGTGACAGACAAAAAGAAGGCAAGAGGAAATGAGAGCTTCCAGCAAAGAGGTGGATGGATTGTGTGAAAGAAGATTTACAGCAGTGATTCATGAGTGTGAAAGAAGAGAAGAGAGTGACAATGTATAAAGAGAGATGGCCACAGTTGACCTGACACCCCACCCCATGTAGAGAATGGAAAAAGATAGGTTGATGATGATTACATTCCAAGTGTAAAACATTTACTATGCAAACAGTTCATGTGCAACACATGCGGTAAGCTGACAGCAGTTCATAGTTGTATACTACTCGAATGACCACTAGGGCCTTTGAAGGCCTAGCCATGCCACCCAAATGTGACCTACAAATTTGATTTATATTTGATTTATAGGGGCAAATTACTGATTGCCTCTGTCCATCAGAGACACAGGAGCCAGACCAGGGTGAAATGTAGTCCAAGTTGCTTGTAAATAGGGATAGGGAGGAACCCTGCTTCTCATGGATGGGGAGCCTGTTCCAGAGAAACAGAATTCTCTGAGAAACATATCTCTCTCTCTCTCCCAACATGTCCTATTTATGTTGCAAGCAAAATTTAGGTATTTTAATCTAGTAGTTTTGATGGTGTTTGTTTTGTGGTTGTGAAAAGATTCATCAAAACAGGGTCCAGGGATGCCTTGTATGCCAGGCAAAGATCACCTCTCAGATGTCTGTATGATACCAAGTAAACAGATATGGTTCTAGGCAATCAGGGTAGGACATTTTGTTTACTCCCTGTATTCTTTTTGTAAGAAACCTTTGTGGACATCCCAGTTGCTGCATGCGTCTAGTCAGTTGCATACTGAAGGAAGCATTATATTCTATGATGGGCCTGATGAGGGCAAAGTGCAGTGGTACGATGACCTCTTTGGACACAGATGTCATGCCCTTGCTTAGAAGTTAAGCAACACAGAAGGTTTGTCTTGCTACCTTGGACACAGGTTTGTTGAAGGCTAGGCTACTATCTACATGAGTTCCCAGATCACTGACCAGTAAATCAACTTTAGGGGGTTTATTAATAGCTTAGTTACCTGCAGTGACAGACTTCCTAAAAGGTAATAGAATGCGCTTCTTGGTATTGAATTTTGGGGCATGGCTTTGGCACCAAGCATTTGGCTGTATTAGACCTTCCTTTTCTTTTCCAAAACTTACACAAACATTTTTATTGAAAACTTTTAGATAGAAAACATGTTACATGTCATTAAATAAAAAAATGTTAAGTCAATCAATCTCACAAAATGAATATTTGAAGCTTAAGAAACTCAAAAAACAATTTACAAGGTTACCCAATAAATAAATGTTTTAGATTTTAAAATTTAAAGGTGTGAATAAAATATTACTGTCAGTTTTCCCGTGTATCTCCGTAAATTTCATCCAGTTGTTGTAATACGACATAATTCTTTCAGTTCTTGTCTTGATTGTAGTCTTGTCCATTTGTGAAACATTAACAGTGATGTTCTTGAATCCTAAAAAAGTTGGAGAAATCTCGCTCTTCCAGTTAGCAGTAATAGTTTTATGAGCAATTGCCAATATAATCCAAAGTAATGGAGTATTTAGGAACATATTTGGGAATAGGGGTATTAAACAAAATCAGTGATTTGGTCAATTGAACATTATCATTAAAAATTATTTTCTTCCAAAAGGATTTAAGTAAGTTACATTCATAAAACACATGTTGCCAATTAGAAACCACTTTTAGTTTGCATTTCCAACATCCTAATTTTTGACTAGTTATTAACTTAATTTTATGTGGAGTAAAATAGATTCAATGGCTATATTTCCATGAAAACAATTTCCATTGTAAAGACAAGGAAGCTTGCATCGAAGAAATTAAAACAAGTTTTTTATCTTCTTCCGAAGAAGGATGGTTGCTAATGATTTTATAATAATTCCAGTAACTTTCCTTAAAATAAGATTTTGTGTTTTTATTTTATATATTTTAGAAAGATAGCCTTTCCCTTGAACTCTTTGACTAGCTATAATAATCAAATCATCTATAAGTTTAGGAATGTTTTCCTTGTTTGGTGTATACATTAAGTTGATTTTAGTTATAAAATGATTTCTTACTTCATGTAATATCAAGTACGATTCATTATCTATATTAAATTTATTCATAGGTTGTTTCATACTAAGTGCCTTTCCAGATTCCATCAGTCAGTGCCAAAAGATTATGTTTTTCCTTCTGAGAATATTCATATTGTTAGTATTAAAAGTGACTAAAATTCTTGGCGTATAAGCAATTAGAAATAATGGGAAAGACCAGTCATTTATATCAAATTTTTTATTTATAAAGCTTTTAAAGGAAGATAAAGTCTTAAATATAAATGTAGAAATATATATATATATATATGTTTTGTCTAAAGTAAAATTTCTCACCATCCAATGCAAACTATTAGTCAGAATATTGATGAGAGGTTTTCTTGTAAGCATATTTGTCATTGAAATTGTTTCCATCTTGCAGAATATGTAAAATTTAACCATAAATATATTGTTTTGAGAATAGATGATAAAAAGTATATATCAAAGTCTGGAAGATTAATTCCTACTGCCTCCCAGTCTTTTAAATGATTATCTAATGCAATTCTTGTTTTTTTTAGGGTGCCCTAAAAAGTTTAACATAAGACCAGGTGGATTTGGGGCAGAGGGGTGGCCCTAGTGATGATTTTTTAGAATTTTTAGAATTGAAGTGGCAGTTAAAAATTAATGCCACAGTTATGCCTGGTCTGAATGATGCAATGTCCCTAAGTAGTGTCTTGTGGTTAAAGGAAGCTTAGTTTTTATAGATGTAGGGTTGTTTTGTTCTACGTGTTTTACTGTATATATTATTATACTGAGGTTAGTTTACAGCATATTTCCATTTGTAATTTTATTGTGTATAATAAGTTGTGTTTTTGTGCATACTGCTTACTTTTATATGTAACATTTATGAGAATTATGTCGTGATTATTTCAGTTGCCTTGGAAATGTTAATTCAGGGGAGGGTTTTTTTGTTAATTGAAATGGGTATTTATACTGTGATTTTAGATTTAGTAGCTATTCTGATGAAGTCCTTTGTATTTTCAGATGACAGCGCTTAATTTATTAAATATTTGTGTGGGATTTGGTTGCCTGCTTCATTTTTGTTGTCATTTGTTGGAGTTTTTTGTTTTTAGTTCTCAGTTGGTGATGTAGAATGAGGAGGCAGCTGGTTCCCTTTTAAATGAACTAAAAGCAGTGCAGACTGAATTTGCTGCTTCTGTTGGAAACCTTACTTTGCTCATTAATGAGCTTTTACAAAACAGTGGACTTCTGTTTCTGATGCTGTGGAGTCCAACTGCAATTTTGGAAGCAGGTTTTCATCATATGTCATGTCATTGTCTGTGTTTCTCTGGCATTACACCAGCCCAGAGGCAGCTCAGTAGTGAAAATGAGACATTGCCTACTAATAGTGTTAATCTGGTTCCTGTTCCTGACTCTGGTTCTGCTTTACTTAGAGGAGGGGAAGGCTTGGGTGTGTATGACTTTCGTCAAGCTCTGAATAGATCATTTTTGTGGCAAAAAGAGGTGGAAACTCGTAATTTGGGGCTTGGTGCACTTGACAAGTAGCTTAAAGATTTTTCTGGAATGTTATGGAAATATCGAAAACTGCAACTAGAAGTTAGCTACCTGAAGGAATGTTTGCATTTAAACATTATTCCTAAAGGTTTACGCTCATGGAAATATCCTACAGGATTTGTCAAGGGTTAAGAACTGCACATGGACTTGGTGAGACTTTTTGATCAGCATGGTGCCGAATTACTAGAACTTTTAATCAAAATTACTGTAAGCAAATGGATACAATGCCAGGCTATAATATACACCAACTAGACCGCACCACAAAGAGAGGAGGTGGGATAGCAGTCCTTTACAAAAATACTCTAACTATTAATAGAGAAACCATACTCCATATAAACAAACTACAGATTAACCATAACAAATGCCTGAACATCATCTGTGCCTACATTCCACCAGGTAACAACATAAATACACTAGAGGATATCCTCTATTGGTTATCCATTACCTACCCCCAAGAAACCATAGTTCTTGGTGACTTCAATACCGACTGGCACTCCTGCTCCTCTGAACCTCCCATCACCCCTATAAACTTATCTGGGTTTAAGCAGACTATAACCTCTCCCACTAGGATCAACAAACCAACCAACAGGGAAAGTATCCTAGACTGGATATCAGTCAATAACCAACCCTAACTGTACACAGCTGGGACATTCCTCCGAGGACCTTAATGATCATCTACTAACCTATATCATAAAACACAAGGCAGGCACCCCCCACCAGACCAAATGCAAAACACTTAGAAACAGGAAGAACTTCAACCCTGCTATTTTCTCAAATGAATTAAAGGCAGTTGACTGGTCAAAACTAAAAAAATCTTTTATTAGAAGAGGCCATAGCTTATTTTAACACTAAATTCCTAAGTATCCTTGATTCCCAAGCTCCAGAATGTACTATAAAAACTAAATCAACCACAGCACCATGGCTCACAAAGGATACCAAGTCAAAACTCAAAACTAGAAACAGAGCCTGGGCTAACTGGCAATCAACTAAAGCCCCACTTGACCATTTAAAATACTGCCAACTCAGGAATGAAACAAAAATATCTGTTGCACTAGATAAAAAAGCTACTACCAAAATCTCCTACATAAACATCAAAACAACCCTCAAAAGTTCTAGGCAGGCTTAAATCAGCTTCTTCATCCAGGTCAGTCTACCACCCCAATCCCTGCAATCCTCACCCATAATTCCCCAGAGACCATAGCTGGCGCCTATAATAACTTTTTCACTGAAACTCCAATCCCTACCAAATCAACTAACTCCCACAAATTTCAACCCCACCTCCAATCTACCCAGTAATCATCCCCAATTTAGCTTCCAACCCATCTCCACCACTTTTACCAAAACACCAATAAAAAACTAAAACCTACTACCCTCTCTGCTGACCTCCTCCCTGCAGAGTACCTACAAAGGCCATTGCATACCCTATATCTTTCCTGATCAATAGAACCTTATCCAAAGGTGCTATCCCCTCCCTCTGGAAAATATCCCACGTCATCCCACTCCATAAAGATGGAAGTTCCACAGAATTATCCAACTATAGACCCATTGTCATTCTTTCCCCACTAGCCAAAATAATGGAGAAATGCGTACACAAGCAACTAATGCAATACCTTATACAGAATGACCTACTGTCTAACTCCCAGCATGGCTTTAGGCCACATCACAGTACCACCTCTGCCCTCCTTTCCTGTACTAATGCCATAAACCAAAACAGGAATGACAATAGGCTATCCTCTGCCCTCTTTCTTGAACTATCAAAAGCCTTTGATATGGTCAACCATGAACTCCTCATTCTCTCTCTAAAGTCAATTTCTCTGAATAAACACACAATCCAGTGGTTCCAGTCCTACCTGACTGGCAGACAACAGGCTGTATTATGGCAGGACAAACTGTCCAGCCAGCTACCTCTCACTCTTGGTGTCCCTCAAGGCTCCAAATTAGGACCACTACTCTTCTCTATTTTCATCAATAACCTCACACTGCTATCCCTAAAGCTACCTGCATTCAATATGCAGATGATTCCACTCTCATCTGCTCAGCCACCTCCTCATCCGACCTGTAAATCTTAACCTAAAACACATTTAACACTACTGAAAACTGGCTCTCCAACCAATGTCTACTGCTGAACCTCAATAAAACTAAACTTCTGCTCTTCACTCCCACTAGTAGATCCACCCCATTTTCATTTACTGTTACAGCCAACAATGGTACCACTATCTCCCCAGATAGCCATACTAAGCTGCTAGGGGTTATTATAGATAATAATCTTAAATTTGACCTACAGGTCAACAAAACCATACAGACCATCAATAAGAAGCTTGGATCTCTGTATAGAAACAAATCATTTTTAACCCCACTGGAACTGCAACACCTAGTTGCACCTACTCTTTACTCTTATTTATGCCTCTCCTGTACTCTCAAACCTTAATAAATCTGCACTGAGTAAGCTCTTCCATAGCTACAACCATATTGCCAGATTCACCATGGGCTCCACGTACAGAACCCATTACTGCCAGAACCTGAAACAACTACAGTGGCTAGAACTTCCCAGCTTAATTCAATTCAATCAACTCTTAATAGCTCACAAAATTCTTTACCACCCTGAGGTTACCCCCTCACTTATAAATATTATAAAGCCATACAACAACTTCAGGTCACTACGATCTTCCAACAAGCTACTGGTCCAAATCTACAAAGCTAATAACTCAGCTGGTGAATCCCTGTATGACAACTTTGTTGGCAAAACCTGGAATTTACTGCCAATCTATACAACCCTTCAATCCACCACAAGTCTCTTAAAAAAAAGCCTCAAACAGTATTTCAAAGGGAACTGGATTTGTCCATGTACCAACCCCGATTAAGCTATAAAATGAAATCATATCTGAATAATAACTTAACATTTAATACTCAACTACGTTCTATACCAAACTGATGATTTTTGCTTTAATGTGTCAAACCATGTAAATTGTGAGTCCCTATTGGGAACATTACTAAACCATTGTACATAACTCCTTGTCTTATATTTTATATGTATCTAACTTGTTGTGTAATCTTTGTAATATTGTCTATTGGAGGTTTTCTCCCCGGGCCTCTGCTGAAAATGGACATATATCCAGTCGGACTATCCTGGTCAACAAATGCAAAATAAAAGAAATAAATAAATATTGATAGAATGGACACTAATATTAAAAGTGATTTGTTGTTTAAGTCTAAAATAAGTGAATATAATGAATTGTTTAGTAAAATTGAGAGGGACATTGCTGTTATTAAGGACAAAAAAAAAAAAATCAAAAAATAAAAAGAGATAGTTTTGAATATAATAACCATGTTCCCTACCCCTACCCCCAGGGAACAGTAATAATAATGCTAACAGGGGTGGGGCTAGTACAAATGTTCAGCATGTGGCTGAAGAAGATAATACAGGAGAAATGTCTCAAACTGGAAATGGATGGAATAATAATAATGATAGTTCTTACAATAATCCCCCTTTAGAGGAATTTCCACCTATGAGGAGGTCTCAGAGAATACAAAACCAAAGGAGGGGGAACCAGATGGATCACTCAGTGTGGGGCCCTATGTGCATCAAGAACAATAGATAAATACATACAGCTACAGAGGGAGGAACAGTGGGAGGGGGGGAGGGAGCGGTGAGTTGAATGCATGGAGGGGCAGATTGTGAATATTGTGCACAATGAACAGGATGATTCTAAAATTTACAATTATAGTGCTTGTGAGATTGATGTTTACTGGGCTAACTTATTTGAAAGAAGTATAACGTTTGTACCTACTAGGAAAGCCCAAATACACAATGTATTGTTGCAATTTAAATTGTTTTTTTGAAAACTGAATTGTGCCTTTTTTTCAGAAGTAGAACAGAAGGAGAGGACCCTTCTATAATTAGTCTGGATATTAGGATGCGTAGCATGTTTATTCCCTCTTATCACCCTATGGATACATTGTTTGAAAAACTATGTGAATATGAAATTCAGAATTACGTGAATTCACCTGCTAGTTTTATTACTGAATGTAACTTGACTGCAGAGGAGAATGCATTATTAAAGGACATTGTTAGTAACAGACAACTAAGAATAATGAAGCCTGATAAGTTGGGGGCCTAGTTATAATGGGGTGCAATGATTATGTTAATATGATGCTTTCCATGCTCTTTTCAGACACCTATGAAGAGGTGTCCTTAAACCAGTTACATATAGTATATAGGAATATTGATATCCTGTTAGAGGACATGTTATTAAATGAACAGATATCACTAGAAGTGTTAAACTTTGTGAAAGTGCTTTATCCTAAGACCCTAACCATATTTGGCATCCCAAAGCTTCATAAGAGTATTACTAATCCACCATTAAGGCCTATAGTTGACTTAAAAGCATCTAAAACGTATTTCTTGGCTAAGTATATTTATTTCCATACTCAGGACATTTTTAAGAATAATCAATGTATTTTGAAAGATTCATGGGATTTCCTGACAAAAATAGCTTAGGTTGAATTTAACCAGGAATATTGTTTGTTACACTGGATGTTCAGGATTTGTACTCTGTGATACCTCATGAAATAGGACTGGACTGGTTTTATGAATATCTTTGCTGTTATGCCAAGGTCAGCTATAAGAACGCTTCAGTGTTAAGGTCTTTTATAGAAATGGTCCTTCATAATAATTACTTTGTGTTTGAAAATCATTTGTTTAGGCAGAAAACAGGGGTGGCTATGGGTGCCATCTGTGCCCCTAAGTTTGCCAATGTTGTCCTTGCTCATTGGAAAATAAATTATGTCCCGGATTCAGAGTTTAAGGACTGCTGGGCCTTCTATGGTAGGTACCTTGACAATTTGATTTTTGTATGGAAGGACATCATGGATAAACTACATAGATTAATTGATTATCTTAACAAGACTACCCATTTTCTTAGATTTACTTTTGATGTGCAAAGAGACATGGTTAATTATTTAGATGTGACCATCACCAAGAATTATGAGATGGGGAGGTATGAGTCCACTATCTACAGGAAGCCTTCTTACTCTAATGCCTTGTTGCATTTTTTCGAGTATGCACCCCATACATCAGAAAAATCTCTAGTCAAATACCAATTTGTGCATTTGGCTAGAATGGTATTGAATGACATGGAATTTAGGAAAGAATGTGAATTGCTTAGTTCCATTTTTAGAGTTAGAAGCTATCCTGATGATTTTTAAACTGTAATTTTTTCAGACGTTAATAGGGAAAGATATGTAGGACAGTTCACCCCATTACTTAGGGGATGTAGTATGGTTACTGAACTTAATTGAACTCAAAGTGATGAGCATAGAAGTTTTGAGAGAGCTTTGGTTTTAACATATAATAGGAATTTTTCTAAGTTGGGGTCTATTATTAGAAAAAACTGGAGAATATTTTGTGTAGATGAGCAGTATAAACAGATTGTGGATGAAAAACCTGTTAGCATGTACAAGAAGGACATGTGTATTAAAAATTTATTAGAAAATGTTGGTACTAAGCCTGGAGTTGGAAAAATGGCCAAATGTGGCTATTGTTCCCAATGTCCATTCATTGCTGAAGGCAAAGAATTCTATGTGGAAGAGTTTGGTAATATTAAGGTAGAGGGTAAATTCCAGTGTGGTAGTAAAGTGATTGTTTACTTGGCCTTGTGTAAATCCTGCAGTGCATTCTATGTTGGGAAAACTAAATTGAGCCTTAGAAAGAGAATTTACCCAGATTTACGATATCAGGAAGAAAAATAATAAAAATGCTTTATTTAAGCATGTGAATTCCAACCCTTCACATAAATTCAGATTTGTGGTTATATACCAGGTGGATTTGGGGCACAGGGGTGGTCCTAGTGATGATTTTTTAGAATTTTTAGAAATGAAGCGGCAATTAAAAACTAATGTCACAGTTATGCCTGGTCTGAGTGATGCAATGCCCCTAAGTAGTGTCTTGCGGTTAAAGGAAGCTTAATTTTTATAGATGTAGGGTTGTTTTGTTCTGTATGTTTTACTGTATATATTATTATACTGAGGTAAGTTTACAAGATATTTCCATTTTTAATTTTATTGTGTATAAGAAGTGGTGTTTTTGTACATACTGCTTGCTTTTTATAGGTAACCTTTATGAGAATGATGTCATGTGATTATTTCAGTTGCCTTGGAAATGTTAATTCAGGGGAGGGTTTTTTTTTTAGTAGTTATTCTGATGAAGTTCTTTGTATTTTTGGATGAAAAAGCTTAATGTATTAAATATTTGTATGGAGCCTGGTTGCCTGCTTCATTTTAGTTTTCATTTTTTGGAGTTTTTTGTTTTTAGTTCTCAGTTTAACATAAGATTATTAAATTGACGTATATATGATTTAGGAAGATGGAGTGAAATAGCTTGAATAGAATAGAATATTTTTGGGAAAATAATCATTTTAATTAAAAGATGTCTATCTTCCATTGTAAAAAAAGGGTATTGCATTTATCAATGAGGAGCTTAATTTTGTTTAGAATATTACTAAAATTAACATTTGCGATTTCATCTGAATCATTAGTTAAGATGACCCCTAAATAATTGATCCTGTTATCAGTAGTTATATATTTAGCAAAGTGTTTATATCATTTTATTAGTATTTATAAGTAGGATCTTTGTTTTATTTTCATTAAATTTAAGCCCAGACATTTTCTAAAAGTAATCCATAATATCCAATAATGCTTGCAGTGAATTACTGTGATCATTCAAAGTTAATAAAATGTCTTCAGCAAAGAGTTGAATCTTTGTTACTAAAGTGTTAGAGAATTGAATTCCTTTAATGTTAACATTCATCCTAATACAGTTTGCAAATGGCTTGATAACTAGAGCAACTAACAGAGGAGATAAGGGGCAATCCTGTTTTCATACTTTAATTATATTAATTGATGCAGATGAACTAGACCCAATCTTTATATAAGCCAAATAATTTTCATACAGATGTCTAGTTAATTGAGTAAATTCCTGTGAAAATCCATATTCAGCTAGAGCCTGAAATTGATAATCCCAGCAGACTGCATTGAACGTACTATTTATATTTAAACTTACTATAGTCATTTTACATCCTTTACTGTTATCAGTGTGAGGATTCTTTTAATATTATCATATGTGTTCCTTTCCTTTAGAAATCCAGTTTGATCTTCATCAATTAATAAAGGGATCAAATGTTTAATTCTATTAGCGTATATGACCATAAACATTTTGTAGTCAATATTTAAAAGGGATATTGGTCTATATGAGCAGCATTCCTTTGGATCTTTATCCGGTTTTAAAATTGGATGTTTTAGTGTATATTTCTATGAATGGGGGATATTATTATTTTCTTTAACTAAATTAGATACTTTTAACAGTAAATGTAACACTTCCCTAGGTAGTAATTTGCATATTTTAGGAATAATATTATGAACTCCAGGAGCTTTATTTAATTTTAAATTATTAATTTGTGATTTAATATTAAACATTGCAATTGATTTATCAATTAACTTTATATGTTCTTCTGTTAGTTCATTCTTGATGTATTTTTTAAAGAAGAATTTTATTACCATTTTTGGTTGATTTTCTATATCACTGGCATTTCTTAAAGTAAAGTGCTTTCTAAGAGATTCTAAAGTACCTTCTAAGTCATAAACGTGTTTCTTAGTTCCAGGGAGATGCAATTCTGTAATCTGATAACAGTATATAATCTTCTTTGCTCTATTTGTTATTCATCTTTGATTTATAGGGTTCATCAAGTAAGAAATTAATTAGATTTTTTCTAAATTAATCATAGATTTGTGATGTAATATCTGTAAATAACTTTTATCTCATCATATTGCATTTGTAAATTATTATTTCCATTTTGCATATCATTTTTAAATTACCAAGTTTCTTTAGTAAGTCTTCAAATTCCTTATTCCAATGTTTTTTTTTCTTATTTATAAACCAAGCTAGGATTTTACCAGACTAGACTTCATCAAATCCCATACAAATATTTCTGAAGTATCATCATATGATTTATCTTCAAAAAAGTATTAATTTCCTTGGTATAAAAGTTTTGTTATGTAGGCTGGGATTCTTGTCATGTTTACACATTGTTTGGTATACATTATTAAACCAAATGTGACAGCATTATGATATAGGGGGCATGCAACTTCTTTAACACTATCAAGCTTAGAAGAAATATTTCTAGAAATATATACCCTGTCTATTCTTGAGTAAGTACTATGCCAATGAGAGTAATGACCTGGGGTCAGCAAAATCATTTACATCCATAATATTGAAGGTACTAATAAAGTATAATAATGCTTTTGATGTAGCTACTTTTCTTCATGTGGTCTTAGTATTAACATCTTCATCTGATAAAATACAATTGAAGTCTCCTGCAAGCATTACATTCCCCTTAGAATATTGTATAATATCTTCAAAGTGAACCGCTGTGGTGCAACGGTTAGCATTGTCACCTCATAGCAAGAGGTTCTCTGGTTCGATTCTTGGCTGAAGTACCTTCTGTGTGGAGTCTGCATGTCCTCCCCACAGTCAGACTCACATTAAAAGACATGCAGGTAGGTGTGTGCATGTCTGGGTGTGCCTTCTTTGAAAGTTGGGCGCCGGACTGGAAACTTGACACTGTAAAAATTCACTGCCAATCATTAGTGGGCTGGAGTTCTGCTGTGGCGACCCCTAACCAGGAAAAGCTGAAAGACAGTATCTTCAAAGTGATGTTTAGCCATTTTAACTCCTAGTCCAGGAATCCATTATACGTTTATTACTGTGTAAAGTTTATCATTTATATTTAAAGAAACTAAACATAACATGTCAGAATTATCATGCAAGTGTTTATAATTTTAGGCATTAAAGCAGAGACTCTCCACAAGATTTGTACCCCTCTTTTTTTGTTTATGATGTAGACTTACTAAAACAGAATAATTATTGAGTTTAGTCTGTCAATATCTTCTTGTAATAGATGTGTTTTCTGAAGGAAAACAATTTCAGCACTAAATAATTTTAAATATTTAAAAAACTTCACAGTTTACAACTATTACTTAGACCATTAATATTAATGGAGATACATTTATTACATATATTGTGTTTAAATATATTTAGAAAAATGAAATAATATATAACTTATGCAGAATAAAACTTTATATCCATCTTCTACTATACTAAAAATAACAATCTTGGACACCAACAAGTACACATTAAAGTCAAAAAACATTATGAACAATATACAATAGCAAAGTAAACCAATCATGGGGTATAAAACCACACACTTGAATAGAGTTACCATTAAAGTATACCCTCTACTTTGGACATAAAACCTGCTCCTTGCTCTATCTATCCAAAAATATTTACTCTGTACCAAAATATAATAAATAAGCAAAAGCATTGGGAAATAAATAAAATGATATTATGAGAATTAATTAGAATTTCTAAATCTATTAATTAATTAATTAATTAATTAATTAATTAATCATTTGTTAACTGGGAAAGTCCGACTTGGAACAAAGTCAATTTTCAGCAGAGGCTCAGGGAGAAATGCTCCAGATGCATGTCTTTGTAGTATTAAAGTACTATAAAAAATCTTGTCCAGGTTTTAAAACTACAATTAAAGAAAAAAGAAAAAAACATACAAATCTGATGTTTCAAAATAAAATATCAAAGTTAAATGTTACAGTCTATAGAGTGAAATAAATCATAACAATATGTGCTTACTTCAATTAAATGCCTATAAAGAAGATCTTAGTTGTCAGGATATAATAAGGAATTTTGTGAAGGAGCACTCTACTATTCTGATGCTTTCTTTGACTTAATACAACTTATAAAGGCAACATAAATCAGTGCAATTAATTTAATACTACTATACAAATTTAGAAGTTTAATAGCAATTTAGAACCTACAATGAGCAAATTTCCATATTAAATAAATACAGTTTCCTAGTTCTAGCTGGTTGTCATGAGTTTCCCTAACTAGAAATTTATTTAAAGAACATGCCTATCACATTAAATACTGAGCAGTTAGGCTGAGACATATCAAGAAAAATCATAATAAAACAAATGGAATTTTAAAATAAAATTAGAATTATTAAACAAACCTAAAAATTATTAATGATCCCTTGAGTGGGACTTTATCCCTTTAAGAAAACAGAAATATATTCTATAGAAACAAAATCCAGAGGTCTGTAATTAATATGTCTGTGGTGTGGTTGTGTATATTGTCCTTCTCAAAAGGAAATACACAAAGATAGATATACATATATCTGAATATTGATAGCTACAAATTATTCAAATTGAAATATGCTGCATGCCTTGTAACACTGTCTGCTAGTGATAAGTGTACCATAAATCCTAATTTCTGAGACTAAACTGATTTTAGAAAATGTTTTCAAAGATGCATATGTGACTACATTTCAGTATATCTGAACACATTCTTTACAAAGATAAAACAAATCTCATTAAGTAAAGGGGTTTGCATTATTAACCCAGCTAACAATGAGTGAATAATAGGTTTATAGGTAAGTACTAGGTTATCTGCCCGAGGTCATCTATAAGCCTAGCCAGAATGTGTTGGCTTTCACCACCCCCTTAGATTAGTTCCCTGTGCCTCTGTCCAGCAAAGCCACTGCAGTGATCCCTGAGGTAAATTTTCTGTTTCCCATCCACTCGTTAAGGTTTCTCTTAAAGATTGTTAGTGAGGGGCTTTGCCTAATGTAGATTGGAATCCTATTCCAAAGCATGGGGAGTCTCTGGGACAGGAATCTCAATCCTCCAGCACGTCGTTGTGGTGAAGCCTAGAGCGTATGGCTCTTGGGGATTTGTTTTTTTTAGTATTTATTAATAACAAAGTAAAAGATAAAACACTACTCTACAAGTTTATATACAACATTAAATTGCAGACATCCAAAAGAAGCTCCGAAATGGGAGTGTCTAAAGTTATTGACATGTGTAATGACTGTTAGGTAGCATGGAAATGATGCATGACTGACTTGCCTTGTAGATTTACTTGTAACTTTACTCATATATTGCTTATAGATATACATATGATGACATCACCCCCTTATACAACTGTAGTTATTGTATTTATTAATAATTTGGCCAAACGGGAAAGAATTAAGTGAATTGGTCTCAGTTTATTTTGATTAAGCCTCTAATTGATGCTGGATTTCTTTATTTTTCATTTTCCTTCCCGTCTCCCTTCTTTGTCACAAATGCATTCCCTGTGTAACATCTGAAGCAGTCATGGCAGTGATTGGACTGCACTGGCTTAGTAGTGTCTTTGAACTGCTTATTGTCTGTAGCTAACATTAAGCTAGAGTATGTACTTTGGTTTAAATAAGATAAAAGGTCTTGTTTTGCATGTTCTCTTTGCAGGAGTCACAGTTTCAATATGCTAGGGTCTGAGATAAGCAAACTGTACCTAGTATGTATACTAGAATTCAAAATTAATTTATGCGTAACTATTACAATTAGATGAACAGTGCTAGTCTTTAATTCTGCTTAACATTTAAACAAAAAAATTCTCCCTTCAGGCTGGTAAAGGAAATATTACCATTTGAGAAGGTCTAAAACAACTAGAATAGAAGCCAAGCACCTCACAATCAGCTAACACATAGGGAAAATCTCCTCCTTTCAGAGTGGTATCCCAGAGGGAATGGAGTATCAAATGTGGCTGAAGGTCTAAAAAAACTCACTCAAAAAGTTAAATACTGAGAAGCAGTGTGAAGAATAGTATGACACCAAATCAATTGCATGATAAATGTATTACTCTTCTGCAAAATATTTAGCAAATGCATTCGAAACAAAATGTGACAGGTGTATCCAAGTGGTCAAAGGACTGCTAAGAATGTGTATCATAGTCAGTTACAGCAACCATCTGGTTATATTCTTACACTAAAAGAACACATACTTAACCTTCAAAAACCACTTCAGGACTATTTACTGTTAACATCCTGTAAAACTCATAAATAACCAATACAATGAAATCTTATATATGTTAAACGAACTGTGTCTGAAACACTTTTTCAAATGTCAGAAGTGCAGCTTTTTTAAGATTATTTTAAAAAGCGAACAATAACTAGAACTAGGTGAGAGATCTGGGCTTCTCTTTTATATCAGAAAAAAAGCACAGGTTTAATTTACAACAGCATATGTCAATATCTACTCAGTATGTTAAATTACCGAGTCCGCACTATCTGTTTTCCACCTTCAAGCAAACACAGAGGAATATTCATGAGGACGAACAAAAACTCTACATTTTTATTTTATATATATATATATATATATATATATGTATATGTATATATCACGCATGTGCTAGATCTTGGGTAAGGTTTGAGCAGACCCTGTTACTGCATATCCAGAGGAGTTCTACTACCAGATCAAGCTAAAATACTTAATAAAAAGGGCTTTGTCCTACTGCATCAACTCCCCAGCCTTTTCGCACAGGAATGGGTTTGGTCAAAGTGATTGACAGCAAAGTCCAGAAATGTATCTTATATTGGTAACCCATTAATACAAACACCTTTAAAACAGACAGATATTAAAGGGGGAGACACTATATTTCCCAGTAGGGTTGCCTTTTTAAATACCCAAAGGGGAACAACTTCTGTATAGATGACAGAGCCTGCAAGACAAAACACCCCTACTGTCATTATAATGAAGAGCCTCACACTTTTGCTAAAATAAAAGCCCATTCTTGAAGCATTTTAGTCAATCATGTCCCCTTGTATTGCATTTAGTTGCTTCGTGTACAAAAATAACTGTCGTTCACAACCACTAAAGAAAACTTAATGTATTTTTTGTCCCAAAATCTCAGGACATCTTTTTTCCCATTAACCACAGTTGCACAAACAGGGACTGGTAGTAACCGTAACCCACAATAGTTTTCCAAAAATAACATTCATCCAGAACTATCGGTGGTAGTCTTGGAATTTGCTTACAGTGGTACATGCCACATAATCACCTGGTTCTGCAGTGCTGCAGCCCTTTCAATATAGGAATGCATAAAGAGGTTTAGTATCAAAATACTTTTAAACTATTTTATTTGTTTCTGTGTTTGTACAGTAAACAAACAAATCAGCAGTATCTGCTTGCTGCATGCTGACATTCCCAGATGAATATTCATACAGTCAAGTAAAACATCAAAATGTCTACTCATACATTTAGTAAAACGTCATTCGGTTCTGAGTGTCGGGCTGGGTTTGGGTAGCGGTTGCTACTGCATATCCAGGGGACTAATACAGCAAAACAAAATTATAAAAAGGGGTTGTTTTTAGAATATAAATTCTATTAATAAAAAATTACTGTCATTTAAGACTATTTTAAATATGCCTTTATCCCGTTAAAACAACAGAAAGCTGTCACGGCACATATATAACCTTTAACCTTATGACTTAAGTCACCACAGAGATTGCTTTCCATCGAAAGGTCACATACTCGCAAGATCAGATTTACAGAAAAAAACATTCTAAATACAGTAAAACAAAGCTGGAAGACCCTCTCCGGCTTGCAATCTTGGCGGGAAGCCAAGAATGATGCAAGTCAACAATTTAAACTATTAAAAACTGTGCAAGCATACAGAGAAAAAAAAACATTTTTTCCACTGAAGAAAATGAGAGATTCACCATACACACACAGGTGCAACAAGACACCAAAATACAGTTGTAAATCCATTTTCAACACCAACATATTCAAACGATCACAAACATCAATAAATGGAACAGCATTTAAAGTAAACATTTGAGACCATGTTAGCAAAGGGAAGTAAACATCCACAGAATTTGCAGCCTTAATAACAGGTACCCATCCCTGCCCTCTCCATAGAAAAGAAAAAAAAAAAAATAAATAAATATATATATATATATATATATATATATATATATATATATATATATATATATATACACATATATATGTATAGGGTCTATATAACACTGTCAAACTTACAGGAGTTCGAACGATGTAATATCGAACTGTTAAGTTCAAAACCCAAAAAGTACGAAAACACAGAACAGCGATTTTTTCCCAGGGAAAAAAATTGCTGTTCCGGTACAAAAAAAAACCACGTACACTTTAAACTTAAACTAATGTGGGGGGCTTCACCCCCACCCCCCCACTTTAATATACCAACTCTGAGATCACGCCACAGTGGGGGAAACAGCAAAGCCGTGAAAACGGCCCACCAATTTTTTTTCCCCTGGGAAAAAAACTCGGTTTTCCGTGGCTTCGTTATTTCCGTGTTTCAAACATTTGGGTTCGATATTACAACATTCAGACTCCTGTGAGTTTGACAATGTAATATAGACCCATATATATATATATATATATATATATATATATATATATATATTTATATAATATCATACATAAAAATGATCCAGCACCCAAAGCGTTTAGAGGATATAAAACATTTATTGTCCACAATGGCAAAAAAGTCTTCCAATATCACACATAAATCCACCTAAAATTAGCATCGACCAAATAAAAGGTAACCACAAGCCAACAGAGGATTAAACAGACTGGTTTCGCTCCATGGCGACTTCAGTGCATACAGGAAATGAATACAGGAAATGATCTAACCAAGCAAGCTTTTAAAGGTCAAGTGAGATAAAAATTTAAAAGTCAAATGGCATCAAAGTTTAAACTACCCACCACCAAATATATAATTTCTTACCAATACACTCAAGATGAAAAACGAACAAAGAAAAAAGGACATATATCCGAATCAAAAATTATCATTTGAACCAGGTTTATATAAAGCACCTAAGTTGATGATCCACATTCTTTCTTTACTATCCAGAATCTGATGTTTTTTGACTACTGTTAAATTTTCCCCTTTTACACAGTCAATACCAACAAAAATAAAATGTGCACCTGGGTGCTCCAATAAATGTTTAAGCAAGCACTTCTGGTGTGCTTACAATTAATATCACTGATATGCATTGCAATTCTATGTTTAAACGGATGGGAAGTCTGTCCGACATAGAAGGCACCACATTGGCATACTACCCTGTAAATCACCCATTGGTACTACAGGTGATAAAAGATTAGATATTAAATACGTTGCTGGTATTAACCGAAGTAAAACATTTTGTTCTTGATACTCTTTTACAGTGAATACAATTACCACAAAAGGTACTGCCTTTAGGATCATTTATACCAGGTTGTATAGACCTTGGCTTACCTATTTTGAAACCAGATAAAAATTCCCCAATATTTTTACCTTTCCTATAACCAGAGTTACAATGTTCTCGCAACACTTGTCCAAAAAATGGATCTGATTTCAAAATATCACAACATTTGTTAATCACCTCCTTTATTTTAAAAGTGTTAGTGCCAAAAGTGGTAATAAATCTGGGTGTAATATCCAATGTACTCCCATCAACCAGATTATTGTCTATAACTGGCTTCAGTAAATCATCCCTTTTTTGTTGGGAAGTGTCATTATATGCCTTATTGACCAAACCAACCTCATATCCCCTTTTAACAAATCTATCAATCATTTTATGTGCCTCTATTTCAAATCCTTCATCCGAACTACATAAACGTCTAAGATGTAAAAAATTGAGCTTGTGGTAAATTATTAATAATGTGATTCAGGTGACAACTAAAGGCTAGTAAAATAAAATTTTTCATAAAAGGTTTATGGTACAAGCTGGTAGTCAGTGTGCCATCAATTAACTTAGAAATATTCACATCAAGAAAATCAATGTTGAACATCTGTCTTTTACCAGAAAACACAATGTCAAAACAATTATCATTAAGATATTTGGCAAATATATGCTACTCTTCCATTGGTCCACACGAAATGCACCAACAGTAATCAAGATAACGTCACCACATATTAAGAAACTTTAAAAATGGACTTCTTCCTCATAAATAAGTCTTCACGCCAAATAACCCATAAATAGGTCGGCATAACTGGGTGCAAATGTAGCACCCATAGCCGTCCCTTTAATCTGCAGATACCATTCTTCTTGAAAAGAGAAAGCATTGTGTTCTAATACCAGCGTCAACAACCTTAAAAGAAAATCAATATCTTTCTCAAAATATTTTTTTTTCATGTTGATTATATTGGTAGGAAATTATATATTTGGTGGTGGGTAGTTTAAACTTTGATGTCATTTGACTTTTACATTTTTATGTCACTTGACCTTTAAAAGCTTGCTTGGTCAGATCATTTCCTGTATTCATTTCTTGTATTCACTGAAGATGCCATGGGGCAAAACCAGTCTGTTTAATCCTGTGCTGGCTGGTGGTTACCTTTTATTTGGTCGATGCTGACTTCAGGTGGATTTATGTTTGAGTTTGGAAGACTTTTATGCCATTGTGGATAATAAATGTTTTATATGCTCTGAACTCTTTGGAGTGCTGGATCACTTTTATGTATGCTGCATTATTTTGGTCCACGCAGTGGTTTACTAGTTCTTGCACTCATTGGGTTGTGTTTTTTACACACACACACACACAGACATATATATATATATATATATATATATGTGTGTGTGTATGTGTGTGTATGTATATATACATTTATATATATATATATATATATATATATATATATATATATATATATATATATATATATATATAGATTCACTTAATAATCTAGAAATACTGAAATCTTGAATTTCAGTATTTCGAGACCATAAAGCCGAACATTCCAACTCCGGAAATTCCAAAACTGCGAAACATAAAATCACGCACATAAACACACCATACACCACACAACACATGCATCATCCAACCCACACCACAACAAACAAAACACACACAAACACAAAATCACAAACAAACCTACAATACATATAAACAGGGGGGCAAGCCCCCCCATGCACCCCCCACACCCTGCCTACTTATATATACTAACTCCGAGATTGCACAAACAGGAAAAGACAGCAATCTCACACCCAGACATTCCAGTCCCACGCACACAGACACACACATCACACATATACAAACACCAACACATACAACATTTACACACTCATACTTTCACCTACCTACCCTAACACACAAATACACACTCACATACATTCAAAGTCCCACCCAAAACCCTTACAAAACACTTACCTTAAATTGCACCTACATCCAAACATGACAGCATACACCATCCACACAAAACACCAGGCGTAACGAAGTGTAAAGCCATAACCACAAGTTTGAGATATTCGAATTCACAATTATGCACTTTTGCTGTTTTAAAAATTCCACTTTATAGTCTCAAGATACTGAAATTCAAAATTTCAGTATTTTGAGATTATAAAGTGTAATGATATATATATATATATATATATATATATATATATATATATATATATATATATATGTGTGTGTGTGTGTGTGTGTGTATCTACTTTATATGGTCGACATTTCAGAATGTCGACATTCATATGGCCGAGACCATATCATCGACATTCGAAATGTCGACCATATGAAGTGGATCATAGAATAAAAAAGAAAATACACAAAAAACTTACCTTCATTCTGCTATATAAATATATATATATATATATATATATATATATATATGTATATATATATATAGTTTCATAGTTTCATAGTTTAGTACTAGGCTATCTGCCCTGGGGCATTTGTAAGCCTAGCCATAGTGATGTGGCTTTCGCCACCCCATGAAATGGTACAAAAATGTACAGAATAGATTTAGAATACTGTGCCTCTGTCTAGTAGTGACACAATGAAGGTCCCCTTATATAATAGAATTAGTTTACTGTGCCCCTGTCTAGCAGTGACACAGATGTGACCCCTGGGGTAAACTTACGATCTCCCATCCACTCATCAAGATTTCTCTTGAAGAGAGTCAGTGAGGGGCTCTGCCTAACATGAACTGGGATCTTGTTCCAAAGCATGGGAAGCCTCTGGGTTATGAATTTATCCCTCCAGCATGTCCTATTCATACTTGTGCCGAGGTTTAAGTCTTTAGCTCTCGTGGTCCTGATGGATTTGGATTTTTTAAGGTGGAGCATGTCCATCAGATCCTGATTGGACATGGCCTTGTACGTCAGGCAGAGATCACCTCTGAGCAGGCGGTATGCTACTGAATAGAGCTGGAGTTTCTTTAGTCTGGCAGAATAAGACAAATGTTGGAGACCCTTGATCCTCTTGGTGAGGTACTTTTGTGGTCTCTCCAGTTGTTGCAAATGCCGGGTGAGGTACATACCAAATGGGGCATTGTACTCAATCATGGGCCTGATGAGGGAGGAGTATAGGGGTACAATGACATCCTTAGATCTGGATGTGAATCCCTTCATGATGAGGTGTGCAAGGTAGAATGTTTTTCTAACCACTTTGGCAATGTGGGTGTCAAATGAGAGGTCGCTGTCGACTTGGGTCCCTAGGTCTCTGATTACTTTTTTTGTACTCAGTGGGTTGCTGTCTATGTGATAATTTGTGGGTACTTTGTTTTTCCCAAAGGGGATGACTATACATTTTTTGGCATTTAGTTTAAGGCCGTGACTCCAGCACCAGTTGTCCGTTTCTATGAGGCCTTTTTGTAGGATGTATGTGTCCGCTGGTGTATCGACTATGGCGCCTAGTTTGCAGTCATCTGCGAACTTTGTCAGCCACAACCCTCCCATGTTTGCTTTAACATCTGAGAAATAAATGCCGAACAAGAGGGGTCCCAGGACAGATCCCTGTGGGACACCACTTGTGACTGGCTTTGAGTCTGACATTGCTCCTGCGATTTTAACTTTATGGGTTCTGTCCTTTAGCCAGTTTGCAACCCATCTAGTGACATAAGGGTTTACGTTTAAGCTGTTGAGCTTATCTATGATGCCTGAGTGGGGTATTGTGTCAAAGGCCTTAGCCAAGTCCAGGTAGGCTGTATGGACTGCTTTGCCCTCATCAATGGCTCTAGTGACTGTTTAGAAAAAGTCAACCAGGTTCAAAAGGCAGGATCTGCCCTTTACAAAGTCGAACTGGGTGGGGTCAAGTGTCTGTAGGTCCCCTATGTCTCTGTTTACGAGTTCCATAATGATTCTTTCCATAGCTTTGCAGACCAGGCTGGTTAAGCTTATGGGGTGGTAGTTCCCAGGGTCTGTAGAGGTACCCCCTTTGTGGAGTGGGACCACTGTTGCTGTACGCCAGTGTTCAGGTACATATCCTGTAGTAAGGTTAAGGTTAAATAGCATTTTTATGTGCGGGTTTAGCTCTTCTTGTAGTTCACGTAGCACGCAACCCGGGATACCGTCAGGTCCCATTGATGCTGTGTTTTTAGCTTTGTTGAGGGTGGTTCTCACTTGGACATCTGAGATGACAGGGAGATTACATTCAGCTGGGATAAGTATTTCTTTTTTTGGGGGTGAGGAAGGGGAGAAATTTGCACTGAACCTGTCAGCCAGAATGTTGGCAATATCTGTGGGTTCAGTGTATTTTTTGTTGTTGTGAACTAACTCTGAGCATATCTGAGGGTTTCCGCCCAGGTTTCTAACATAGCTTGAAGAAGGCTTTGTGGTTATTTTTAGTGTCCTTAGCGATTTTTCTCTCAAAGTTTGCCTTGGATGTTTTTATGAGAGAACGTAGTTTTCTGCTAATGTTGATCAGAGATGTCTTCCCTTTATGGGATTTTGCTCTGTCGTGCAGTAGCTTCCTTCTTTTGTTATACAATTTGTTTATGGCTGAGGTCCACCAGACAGGACGCTTGCCTTTGGTGGAGAGGGACTTGGATTTATTTGGGATTGCATGATCCATGCATTCTTATTACACAGCGAAATTATATATATGACACAAAGACTCCCAATCACTCACAACTGCCAGTTCAATGTGAAGCACTGAAAACCCCACATCTAAAGAACCCCAATGATTACAACGTTTACATTCCTCCTATAGTGTTATGGATAGTGTCAAAGAGTACTAATAAAAATGGCTTTATTATTTATCATTTTTCTTAATAAAAGTAATATGCACTAATTCATTATATAAACTAATGATAAGATCTAAAAATATATTAGAAATAATGAAATATATATACATACATTGCGACGCCCATGCACTGGCCCAGTAATCAAGGAGCCTCAATCCTCACCACTAGCACTAGTGAGGGGCATGTACATTGGGAAGGATAATAAATACATACACAGTAAAGTACAATTTCCCTTAAAAGCTCTCCAAGATCACAATCAGTCTGGCCTGGTTTCTCCCTTTCTCTCCAGATCCACAATAAGACTCCCCACTGGCACAGCTATAGAGTGGAGTCCTTAGCCAGGGTTCCAAGACAAATCCTTGCAGCACTCCCATTGTCGAACCAGTGCTTCATGTCCCTGCCCAAGTAGCTGACACACACACACCCTTTGAGATATGATTTATATACAAACACACAGACATTCCTGGGGAAGGTTGGCACAGGTTCATTAGGTATGCCCCTTCCTACCAAGGTATATGGTAGTAATCACTGCCACCAGATTCCCTACCTATCAACTACTATAATGCCCTTCCCAAAGGGTGACCAATTTCGCTGTGTAATAAGACTGTTATTCAATTAGTGTGTGACCAGAACTTTTAAGGCTATTGGAGTGGCTTAGTACAGTATCACTAAATACATGCAAGTACTCTAGAGCTTAAATTATCTCTACACAAAACAGCCACATTTGAAAGATTTAAAAATATTTAATAATAAATAATAAAAAACAGAAGACAAATATCCTCAATTCAACACAGTGTTACTCAAGAGTTCAGACACAGGAATTTTAAAACAACACTGTAGGATAGTCTGACATAAATATAGAAAACAGCTAGTCTAATCTTACTATTGTCTATCTGTCAGATAAATACTAAAGTCTAAGATCCTACTTACATACAGAGCAAACAAGTGCTGGTGATGTTGTAACCTTGCACCTGGCCAGGAAACCACAGCAATAAAAGACATCATGCATGTAAAACCTTGCAATTAACTGTGGCCTCAAAACAATAGAGGAATTCCTTCATTCAGACATCCTGTCACTGAGCTTTGAGATCAAACAGTCATAAAATGCTTTACTTTATCTGCTTTCTTCCAGCAGGGTGCAATGTGGTTACATTTTTGAAGTTCAGAACATATAACATAGTTTTTCTTACATTTAGTTTTCTTATATTTGTAAAACAGCCTGTGGATTATATTAATGTTTACAATGACATAGAACTATCTAAAAAATTCTATCTAGCTGGGCTGTCAGCCTTTCAGTTTTTCACATTTCTCCTCTCCCTGAGAACTGAAGCTACTTTTTCAAGTGTCCCTTGAGAAACGTTGCTTGAGAGGGTTAGGTCTATCTGGGTATACCTTACCCCATTCCCTGTCTTGAGACCCGATCTGTGTTGGCATTGCTAATCCCACTGCGGTGCTGCACTGACATATCATATGCTTGCAACCCTAGGCTCCATCTTAGTAACTTGGCATTTCTCTGGCTGCCTTGGCGTAAGCATGTTAGGGGATTGTGATCTGTAACTACAGTGAATTTCCTTCCATACATATAAGGCTGAAGTTTCTGCAGTGCTCACACTATGGCTAGACATTTCTTTTCTACAGCTGCATATCATTCCTCCCTGGGTTGGAATGTATGACTGAGATAAACTACTGGGTGCTATTCTCCCTCTGAAGAAATCTGGCTAAGTACAGCCCCCACCCCATGGTTCGAAGCATCCACCTGCACAACAAATTCTTTGCTGTAATCTGGACTGGCTAACACAGGGGGTTCTCCCAAAGCTTCCTTAAGCTTCTGGAATGCCTGCTCACATGCTGTGATCCACACTACCTTATCTGGCCTGTTTTTCCTTGTCAGGTCTGTGAGGGGAGCAGCTATGGTACTATAACTGGGGACAGACTTTCTGTAGTACCCTGCTGTCCCTAAGAATGCCCTCACCTGCTTTTTGGTAACAGGTGCAGGCCATGCCTGAATGGCTTCTATTTTGGCCAATTCTGGCCTGATCATACCACTCCCTGGTAGGGGACCTCTGTCATACCCACCTGACATTTGCTGGGCTTAATAGTCAACCCTGCCCTCTGTTATTGCCAGAAATGGCTGTAGATGACAATATCATCTAGGTAAGCAATGGCAAACCCTCCTGATCCTGCTAGGATATGATCTAAGAGTCTCTGGAAAGTCACTGGGGATTTTTTCAACCCAAAGGGCATCTTTATAAACTCATACAAGCCAAAAGGAGTCACAAAGGCTGACCTCTCTCTAGCACTGGGAGTCAAAGGCAGCTGCCAGTAACCCTTAATAAGATCAATAGTGGTAAAATACTTAACCCCACCCAGATGCTGTAGGGCTTCATCTGTCCTTGGCATGGGCTAAGCATCTGACTCTGTGTGACTATTTAACTTGCTCTGCTCCACACAGAACCTGGTGCTGCCATCCTTCTTTGGCACCAGCACCACTAGGGAGGCCCAGAGACTATTGGACTCTTAAATTACCCCTAGTTACAACATTTCCTGTGTCTCCTCCCTCAGAGTCTGACTCTCTCAGGCACCCTATAGGAGGCCTGCCTAATAGGCCTTTGGGGTCCTGTATCCACTTGGTGCTGCACCAGGTGGGTACACCCTGGTTTCCCAGTGAACATTTCCCCAAACTCCTATAACACTGCTCAGATTTTGCAAACTTGTGTAGGAGATAGCTGCTGGGACATTGCTACCCTTTCCACTGAGGTGTCAGTCCAAGCTTCACTGAGGAGATCACTCACAAGATCTCCCTTAGACTCCTCCTGCAATCCACTGCAAATACTCAGCACAAGTGTCTCCATATCATGGTAAGTTTTCATCATGTTAACATGGTACAATTTGTGCCCCTGCCTCCTGCCTAGCAGTTCTACCATGTAGTTAACATCACTAACATTCCTTACCACCTTGTAGGGTCCCTCCCAAAGCTGCTTGCAGCTTGTTGTGTATGACAGGAATGAGAACCATTACCTGCTGCCCTACAGCATACTCTCTAGCTCGAGCATTCCTGTTATACCAGACCTTTTTCTCTTGTTGGGCTTCTGCCAGGTTCTCCTGGGCCAAGCACATGGGTTCCCTGAGCCTTGTCCTGAGGTTTAGGACATATGTCACAGCAGAGTCCTTGTATGATTCACACTCACCTTCCCACTCATCTTGGTTTAAATCTAGAGACCCCCTCATCCTATGCCCATACAGCAACTCAAAGGGAAAATAACTCTGGATTCCTGGGGAATCCCTCTGTAAGTAAACAACAGACATGGCAAATATTTGTCCTAATCCCTCTTAAACTGGTCTGCAAATGCTCATAGCATGAACTTGATCATATAGTTTAATCTCTCAACAAGACCATTAGTCTGGGGATGGTAGGGGCTGGTCTTTAGGTGCTTCACCCCATGGTACTTCCACAGACAAGCCAGCATGTCTGACATGAAATTGTCACCTCTGCAAGTCAATATTTCTTTTGGGAAACCTACCCTGCTAAAAATCTCTAACAAAGCATTTGCCACATTTTCTGCCTCAATGGAGGACAAAGCCACTGCATCAGGGTATCTTGTAGCCTAATTTACTACCACCAGGATATACTTTTTCCCTGTGGAACTTGGGGTACTCAGAGGTCCCGCAATATCCATAGTTACCCTCTGAAATGGCTCCTCAATCACAGGAAAAGGCATCAAAGGAGTTCTCACCTTGTCTCCTGCCTTGCCTACTGTGTGGCACTGCTCACAGGTCCTGCAGTACCCTGTTACATCTATGGAAATTCCAGGCCAATAGAAGTTCTGCATAATATGTTTTTTTGTACATTTTATGCCCATATGACCTGCAAAGGGAATATCATGGGCTATGGCTAGAAGTGCCAGGTGGTAGGCTCTAGGCACTACCAAGTGCTGTATTCTCTCATCTTCTAGCCCTCCCTCAGGGGTCCACTCTCTATACAGTAACCCTTTGTTCCAGTATATAGATTTCCCCTTCCCTTGAGAATCAGGTGCCTCTCTAGCTACCTGCCTCAGGCCTTGCAATGTATGGTCTGAGAGCTGAGCCTGTCTCAACTCTATCTTTGTAACCCTTAACAGCTCCCCTTCCACAGGAAATCTGGCATCTTCTGACAGCGGTGCTTCACTGTCAGCCTGGGTACTACTACTCACTTCTACTTTTGTAGTCACTCTGTCCAAGGGAACATCAGTACCCACAAGCAGCTGGGGCTCACCTTCAGTCTCACTGCTCTGAAGTAACCACCTCACCAGTCCTGGCTGAAGGATGCGGTCTGATTGAGTCTCCCCCAGGCTACCAGACCCACATGCTTGTCTCCAAGCCTGACTGTGTGTAACTGCATTAACACATGGTACTGTCTTATTCAAATCCTTCCCTATCAGGGCATCTGCAGAATGGTAGTTTGGTACCCCTGTTGTCTCAAGACAACTTACTATTGGCATTTTGTCCTTCGCACTAACTGACTCCCTCAACTTTTGTCCCCCACCTTGCCTCTGTGGACATCTATGTACCACATGGCCCCACTGGTTGCATTCAAAACATTTAACCCTAGGGTCTGGATGTGTAGCTGTAGTAGTGGCTTCCACTGTTACTGGCAGATTCTGTTGGGTCAATCTGGGCTGTCCACCATGGGTTCCTTTAGACTCATGAGCAGCACTGGGTGACCCTTTCCTGTGCACTGTGGCCCTGCCTGCCAGATATAGGTCTCCCCTCTTCCCCAACTCATCTGAAGTAGGGCATTGTCCATCAGCTAACCAGATCCTCATGTCCTCAGGCAAAGTGCTAAGGGCTTTTTCCCTCACCAAAACATCTGCCAGCCCTTCAGAAGTGGTGACCTGATATCCACTCACCCACCTATGAAAATAAGTGCTCAGTTCAGCAACATATTCACACACACTTTCATCTGCCTTGCATCTATGCTCACAAAACTTTTTCCTATAAGCTTCAGGTGTAAGCTTAAAAAATTCTAGCAAACAATTCTTAAAAGCTGTATGATCAAAAAATTCATGATCAGATAATTTGGAAAGTAAATGTACAGCTTTACCATGGAGTAAGAGGGTCAGAAACTGTACCCAGAGTCTTTGGTCAACATCATACTGTTTACATACCCTCTCAAACATATGAATGAAACTATCAAAATTATCACCCTCTGTAAACTGTGGAAAAAATTTACTGACATTTTGTGCTTCTGGGGTCCAGTTACTCTCTTCCCCAATACCTCTATACACACTGAGCAGAGTGGATGTGAGCTGTTGACTCCAACTCTTAGCTGAGATATATAAGTATCCTGTTTTTTTTTCGATTATTTATACAGTTTATTGTTTCTAGCAATTTATATATAGCACTTTTATTGTAATCTGCACAGGTAACTGATTTGTTTGCAGTTAAAGCATTCTCTATCTTTACAAATCTTTATCAGTTTAAAAACTTTCATTTTGTGGCTTTCTCTAGTGCGTTGTAGGCTAATAGCTGCAGACTAGTGGGGGCTGGTTCTTTTGTTTTTTTGTAAAAAAAAAAAAGTTGTTGTTCTGGTATTTAAGCCCTAACTTTGAGAGAGTTTCTGTCTATACACACTGAGCAGAGTGGATGAGAGCTCTTGACGCCAACTCTTAGCTGAGATATATAAGTATCCTGTTTTTTTTTCGATTATTTATACAGTTTATTGTTTCTAGCAATTTATATATAGCACTTTTATTGTAATCTGCACAGGTAACTGATTTGTTTGCAGTTAAAGCATTCTGTATCTTTACAAATCTTTATCTGTTTAAAAATTTTCATTTTGTGGCTGTCTCTAGTGTTTTGTAGGCTAATAGCTGCAGGCTAGTGGGGGCTGGTTCTTTCGTGTTTTTGTAAAAAAAAAGTTGTTGTTCTGGTATTTAAGCCCTAACTTTGAGAGAGTTTCTGTCTATACACACTGAGCAGAGTGGATGAGAGCTGTTGACGCCAACTCTTAGCTGAGATATATAAGTATCCTGTTTTTTTTCAATTATTTATACAGTTTATTGTTTCTAGCAATTTATATATAGCACTTTTATTGTAATCTGCACGGGTAACTGATTTGTTTGCAGTTAAAGCATTCTGTATCTTTACAAATCTTTATCTGTTTAAAAACTTTCATTTTGTGGCTTTCTCTAGTGCTTTGTAGGCTAATAGCTCCCCATCCATCCTCCCTGTTGGTGTCTTGTGTTATACTTGGTGGCTTTGCAGTTGCCCGCCCCTACTGTAAATCTGATCTGGGACACTCCTCCCAGTCTAGTGTCATTAGCTCATTCTACCTAATACAGAGAGAACATCTGATAAGGCCTTCTGTTTCTCTTTTTTCCCTTAAAAAAAAAAAAAAAATTGCCTGAATTTCCTTATGTTCTGACTGTGCTTCTCAAACATTTTGGAAATATAGAGTATCTTTTAGAGCATTTATTATAACTGTAATTGCCTTAATATTGCTACAACTCAAGTGCTCCAGGTTGCACTGCATCTGAAGTGTTTGTGTGTTTTAGCTGCTTTTCTGTATATATAGACTTCTCTGTATATGTAGACTAGCTACTTATTCTGCTGTATTACTGCCACTTAAATCGTTTTTCAGTTGTGCACTTGCCTTGCTTCATTTAAAAAGTTTTAAATTGCTAATTTTGTAGAGTTTTAATTGCATTTGCTGTTTAGGACTACACACTCAAGTGTGTTAGACTTTTCTGTGTTTATTTACTGTATTATTGCATTGTTTAGCCTGTTTCAACAACAAAAAAATATATATATACTATCTTGTTTGCTTGTTTCCCACCTTTTCTAGCCAGTCCATATCCCAGGCCTTGCTTGTCTCAGGACTTTAGTTTCTGTGCTCAGAGCTATCCAAACCTTGCTGTGGCAGAGGGAAGTCCTACTGCCTACCAGTGGGACTGGTGAGCATTGTACTGCCTATCTTCATAGGTTCATAGGTTCATACTAGGCTATCTGCCCTAGGGCATTTATAAGCCTAGCCAGAGTATGTTTGGCTTTCGCCACCCATTTTAAATTAATTTTGCTATGCCCTTTTTCGAGGCTAGTATACTGTGCCTCTGTCTAACAGTGACACAGAAGTGATACCCGGGGTAAACCTACGATCTCCCATCCACTCATCAAGATTCCTCTTGAAGAGAGTCAATGAGGGACTCTGCCTAACCTGGAATGGGATTTTATTCCAGAGTGAAGGGAGCCTCTGGGTTATGAATCTGTCCCTCCAGCATGTCCTATTTATTTCAGTGCTGAGGTTCAAGTCTCTCGGTAGCGTAGCTCGATGGGATTTGGATTTTTTGAGGTGCAGCATGTCCCTTAATTCCAGGTTGGACATGGCTTTATACGTCAGGCACAGATCGCCTCTGAGCAGGCGGTATGCCACTGAGTAGAGCTGGAGTTTCTTTAACCGGGCAGCATATGGCATCTGTGTGAGCCCTTTGATCCTCTTGGTGAGGTACTTTTGGGGTCTTTCCAGTTGCTGCAGGTGTTTGGTAAGGTACATCCCAAAAGGGGCATTGTACTCGATTATGGGCCTGATGAGGGATGAGTAAAGAGGCACGATAACCTCCCCTGATCTAGATGTGAATCCCTTCATGATTAGGTGGGCTATATAAAATGTTTTTCTAACCACTTTGGCCACGTGGTTGTCAAATGAGAGACTGCTATCAACTTGGGTCCCCAGGTCCCTAATTGCTTCTTCTGTACTTAATGGATTACCACCTATGTGGTAATTTGTGGGCACTTTGTTTTTGCCAAAGGGGATGACTATACACTTTTTGGCGTTTAGCTTGAGGCCATGGCTCTGGCACCAGTTGTCTGTTTCTATGAGGCCCTTTTGGAGGATGCTTGTGTCGGCTGGAGAGTCAATTATGGTGCCCAGTTTGCAGTCATCTGCAAACTTGGTCAGCCAGAGTGCTTCCATGTTGGCCTGTACCTCCGAGAAATATATACCGAACAAGAGAGGTCCCAGGACTGAGCCTTGTGGGATGCCACTTGTAACTGGTTTGGAGTCTGACATGGCTCCAGCAATTCTAACCATGTGGGTTCTGTCCTTGAGCCAGTTTGCAACCCATCTAGTGACATGGGGGTTTATATTTAAGCTGGTGAGCTTATCTATAATGCCCAAGTGGGGTATTGTATCGAAAGCTTTTGCGAGGTCCAGGTAGGCTGTGTGGACCACCTTCCCTTCGTCAATGGCATTGGTGACGGTTTCAAAGAAGTCGACCAGGTTTAAGAGGAAGGATCTGCCCTTAACAAAGATGAACTGGGTAGGATCCAGTGTCTGTAGGTCCCCAATATCTTTATTTATGATGTCCATGATGATCCTTTCCATAGCTTTGCAGACCAAGCTAGTCAGGCTTATGGGGCGATAGTTTCCAGGATCCGTTGAGGCACCACCTTTGTGGAGAGGGACCACTGTTGCTGTACGCCTCTCTTTGGGTACATATCCTGTAGTAAGGCTGAGATTGAACAGTAGTTTTATGTTTGGGTTTAACTCTTCTTGGAGTTCATGTAGGACGCAGCCCGGGACACCATCTGGTCCCATTGATGCTGTGTTTTTTGCTTTGGAGAGGGCGGCTCTTACCTGAGCATCTGAGATGTCAGGGGGGCAGCACTCTGCTGGGATAGATATTTGCCCTTTTGGTGGGGGGGGGAGTTTGCGCTGAACCTGTCAGCTAGGATGTTGGCAATGTCTGTGGGTTCAGTGTATTTTTGTCATTTTGGACTAATTCTGAGCATATCTGGGAATTCCCACCCAGGTTCCTAACATAACTAAAGAAAGCCTTGTGATTATCCTTAGTGTCCTGTGCAATTTTTCTTTCGAAGCTGGCCTTAGACGATTTTATGAGTGCCCGTAGTTTTTTGCTAATACTGATCAGAGATGCCTTCCCTTTTTAGGATTTTGCTCTATCATGTAGTAGCTTCCTCCTTCTATTCTATAGTTTGTTTATGGCTGGGGTCCACCAGACAGGACGTCTGCCTTTGGAGGATTGGGTCTTGGTTTTATTTGGGATTGCATGATCCATGCATTCCTGAAGGTGTTCATAGAATGCATTTATAAAGGATTCTGCGGTCTGGGCCGTATTTTCCACAGGCCCGGGGGCTTTGAAGGATTCCACCTTGGTTTTGAGGAGTGTGAAATTTGCTTTAGAGAAGTTTTTCACTGTGGTTTTCTGGGAAGGGGGTGGGGTCGGGATGTGAATATCCAGTTGGATTAGTTTATGGTCTGATCTTACCAGTGAGGGATACACTTCTGGTCTGGAGCATAGAGTCCCCATGTTGGTGATGATCAGGTCCAGTATGTTTTCCCCTCTTGTGGGAGTGGTAACAAGTTGTTCCATAGCATTTGAGTTTATGAATTCTAGGAACCTTTGGGCTAGGGTGTTGGAGTTAGAGTAATGCTCCCAGTCTATGTTTGGGTAGTTGAAGTCGCCCAATATAATGGTGTTTGGAGAGACCTTCATATTTTCCAGTGTTCTCAGGAAGGCCGAGTGGGGTTCCTGGGTTTGGGAGGGTGGTCTGTAGCAGGCTATAAACTGGAAGGCAGTTTTACCCACTGTTAGTTGCACATGGATAGTCTCTGATGCTTCGTGCTGTGCCACCAACCTGGAGGTGTGGGTATCTTTGATGAATATTGATACTCCCCCTCCTTTTGTAGTTCTGTCCAAGTTTTGGGGACGAAAAGCATGGTATGAGGTATAACCTGGTAGTGCTGGGGTGCTCTCGGGAGCCCTGAACCAGGTTTCTGTTACTGCACAGATATCAATGTTCTCCATGCTAAGGAGAGTTTCGAGTGAGTGCATCTTGAGGTTTAGACTTCTGGCATTGAGTAGCATTACTCTTAGTTTCTTATCCCTTATGATACCTATGGAGGTGGGTTTGTCTTTTGAGCCTTGCCTAAAAAAGGCACTATGGGGGTAGCAATAGCCTTTGCCAATATCCGAAAGCCCAGGGGTAACAGGTGCAAGCCGTCCTTAGCGAAGCATTGTGGCTTGTCGAGCATATCATCCCAGGCTGACAGGCATTGGATTCCCTATCTAACGCTAGAGGAGTGGTTTCCAGCTCTGAAATTGTAATTTTATTAGCCTTTTTGTGCGGATTTCTATCCCTTTCAACTTTCTGACTTAAAAACGCGTGTGTTTGCACATTTTTCACATCGTGCAGCACTACGAGGCTAAAGTTAAAATATTCCAGCTGCCAGAAAGTCTGCCGTTCAAATTTTCCCTTAAAATGAGCTGGTTTCTCAGTAGTAGCACTAAAATCTGCACCCCTGTGACTAGCACTTTCTCTAGAACCTGCTGTAAAGCACTTGGAAGCCTGAAACTGATACAAGCACTCAGCTCTCCTTGTCAATAAGGAGAAATTAATCATAGGCACTAAACAGCCTACAATTTCAAAGTACCTTGCAAAGGTAAGGGAAAACAGCTCTTAAACCTTACAAAAAAGCAGCTAAACAGGCATGTCCAAGGGTCAGCTTCCGGTGGTTTCTCCTGTCCACCTGATGAATCTCGGCATACTGGGGCAATGCAGCAACTGCCTCATGTACACAGACAATCCTCTCCTCCTACCACCTAACACTACAACCTGCGAGAGATGCACTTACATAGCCAAACTGGAAGCAAAGCTCTCTCCGGTCAAGACTGTGATAGACAGTCAAGAGGAGAAGGCTAACACCTGCATTACACCTCTAGCAACTCATAGCCCTTCAAAACCCACACCATCAACTCCCACACATAGCAACACTAAACCCACATATGCGGAGGCCCTTAACATTAACCTGCCCAAGCAACAAGGACCTCGAGCGAAATGCAAACAAACACCAGTCACAACCAAAGTGACACATAGCTCACAACACCAGTGTGCCACCCAACAACAGCCCCTTAGGCAAGACAATGTACCCAACACTTTAGTCATAGGTGACTCTATAGGCAGGCACACTGATGTCCGACTCACCAGGCTGAACAAGGAGAAAATTACAGTTAGCTGCCTGTCGGGTGCCAGGATCCGCCACATAACGCATGCACTCAAGTCACTCCACAACAAGTACAAATACGATTCTGTCATTGTCCATGCTGGAGTAAATGACTTGAGACGTACCTCCCTGGACTACATGAAAAGAGACATGGAAGAGCTCTTGGATCATGTGGCCCAGGCAGGTATGACCCTAGCCCTGAGTAGCATCCTGCCTTCGCCCAAAATGATACCACAGTATAAGGACAAAATGATTGACTTCAACAATTGGCTAAGCTTCTGGTGTCATTCAAAGGGGATCCAGTATTTTTCTGCTTGGGAAGACATGATCGACAAACAACAATGCTTTGCCAGAGATGTTCTGCACCTGTCACCCCTGGGATTCAGGTTACTGGCTAAAGCTCTTGCCACCCCTATAGTACCTTTTTTAGGCAAGGTTCAAAGGATAAAACCACCACCGTAACAGATACAAGCATGCAAAATCTGAAGGTAATGCTACTCAATGCTAGAAGTCTAAACCTCAAAATGCATTCTTTCGAGGCACTCCTAAAAATGGAGAACATCGATATCTATGCAGTGACTGAGACCTTGTTCAAGGCTCCAGAGAGCACCCCTGCAATACCAGGCTATAATTCTTACCACACTTTTCGGCCACAAAACCAAGACCGAAACACTAAAGGTGGAGGAGTGTCCATATTCACCAAGGATATTCACATCTCCAGGCTAGTTGCCCAACACAATGCATCTGAAATTCTCCAGGTGCAACTAACACTAGGTAAGACTGCAATCCATAGTGTAGCTTGCTACAGATCCCCCACCATACCCCAAGATTTTCACTACACCTTCCTAAACATACTGGAAAATATTAAGATACAACCAAACACCCTAATACTAGGTGATTTCAACTACCCTGCCATTAATTGGGAAATCTACTCAGGTACCAACTCCTTTTCCCAACGGTTCTTGGAATTCATAAATTCCAATGCCCTGGATCAATTAATCCATTGTCCCACCAGGGGCTCCAATATCCTAGACCTGGTCATTACCAACATGGGAGATAGATGCTCCACACCAGTGGTCACCCCCTCATTGGTCAGGTCTGACCATAAGCAAATCACCCTTGACATCCACATCCCACCTCCACCCCCCCAGTAAGGAAACCTCCTTAAAAAACTTCTCCAAAGCCAACTTCATGCTACTGAAGTCAGAAGTGACAAACTTCACAACACCCACGCAGACGGGATCTGGAAGTTCGACTGCAGAATCCTACACTAAGGCACTGTACGAGCACATCCACTCATGCATGAATCGTGCCATCCCAAATAGAACCAAGATGCTCTTCTCCAAAAAAAGGAAACCAATCTGGTGGTCCCCTGCTATAAACAAACTATACAACAGAAGGAAGAAACTGTTGCAGAAAAGAGGAAAATCCCAGGATGCAAAAAACTCCCTCACCAGCCTCAGTAAGAAGCTGAGATCCCTCATAAAATCCTCAAAAGCTAGTTATGAAAATAAAATTGCCAAAGATTCCAAAGACAACCACAAGGCATTCTATAGTTATGTCAAGAATCTAAATGGCAATGCTCAGATCTGCTCCGAGCTACAACAGAATGGCATTAAATATACTGATCCCAAGGATATTGCCAATATCCTGGCAGATCGATTTAGTGCCAACTTCACTCCCCTCTTACCCCCTGAAGGGCCCATCTCAATACCAAAAGATTGCCAAATTCCGATAATCACAGCCACACAGGTAGAAACAGCACTCTCCAAAGCTAAAAATACAGCATCCATGGGACCAGATGACATCCCAGGCTGTGTACTACATGAACTACAAAATGACCTAGCACCCCACCTAAGTGTCATGTTTAATCATAGCCTCACCTCAGGCTTCGTGCCCACTGAGTGGTGCACAGCTTCAGTTATCCCGATCCACAAGGGAGGATCCACCTTGGATCCCGGGAACTACCGTCCCATCAGTCTGACAAGCCTGATCTACAAGGGCATGGAACGCATTATCATGGAACTTATAAACAAAGACATTGGCAACCTCCAGACACTGGACCCCACCCAGTTTGGATCTGTGAAGGGCCAATCTTGTCTCCTGAATCTGATTGACTTCTTTGAATCAGTCTCAAGAGCTGTGGACGAGGGTAAGGAGGTCCACACAGCCTATCTGGACCTTGCCAAGGCCTTCAACACCATCCCCCACTCTGGAATCATAGATAAACTTACTAAGCTGGGCATAAATCCCTACGTCACTCGATGGGTTACCAACTGGCTTACTGACAGAACCCAGAATGTAAAAGTAGCCGACTCCAAATCCAGCTCCAGATAAGTGACAAGTGGAGTACCTCAGGGTTCAGTCCTGGGACCACTCTTGTTTGGCATCTACTTCTCTGAAGTACAGGCCAACACTAAGGGACTCTGGCTAACAAAGATTGCAGATGACTGCAAACTGGGAGCCATTATTGAATCCCCAAATGATGTGGATATTCTACAAAAGGGCCTTAGAGAAACAGATGCCTGGTGCCAGAGCCATGGGCTCAAGCTTAATGCCAAGAAATGTATAGTCATCCCCTTTGGAAAAAAACATGTACCCATGAACTACCACATAGGTGGCAGGACACTAAACATCGAAAGTGTGATGAGAGACTTAGGGACACAAGTGGACAGTGGTCTCACTTTCGATAACCACATCACCACAACAGTCAGGAAATCCTTCTACATGGCACACCTCATCACTAAAGGCTTTTCATCCAGAAAAAAAGAGGTCATTGTCCCACTGTACTCATCCCTCATTAGACCCATTATAGAGTATAATGCCCCATTTGGTATGTACCTCACAAGACATCTGCAACAGCTGGAAAGGCCACAGAAAAACCTCACTAAAAGAATCACAGGCCTAAAGCAGATGCCATATGCTGACTGTCTAAAAAAACTCCAGCTATACTCTGTGGCATATCGTCTACTCAGAGGCGATCTCTGCTTAACATACAAGGCCATGTCAAACCCTGAGCTGTTGGACATGCTCCAGGTAAAGAAATCCCAATCCCTCAGAGCAACATGCTCCAGGGATCTAAACCTTATCATCACAATGAACAAAACATGCTGGAGGGATAGGTTCCTGACCCAGAGACTCCCCATACTCTGGAACAGACTGCCCATACATGTCAAGCAAAGCACCTCATTGGCCCTCTTCAAAAGGAACCTTGATGATTGGATGGGAGCTAGGAAATTCACCCCAGGGATCATGTCAGTCACCCTGCTAGACAGGGGCCCAGAGAAGTAAATATTGTGGGAAAAAATTTCCAGCTAATTGTTATGGCTAGGCTTGCATAGGCCTTAGGGCCGATAGCCTAGTACCAACCTATGAACCTATGAACCTCCATGACTCTAGCAGTCAGCATCTCCTTTTCATGGTGCCTCTGCCTCTCCTTCTCTACAGCTTCCATTTCCAAATGCCTGGGGGTCCAACTCAAGTCTCTTTAGCTCCAGATGGATTTTTTAAGTCCTCTGCAGAAAAGTTGGCTGTCCATTTTCTGAATGTTGTACATCTCCACGGCCCATCTGATCATCCTCCTGATTGCTGTTTTCTGATGCAGCTGTGAACAAAGCTGCAATCCTGTCTGCCTTAGTCAGGTTTCCATGTATCAGTCTCTTAGCCAGGCAGATCTCAGCCAAATGGCTCCTTGTCAGCTTGCCATACTCCTCTGCTGACGTGCTTGCCTGCTCTCCCTAACTAACTAAGCTAACAAAAGAAATAAAACAATTGTGACTGGAATTCTGAATATTCACTATGTGGTTGATTTAGAGTACAAAAACACCTTCAGTGATTACTGTACACAAGCTACAGGAATTCATTATCCACACCACTATAAGCCAATTAGTATGTGATGTGGCTAACTCACCACTATCAACCAATTAATATTTGATGTGGATTTCCCACCACTGCCAAACAATTAATATGTGATGCCCATGCACTGTCCCAGTAATCAAGGAGCTTCAAACCTCACCACTAGCACCAGTGAGGGACACGCGCATTGGGAAGGATAACAAGCATATACAGAGTAAAGTACATTTTCTGTTAAGAGCACTCAGAGATCACAGTCTGGGGCTGGATTCTCCCTTTCTCTCCAGATCCCCAGTAAGACTCCCCGCTGGGACAGCTATAGAGTCCTTAGCCAGGGTTCAAAGTCAAGTCCTCCCAGCACTTCCTCTGTGTAACCAGTGCTTCGTGTCCCTGCCCGTGTAGGTGACAGACAAACACCCTTTGAAATATGATTTATATACAAACGCAGACACTTCTGGGGAAGGCTGACACAGGTTCATTAGGTATGCCCCTTCCTGTCAAGCTATAAGGCAGTAATCACTGCCACCAAAACCCCTACTTATCAGCTACTATAAGGCCCTTCCCAAAGGATGACCAATTTCGCTGTGTAATAATACTGTTATACAATTAGTAAGTGTGACCAGAACATTTAAGGCTATTGGAGTGGCTTAGAACAGTATCATAAAATACATGTAAGTACTCTAGAGCTTAAATTATCTCTACACAAAACAGCCACAGTTGAAAGGTTTAAAAATATTTAATAATAAATAATAAAAAGACAAGACAAATCTCCTCAATTCAACACAGTTCTAGTCAAAAGTTCAGACACAGGAACTTTAAAACAACACTGTAGGCTAGTCTGATGTAAATATAGAAAAGAGCTAGTCTAATCTTACTATTTTCTATATATTTCTCGGAGATATACTAAAGTATAAGATCCTACTTACATACAGAGCAATCAAGTGCTGGTGGTGTCAATTCTGAAGACAAATGCAAAATGCTATATTTTTCTTTCTGAGCTCTCTTAAATTGATAATACATCACTACTGACTCATTTTAGATGACATAATTCTTGACACTTCTCTGGTTCCCAGCTACCAAAACCTCTAAATTTACATTTCTTAGTTTTCTTAGTAAGCTTGCACCTGGTCAGGAAGCCACAGCAATAGAAGACATTATACATATAAAACCTTGCAATTAACTTTGGTCTCAAAACAATTAAAGGAATTCCTTCATCCAGATATATTTTCTCCAAGCTTTGAGATCAAACAGCTATAAAATGCTTTACTTTATCAGTTTTTCTCTGAAGGCAAAATTCCTACCATATGGAAAGTATCCCACATCATCCCTCTACATAAAGGTGGAACCTCAGTTGAGCTCACTAACTACCGACCAATTGCCTTACTCTCCCCATTAGCTAAGACAATGGAAAAATGTATCCACAAACAACTACTCAACCATCTTCTACAGAATAATCTACTAGCCAACTGCCAACATGGCTTTAGACCATTCCATAGCACTACTACTGCTCTTCTCTCCTTTACTGACTCTATAAACAAAAATCGTAACAATAACTCCTTTTCCTCTGCACTATTCATAGACCTGTCAAAAGCCTTTGATATGGTTAATCATACTCTTCTTCTAGAGAAACTAAAGTACCTTTCTCTGGATCCTCTAGCATTACAATGGTTCAAATGTTATCTTCAAAACAGACAGCAAGCTGTACTCTGGGAAAACAATCTGTCTTCATTACTTCCTGTAAATACTGGAGTCCCTCAAGGCTCTATCTTAGGTCCCCTACTTTTTTCCATATTTATTAATGACCTCCACATGAACATACCCCAAGCCTCCTGCATTCAATATGCAGATGACTCTACCTTAATCTGCACTGCTAAAAACATATCCTCCCTCCAGTCCCTCACCCAAACTGCTTTCCAAAATGTTGAAAACTGGTTCATGCAACACCACCTTCTTCTTAATCCTAAAAAAACAAAACTACTGCTTTTTACCCCAACTCATAAGTCATCCACTCCAATCTTCACTATAACCTCTAACAATGCTACTAACATTGCACCTGAAACTACCACCCGCCTACTAGGTGTCACAATTGATAATCATCTTAACTATGACAACCATATTAACTCCACCATAAAGTCGGTCAACAAAAAACTTGGTACTCTCTATAGAATTAAACCCTTCCTTACCCCCTCAGCCAGAAAAACTATTGCCCAAACCCACCTGATTTCCACCCTTTTCTATGCCTCTGCTATATTTACTAACCTATCTAAAAATAACATCTCCAAACTTTCTACCTGCTACAATAGCATAGCTAGATTCGTCACATCCTCTCCCTTTAAAACTCACCACTGCCGTAACCGTAAACAACTAGGATGGCTAGAAATACAGAACCATTTACTCTATCAACAGTTACTGATCTCCCAAAAGATCCTATACCACCCCAATGACACCCCCATCCTCACTAATCTTATTTCTCCATATAAAAATCTGACTACACTACGTTCGGCAAATAAACTCCTTATTGCCTCAATTAAATCTAACAACAAAGCTGGTGATTCACTTTTCTCAAACACTATAGGAAAAAACTGGAATCAGCTCCCTCCGGAACTATCTTCCCTAGCATCCACCTCTCAATTCAAAAAACACATTAAAGAACATCTGAAAACTCAGTGGCTCTGTCCTTGTGCTAACCCTGACTGAAACTTTTATTTCCCTCCAGCTTATACCCTTCCCCCCTCCCCCATCTTTTCCCTCCAATTCTAGTTACTTCTCTTTTGCTTTCCTCTTAGTAATACAATTTAATTTAAGGACTTTACTCTTTCTACCCCATACCCTTTTTGTTTCTTATATACCTGCTTATTTATATTTAGTTTAAATTTTAGCATAATGAGTATAGTCTTCATTTTTATAACTATATTTCCTTTTTTTGTTTATTTGACTTAGTTATACATTTTTTAAATGGTGTTTTTGTTTTTGCTTGGAGCTTTTCTCCCCGGGCCTCTACTGAAAATGGACATATATCCAACTAGACTAGCCCGGTCAACAAATGTAAAATAAAAAATAAAATAAAATAATAATAAACTTTATCAGTTTTCTTCCAGCAGGGTGCATTGTAGTTACATTTTTGAAGTTCAGAACATATAACACAGTTTTTCTTACATTTAGTTTTCTTACATTTGTTAAACAGCCTGTGGATTATATTAATGTTTACAAGTACAAAATTCTATCTAGCTGGGCTGGCAGCATTTCAGTTTTTCACACACACACACACACACACACACACACACACACACACACACACACACACACACACACACACACACACACACACACACACACACACACACACACACACACACACACACACACACACACACACACACACACACACACACACACACACACACACACACACACACACATGACATGAAAAAAGGAAATAGTATTTTACCTTGTTTGTAATGAAAACATGAGATCATTTGGTAAGAATCAGATCAGTGTGTGTTTAATAGTTTGCATTTCTTCTTATAAGATTTAATACAACAAAAACAATACTTTTAAATTAGATAAAGGAAAATAAATAAAATAACAGAGCAAATGGTTTATCTTTCCTTTACTCTTTTTGTTTCTTTTTTCTTCTTTGCTTTAACATTTTTCCAGTCATTCCTCTCAGCCTGTCTCTTCACTGAACCAGAACACCAATCCATGTCTTCAGATTGTTCTAAAATGTTGCTAGATGTTAAAAATGAAATAGCTGAGTCAAGTGTATCAAATGTCTTAGTTCCATCAGGGAGAAAACTCTAAGTCTGGCTGGGAATAACAAATGTGTTTTAATTTTTTAACTCCTTTATTACAGGAATGTATTCTTTCCTTCTCAAAATAACTGCAGAGCAATAACCACTATCAAGTCTTATTATGTGGTCCTTATACTTGATAAGAGAATTTGACCAGACTGTCTTTAAACAAGTTCCTTGTCCTGGGAAGAGAAAAATATTACTATTACAGATTTTGATTTGTAATTTGATTTGGTAGATGTCATGGGAGCAGCTAAAGACCTGTGCGCTCTTTTGATTCCAAAAGAAAAAGATTCCGGTAAATTCAGGATGTCAGGGATCCAGGATTTAAGGAAATTAACCATATTTTCTCCTTCTGTTTTCTCAGGTAGTCCATAAATGTGAAGGTTGTTTCTTTGAGATCTGTTTTCAAGATCATCATTTTTTTGTAACAAGGAGGTATTTTGTTTTAACAGGAATTTCACGTTCTTCTTCAGAAACTCTTCCCTCTATATCTTTTAATGATTCTTTGATGCTGGTTATCTGACTTTTCTGATGTAAAACAATCTCCAGTACTTGATCCATCTGTTTTTTACACTCTTCTTTGAAAATATCTAATTTGTTGTCCATTTTGTCTACTTTTATCGATAAATCATGCATACTGCTGAGTAAGGATCGTAACTCTTTCTTGAAGGACAAGTCTTGCGAATGACTTTTAGAATAGCTCATACTGTAGAACTGACAAGAGTATTTTTACCTTGAAAAAGACAGGGATATGATAGAAGAACCATTTAAAAACTGAATATATATACTTCTAGAATCTTTAGTATCTAAAGAATATCATAAATCAAAAGTCAAAATTCTTAAATAGTTGAAAATTCCTGTCAGAAATATATTTAAGATAGGAGAGCTAATAAATATTGTTGTTAGCAGAGTCTAACTTTTCCATGCCCCCCATTAGACCTTCCTGAAGGGGGTTCTAATCTAGGGGAGTCAATGACTACTCTCAGTTTGCAATAATCTATGAACTTGGTTTGCCAGAGGTCTTTGATATTGGCTTTGACATCTGAGAATTTGACGCCAAAGAGGAGTGGGCCTAGCACAGAGGAGTGGGCTTAGCACAGAGCCCTGGGGAACTTCACTGGTGACCGGCCTCTTTCTGAAGTTAGGCTATTCCAACCTTCTGTAGATTTGAGGCCATGTAGGATTCACAATCTAGGGAGGGGTAATTAAAGTTGCCCATGTGTAGGGTGTTAGTTGCATGGTAAGTGTCTTTAATAGGTCAAATTATGCATTGCGAGCTTTTTGGGATAGGAAGAGTAACCTATAGCTGGCTAAGATATGGTATTGGATATTATTTATAAGACATCAGTAAGGACGTTTACAGAGTTTTACACTTTGTTTTGATAATTAACTGAGTGAAGGTCTCTACATACAGAGTAGTACTGTAGGGCATCTTTTAGTGCTGGACATTTTTTTTGTGCATACATAACACTGAGAGCAGTAATAGGTTGAGAGTATGTTAATTAGATAGCCCAAGACAGTTATTTCACGGTTCTGCAATGATGAGTCCTTTATGTCAGACTGGCAGCAAATCTGTATATTTTAACATAACAGGGGGAGAGTTTGTGTGTAGCATTTAGGTTTAGAAGAATAGATGAGGCATATATAGTCATGATAGAAGAAGGTGTGTAAATGCTAGTGTTAGCCTTGCATCATCTGTCAGGGAGTTTAGTTTCTGGTGTGTTTTCTTAATGGCTTGCAATATGCATGGATCATATTTAAGGCTATTGTCAGTTACAATTCCCAGAATTCTGTTTGGGTTACAGTTTCAATTTCTGTGTTTTTAGATTAGGTTATTTTGAAAGATTGTGTTTCAGTTTGGTACTGTTTAGTACTTGACCATAAGTTTTTTTTAACATTTAAAAGTAGATTTGCATCTTTAGCCAAGTTTCAATAGCAATGAATGAATTTTGGGTGATGTCCTGAAGTGTTGGTAGAGACGGGATTTCACATATAAGGGTTGAGTCATCAGCTTATTGAACTTTGCTAGCAAGGTGGGTGGCACTATGTAGTTTTTAAATGTTTAAATGTTGAAGAGGTGGCCTAATATTGATCAGTGAGAGATATCAACAGCAAGTGGTAGGAAGGAGGATTTTGCTTCCATTTAACTGTTTGCTGCCTGCCAATCAGACAGCTATGAAAACCATGAAAGAGAGGGATGGATGAGGCCAAGGGAAGAAAGTTCAGTAAGATGTTGATGGGCTTTAATGTTAAATGCTTTTGCTAAATCTAATAATAGTAAAGACACCAGGTTGCTGTCATTCCTGTACTGGTATATGATATTGATGAAGTTAAGGAGAGCAGTGGAAATATTATGTCGGATTCTAAAACCAATGTGGGTTTTGGAGAGAAGGTTGTTAGAGTTAATGTACTGCATAAGTGGCAAGTGGATACATTTCTCTAGTACTGTAGATTGAGGGAATTGTATGGCAACAGGTCTATAGCTGTAAAAGTTTGTTGATGTGCCTCCTTTGGGGAGTGAACTATATACAATTTTTTTTCCAGATGGATGGGGCACCTCTCTGATATGGATTGGTTTATAAGTATGGCTACAAGGAAGCCATAACATCAGCTGCTATTTTTAGGTAATCTGTTAGAAACTGATCGGCAGCTAAAGAAGTTGGGTTTATTTGATAGAGGTTTAGTAGAGGTTTTCTTATAGTAGAGGTGGAGATTGGGAGGAGGAGAATGAATGCGAATGGTTAGTACATGATGGGGAGAGGTGTGAATTATTATTAGTACTGTCTGCATAAAGTGTTAAACTGAGATGGTATTGAATCAGTGGTCAAAAATATATGGTGAATGAAAGATTTACAAATCCAAATTGTAACCAGTAATAAAAGGAAGCATACATCAATATACAAAGCAATTTTGGAAAAAATGGAATATACATTTCCTATCAGAAACTACTCCAGAGACCATTCAAACAGTTGTTACCACTCTAACAGATTGACTCTGCCCCTTCAGGACTTCTTTTCTTATTTGCTTTATAGTTCTCGGTAATCCCCATTTCAATGGTGGCATTCCATTTATTCCATTCCTTTTCTTTATTGCTCTATGTTTCCCTGATAAAACCCACACAACCCCCCAGCCATAATCAGGCTAGAAACCTTCTCAAAAGCTGACTACAACCTCCTAAGGGAGGGTATCAGTAACTTCACACTACCACCCACCCCTTAGAGGATGCAGACAACTATGCTGAATAGTATTCCAGTGCAGTATACAAGCACCTGTACAACTACATGGACTCAGCCATACCCAAGAGAACTAAAACTTGCTCCTCAAGGAAACACAAACCTGTCTGGTGGACATCCTCTATCAACAGGCTTTACAACAAAATGAAGAAACTGTTGTCTAAGGGTAAAAAGGAACAAATTCCAATTTGAAAAAAACTCCCTCCTTAGCCTCCACAAGCAAATTAGATCACTAGTGAAAACCTCCAAAGGCAATTATGAATCAAAACTAGCCCCAAAAACAAAGGGAAACCACAATGCCTTCTTCAGTTATGTCAGGAACCTCCATGACAAAGCCCGGGTTTGTTTCAAATTAGTAGTTAGTGGTACCATTTATACTGATCCTGTTGACTTAGCAAACCTATTAGAAGATAGGTTCAGTACAAACTTCACCCCCCATCCACTCCCAAAGGCCCAATTGACATCCCTGATACTTGTCCTGCACTTCACATTTCCGTAGATCAAGTGTTAAAGGCCCTATCTACGACAAAGAACACAGCTTCCATGGGTATCATAGGCTGTGTTCTGCACCATTTCCAGCAAGAGCTAACTTTGCCACTGAGCACCCTATTCAACCACAGCTTAAGTACAGGCTTCATTCCAGCAAAGTGGAGGACTGCCATTGTCATCCCTTTGCACAAATGTGGTGCCACTACTGATTCTGAAAGCTATCGCCCCATGATCTTGACAGGTCTTATCTGTAAATCCATGGAGCATATTAGTATGAATCTCATAAACAAGGACATAGGCAATCTCCAACCACTAGACCCCACCCAGTTCGGATTTGTCAAGGGCAGATCTTGCCTGTTAAACCTGGTTGACTTTTTTGAGACTGTCACCAAGGCCCTGGATGAGGGTAAGTCAGTACATACAACTTACCTTGACTTGGTCAATGCCTTTGTCACAATCCCCCACTCAGGCATCATCAAAAAGCTAACACGACTTGGCATGAATCCCTATCTCATCAGGTGGGTGGCCAACTAGCTCACCGATAGGATCCACAAGGTCAAAATAGGTACCTCCACCTCTGACAGCAGACCTGTCACTAGTGGGGTTCTCCAAGGATCTGCCATGGGACCCCTACTGTTTGGCATCTACTTCTCAGTGGTCCAGTCAAAGACAAAAGGCCTGTGACCAACTAAGTTTGAGGACAACTGTAAGTGGGGTGCTGTCACTGACTCCCCGAATGATATTAATGATATTAACATACTACAAGAGGGTCTCACAGCAATAAATGACTGGTACCAAATTCATGGCCTCAAGTTAAATGCAAAAAAGTATTGTCATACTATTCAGCAAAAACACAGCCCCTACTGATTACCACTTCAATGGCAACCTCCTAAGCACACAACCTGTGGTGAGAGACCTGAGAACTCAGGTTGACAACAATGTCACATTTGCCCATCATGTAGTGGCAGTGGTCAGAAGAGCCTTTTACTTGGTTCATCTCATAAGTAAAGGGATTGCATCCAGAAAAAAGGAGATTATTATCTCTCTGTACTCCTTCCTCATTAGGCCAATAATTGAGTATAACGTCCTGTTTGGTATGTACCTCTCCAATCCCTTGCACCAATTAGAAAGGCCACAGAAATAGCTCATAAAGAGAATCAATGGCCTCCAACACCTGTCCTATGTGGACAGGCTCAAATCACTATCACTCTACTCAATATCAAACAGATTGCTCAGAGGTCATATGTATCTCACCTACAAGGCAATTTCTGACTCAGCCCTACTAGAGATGCTCCATATCCATAAGTCTAACTCCTCATGCATTACCCACTCAAAAGTCCTAAATCTAATATGCCACATAAACAAAACCTGCTGGAGAGACAGGTTTGTCTCTCAGAGGCTGCCCCATCTCTGGAATAGACTTCCCATACATATCAAACAGAGTACTTTGCTGACCCTCTTCAAGTGCAACCTTGAGTGGATTGGAAAACACAAATTTGTCCCAGGGGTTCCACCTATGTCCATCACTGACAGGGGTGACAGGTGCTGATTGAGGTTTCTTTTTTGGGGATAAACTCTTGGCTAGGCATATCTCCTATGATAACATTTTATCAGTTATTATTGTAACTAAATAGTAATGTAGTCTAAGTTTCTGTTATGTCATATGATAGTAGGGCTATAGCCTTCCTTTCTATCCATTACTTAATCAGAATAAACTGCTTCATTAACAAAAATCTTGTGAGAGTCCTCTGCAATACACCATGTAATTGCTTATATGATCAGTACTATTTACATCATGTGGCACCAAAGCAACCATTGTAACTTTAATCATAGGAAGTTACTAGGCTATTGGCCATGAGATCCTTATGAGCCTAGCAAAGAATTTAACCCATGTTCCAACAAATCAGCACCCAATGCCAGTATCCATCAGGGACACAGGTGGAATCCCCGGGGTGTATTTTCTGTTTCCCATCCAGTTATCTAGGTTGCTCTTAAAAAGGATTAATGAGGTACTCTGCTTGATGTGGAGAGGGAGACTATTCCAAAAAAGGGGGAGTCTCTGGTACACAAATCTGTCCCATCAACAAGTCCTACTGATGTCACAGACCAGGCTGAGGTCACACGTGTGGGTTACTCGAGTGCAGCTTGACTTGTGGATATGCAGAGTCCCATCAAGGCAGTGTCTGAGATTGCTTTGTATGCCAGAAAGAGGTCACCTCTGAGAAGTCTGTATAAGACTGAGTAGAGGGACAGAGCCTTTAGCCTATCTTTGCAGGGTAGATGTTTGAGGCCCTGGATTCTCCTCATGAGGAACCTCTGTGGTCTCTCCAGATGCTGCATGGGCTTTGTGAGGTACATGCTGAAAGGGACATTGTGCTCAATAATGGCTCTTATAAGAGAAGAATACAGGGATGTTATGACCACCTTGTCCCTGGATGAGACACCCTTACTAATGAGGTAGTGCATTTAGAAAGCTTTCCATACAATGGAGGCAATATGGTGGTCAAAAGTCAGTTTGCTATCAACCTGGGTGCTCAAGTCCCTCATGACTGATTGTGTGCTTAGGAACTTGTTATTAATGTGATAATCTGTGGGGATGTCACTCCCAAAAGGGGATGATGATGCATTTTTTGGCATTCAGTTTGAGGCCATGTTTCTGGCACCAGTCATTTGTTTGGATAAGACCCTCTTGGAAGATGTCCAAATCACTAGGTGAACTGATGACAGTATCCAGCTTGCAGTCATCTTCAAACGTGGTCAGCCATAGCCCACTGGTTTTTGCCTGCACCTCAGAAAAGTATATCCCAAACAACAGAGGCCCAAAGACTGATCCCTGGGGTACACCGGTCATTACAGGTCTACTGCTTGAGATGGCTTCCCCTATTTTGACTAGATGGGTTCTATCAGTGAGGCAGTTTGTTACCCATCTGGTAACATATGGATTGATTCCTAGTTGAGAGAGTTTATATATTATACCTGAGTGGTAATCGAAGGCTTTGTCCAGGTCTAGGTAGATGGTGTGCACTGTCTTCTTCCTGTCCATGGCTTTGGTGACTGTCTCAAAGAAGTTGACCAAATGTAATAGGCATGACCTCCCCTTGACAAAACCAAACTGTGTGGGATCGAGTGTTTGGAGGTTGCCAATGTCCTTGTTAATGAAGTCCATGATAATCTGCTCCATGGCTTTGCAGATCAGGCTAGTTAGGCTGATAGGTCTATAACTTCATGGATTGGTGGATGCTCCACCTTTGTGGAAAGGGTTGACAGTGGCTGTCCTCCACTCGGCTGGGATGAAGCCGGTACCCAGGTTTTAACATCTGTAATATGAACACCTTTATTTACAACAGCATTATTCTCAATATTTCACATTAATTTAACATTGCTTTGTCATACCACTTGGTGAGAATCCCCACACTATTTTACAATATGTATCTATCCATCTACTAGTCTACAGATGCACTAAAAATTATAATAAACATTGGTATTATTTATGATGCACTTTCTTTCTTCCGTACTATATGCATCCATTTCTACTAGGCAAAGCAGAACTGGAATTCTCATAGAGGATTGATTTCTTGAATGAGAATGTTTCTTTTTTGATCCATTTCATACTGTTTTCTCTCTGCATAATCTGTACTGCACTTTCAACCAGATCTCCTGATTGTTTTTCCTTTTTATATCTCCAAGATATAAAAAGTTTAGTTATAAAAATATTAGTTTTTTTAATACCTTGACAAGAATGTACCTTATGATTATATGAAGGGATAATAAAAGCTCATGAAATTAGCATTGCTTCAGTCTTTGATGTTCGCTAAAAGTGCTTCAGATGCAATTCCTTATGTAATTCATATAGCATTAACTATACTGGTAACAAATTTACGTATGCTTGGATGGGAACACTTTATAATCTCGAAATTCTGAAATACCAAATTTCAGAATACTGAGATCATAAAGCCTTAAGTTCTAAATACCGAAACCCCAGAAGCATAAATTTCAAAATCCTGACATTCGGAGTTGTTGAAGTAGCGTTTCTGGTGTTGCATTGTTTGAATGGAAGTTCAGATAAGTATGTATGTTTAAGGGTGTTGGTTAGAGGCTTTAGTGTGTGTCAGTGTGTGTTGTGACTGTGATGTGTTTGTGCAAAGGGAATGTAGGTGTGTGGTGGTGTTTTCGTGTATTTGTCTGTGTAGTGTGACCCTGGAGTTGGTATATTTAAGTAGGGGGGTGTGGGGGGCACAGCCCCCACACATGGGGGTGCAGGGGGGCTTTCCCCCCTGCTTGTATGTAGTGTAGGTTTGTGTGTTTGTGTGTGGGGGGAAGGTGTGTGTTTGTGTATGTGTGTGGTGTTTGGTTAGTGTAGGATTCGCGATTTCAAAATTCGTGCTTTTGGGATTTCGGTATTTAGAGCTTTGGCTTTATGGTCTCGAAATTCTGAGATTCAGTATTTCAGGATTTCGGGATTCTAAAGTGAATCCGCTTGGATATTCCTTCCTATAAGCCCAATTTCTGCTCCTCCTATGGGATGCATCTGGGTGTCCTTGTTTCATGTTGCTCTAGTTTCTGCTTACATGTCTTGATATTTTACAGCATTACATCTTTAGTGATTCAGACACAAGACATTTTTATCAATAATCAGCACAGTCTATCCTTGCTTCAGGTACATCTGGTTTTGTCTTTCTTAACTGTTGGTAATGAATGATTACACCTCATAGCATCTTTACTGTTAGTAATTGTTTGTGGTTCAGTTTTTCAATGTCTCTGTTGTATATGTATACTGTAGTGTTTATAGTCTCCAGTGTAAGAACTTTACCACATTATTAAGCCTTTTAGTACAGAGACCCTCAGCCATATCACAGCCTTCGAAATGATGCACAGCTCTATTTCCATAAGACAAAAATCAACATTTGTATCTCACATTTATTTCTTTTAAAGAGCTGATGAACCAATATCTAAGTAATCAAGTATCTCAAGCTGTCATTCTTAGCTTTTCATCCTTTGGTGTAAGGTCACCTCTCTGTATCAGTGAAGTACCCTATGTTGATCAACATGGGGTTATTCCCAAAGTGTTTTATACTTCCCAATGCAACTGTTGCCTTTTCAGTGTTCTTTTCTTATGGTTATCTTTATATTCCTTCTTTTGCTTTTAGAATGATTTGCTGCTTCTACCCTTTATTTGTCCACTTGTACTTTGATTCCCATGTCTTTTCCATTTATTATTTATTTATTTATTTATATTTGTTGATCGGGAGTGTCTGACTGGACGTAGGTCCATTTTCAGCGGAGGCCCAGGGAGAAAAGCTCCACAGTTAAAATAAAGAGACAGTAGTTACATTGGATTACATAGCGATTAACAATTTACATAGCAATTACTTACAACATATTTACAGATGAAGAACATAGTACATCAGTAGACAACTAGAATCTTTATCTGTGAAGTACATAACAGACATTAACAAATGTTACAATAAGAAGTTCCTGCTGTATAATAAGTACCAGGCTTATGAGCATCTGAGATTGCTATAATGAAGGTAGTTAGTGGAGTGGAAAGAAAGGTAGTGGTTGGATGGGGTGGGTGATATTAGAGTGGGAGTTGCAAGGGCATAGCCAGCATGTTTTTAGGTGCACTTTTAGTAAAGTTTTGAAGTGGGTGCATGACGGTATGGAGGTAATTGTGGGTGGGAGGGAGTTCCATAATTTGGCTATGGCGCAAGAGAATAGTGCTTCACCAGCAGAGTTATTGGCTTTAGTGATCTGCAAGTGATTTTTGTTGCTGGATCTTAGTGGTCTGGTAGTGTTGGAGTAGATTCTGGAGGGATGGGATATTTAATGGATGGTTTACTAGTTTGTGGGCGAGTGAGAGTTGATACCATTGAAGGAGGTGAGGGAGTTCAAGCTGGCCCAGTTCAGCAAGTGAGAGACAGTGATGACTACGGTAGGATGCCCCTGTGGCGAATTTGGCGATTTTGTTGTAGCAGGTCTCTAGCGTCTCTAGGGGGGCTGCTTACAAGCCAAAGCAGAGTGCTCTCCAGGGGAAAATGAATATTGGCTCAAACAGGTAGACACATACTCAAAGTTAACTTTAGCTGTTTGCAGACAGTTCAGACCCGGACTGCGCTTTTCTTATAAGAATGACAAAGGTGGTACCGCAGTTGAATACTTAAGAGTGGTGTTAGGTTGGAGAGACACTGAGCTCCTTCATGGGGCCTGTAGCAGAGTGGATTGCAGTTGGTTAATGGTTGATACCTCTTAGGGTAAATTGCTGGTTGATTTTTAAGTAGAAGTATGGTTTCCCCCATTGTTAGCCAGTCTGGTGTCACTTCAGGGTGCATATGCAAGTACTTTTACTCAAGGCTAAATCACAGTGCAAAGATTTTAATACCTTTACCCAAAAGTTAGGTACGGCATTCAGCCTTGGTGATTTCCAGTTGTAAGCTTTTTTAACTTTATCTCAATAGGAGTTACTTCATTCCAATCCATACAGTACAGTTGTGTACATTTACCATAAATGTAGATGTTCGAGTGTATTCACTGTTGCAGTCATTACACTTGGGTTATCCTGCTGGCAGGCTACCCTCAGTCAGCCTGGATTCCAAAGTCTTGGTCCGGTGTCAGTTGCTGTCACCTCTTCCCTGACGTCAGTGCACCAGGAGTATAAAAGATGCAGCCAATGCCATTTTCTTCAGTTTTTCTTGCCCCAGATGTCAGGTGCCCCCCAAAAGAAAGGTTAAAAATATGCCAGTAAAACATACATGCACCAAAATATGTTATACCTTCATCTACAAGCAAATACACCACATAGGGTGTATAGATTAAAGAAATGCAGATAAGTTCCAGCAAAAAGAGATGGGGGATGGTAGGTGGGTAACCTGGACTGCAACAGTGAATACACTCGAACATCTACATTTATGGTAAGTGTACACAACTGTACTATGTTCTTCGTGTTTCACTGTTGCAGTCATTACACTTGGGTTGAATCCCAAAGCTGTGGTTGGGAGGCTGGAGCTAAATAGCATTAGGAGCTGCTATGAGGCCCTGCAGAACTGCAGTGGCAAAGCCTGCCCTCGATTTAGAGTAGAATGGTAAATGATAGTGCTTTGTAAAGGTGTGCACTGAACTCCAGGTAGCAGCCTCTAAAATGTCTTTGGTTGGTACTCCCCTGAGGAAGGCTGCTGAAGTGGCTGCTGCTCTGGTTGAATGTGGCCTAATGCCCTTAGGCACTGGCTTGCCATGTTGTGAATAGCAGAAATGAATGCAGTGGCCTATTCACTTTGAAATAGTCTGCTTTGAGATAGCCTTTCCTTGTGATCCTGCAGCATGTGCCACTAGTAGTTGCTCAGTCTTTCTGAAAGCTTTGGTTCTGTTCAAGTAGAAGCGTAGCTGTCTGTGTATGTACAAAGAATGCAGAATTCTCTCCCCCTTATTCTGTGGGTTTGGATAAAAAGTAGGTAGACGAATAGTTTGGTTAAGGGCCACACTGGACACTACCTTAGGCATAAATGTCGGGTTTGCCCTCAGAGAACCCCTGTCTGGATAAAAAATGATAAAAGGTTCCACAGCCATGAGTGCCTGTAGCTCTGAGACTCATCTTGCAGAGGTTATTGCTAGGAGCAGAGCTGTTTTCCAAAATAAAAACTTTATATCAGCTATAGCGGCTGGCTCAAAATGGGGCAGAGTGAGTTTTTCCAAAACATAATTGAGGTCCCATGCAGGTATTGGTGATCTCCTTGGAGGCCTTACGTTTTTGGCTCCTCTGAGGTATTGCCTTAACAAAGGATGAGAAAAGATTGGTGGCTCTGTATTGTAATGAGTCAAAATGACAGAGGCATGAATTTTAGTTGATGAAAAGGATAGGCCTTTGTCCAGCATCTCAGTTAAGTATTGCAAAATCTGAGGAATATTTGGTACTGCTATGTCAATTCTTTGTGCCTGGTTCTAGCCACAGAATCTCTTCCATTTTCCAGCATAAGATTTTCTAGTACTAGGCCTCCTGGCCTCCAAAATGACATCCATCACCGCTTTAGTGAGAGGTGTGTTTTGTATGACTACATTATCTGCCATGCTGCCAGATTTAAGGTCTTGAGTTGGCTGCGCAGGATCTGATTGATTTGTTGGGACAGTAGGTGAGGTGTTTGAGGTATGGACCAGGCTGTGCATTGAGACAAGTTCCTTAGGATTGGATACCAGTACTGGCGGGGCCAGTCTGGGGCAATCAGTATCATTTTTGGCTTCTCTTGTCTGACCTTTAGGAGCACCTTGGGGAGGAGAGGCAGTGGAGGAAAGACATATACTGTTAAGTTTTTCCAGCTGAAAGATAGGGCATCCACTTTCCATGCTTGTCTGTGATAAGTCCTTGTGCAGAATCTCTTTAGTTGGCAGTTGTGAGGAGAGGCAAATAGGTCTATGTCCAGGCATCCCCATTTCCTTGTTATCATGTTGAAGACTTGTGGATCCAATTTCCACTCGTGGGGATCCATGAGGTTTCTGCTTAGTTCGTCTGCCAGAGTATTTATCTTTCCTGGCAGGAATTGTGCCTGCAGATGTACTTGTTAAGTCATTGCTGTGTCCCACAAAGTCATGGCTAGTCTGCAGAGGGGGTAAGAATGAGTGCCTCCCTGCTTGTTCATATACCACATGACCGTGGTATTGTCTGTCTTTATCAGTAGTTGTCCCAGATGAAGTAGGTCCTTGAGGGCTGTCAGTGCATTCTGAACAGCTAGCATCTCTTTTTGATTGATATGTAGATGCATTTGGTTGGCGGACCATGTGCCTTGAATACATCTTCTTGCCATGTGTGACCCCCAGGCATAATCTGATGCATCTGTTGTCAATGTCTGCCTGGCTGGGGGTAAGGTGAATGGCTGTCCCTTGTTCTGGTGACAGGCCTATTCCCACCATCGAAACCCTGTTGCAGGCAGGGAATGAGAGTAATTATTGTTTCCAGGCTGTGCCAATGCTGAGTCCAAACACTTTTTAGATACCATTGAAGTTTCCTCATATGCAGTCTTGCATATGGAATTAGTAGAATGCAGGATGCCATGAAGCCCAAAGCCTGCAGAATTTTTCTTGCAGATAACTGGGCCTTTGTTGCCAACAGTTTGAAATAGGTAGTCAGTTGCCTTTGTTTGTCTGGCATGAGATAAGCCATCTGGGCAGTTGTATTTAAGCTTGCACCCAGGAATATTATCTCTTGAGAGGGTACTAGTTTTGATTTCTGTTCGCTGACTGTGTACACTAGGCATGGTAGTAATCTCTTTACAAACGCCGGATGCTGTAGTAGAATGTCCTTGTTCTTTGCTTGTATGAGGCAGTCGTACAAGTAAGGATATATTTGTATTCCTCTTTGTCTGCAGCAAGCATTTACTGGTACCAGGCACTTTGTGAAGACCCTGGGCGCAGTAGATAAGCCAAAGGGCAGTGCAGAGAATTGGTAGTGCATTGAGCCAGCTTTGAATCTGAGGTATCTTCTGCATGTTTGTCTGATTGGGACATGCAGGTATGCCTCTTTTTAGGTCTAAAGTCACAAGCCAAGCCTTCTTGCCCAGCATGGGCAGAAGCTGCTGTAAGGCCAACATTTTGAATTTTGGTATATCCAGATATGTGTTTAGAATAGATAGGTCCAGTACTGGTCTCCAGGCTTTGTCCTTTCTGGGTACCAAGAATAGTCTTGAATAAAATCCTTGTCCCTGTTCTTGTTCTGGTACTCGTTGAATGGCCCACATGTCCATGAGGGATGAAACTTGTTTTTGTGCCTCTGCCCATTGTTTTTTTGGTAGGTCTGGCCAACCGTTTGCCCTTGGCAGGGTATGAAAGTGAAACTTGTAGCCCTGTGACACTATCTCTATGACCCATTTGTCCTGGGTTACTATGTGCCAATTTTGAGAAAAAAGTGCTAGTTTTCCCCCTAAAGGTGCTGCCAGAAGATAAGTGCTTGGCGCAGGCAGGGGGAAGTCATTGGGACTGTTTCCTGTAAGGCTGTGATTTGTCTTCTCCACTTTTGGAGGTAGAAGCACCTCATTGTTTAGACCTGTATGAACCTTGGGGCTGGGATCTGCCACTTGGGTGTCTGTATCTGCCCCTTTGTGGTCTGTCTGACACTGGAAAGGACCAATTCTTTGTAGGCCAATGTCTGCTAAATCTTGGAGGCTGTACCTGTAAGAAATCCTTGACTGTTTGCATAGATTTAGCTTTGTCCTCCATTTTCTTTAACACCTCTTCTGCTTTAACACCAAACAAAGTATCATGCTGTAATGGAGCATCTAATAATTTTGCTTTAACATGATCTGGTAGAGTTTGTTCCTTTAACCAAGCATGCCTTCTAATGACAGAACCCGTGACAGCGGCCCTGCAGGAGGCCGCCAAAGAATCAAAACCACATTGCAAAGTATGCTTTCCAACTTGCTCAGCTGCATGCAATAAATCCTGCATTTCTTTGTTTTCTGCACCTTCAGAATTTATCAATATTTTCTGTTTAAGCAGTGACATAATATATTGCTGACATTTGAGCATATGAAACTAGCAATTTAAAGCCCTTATAGCCAAGGTAGCAGAGGTGTAAATCTTCTTTCCCCATCTGTCTAATGCCCTATAATCCCTGTCGGAGGGGGTAGGATTTTTTGCAATGGATGCCTTGACCCCTTTGGGACCCTGAGAAATAGTTTCTGGGTCAGCAGCAGGGTTTTTGAAAAGGAATTTATGAGAGTCAGGCACCCTGTAGTACCTGTCCAGCTTAACAGGAGCTGGAGGTAAGGAGTCAGGGGTCAGACTGGACTCTGAAAATACATCATCTACAATGTCTAACACAGGTGGAATAGCTAGGGGCCTGTGTTGTGGGAGTAAAAAGGAAGTCTCTGAGCCTTTTCTTAGATTCAGAATAATCTTGGCTCTCCCAGTGGAATGTTCCCTCATGGTATGCAAGGTTTCCCCAAAAGAGTAATCCTCAGGAGGAGAGGCTGAAGGGATAGATTCTTCAGCATCAGAATCCTCATAGGGAGGAAGAGAGTATTCCTGATCAGAAGAGGAATCAGAAGATATGGAAACCTGATCTGAAGATTCATATTCTGTCTCTTGCCTAGGCCTCTTATCAGGAGGGGGCTGGAAACCCCTGATCATAGTAATTAAGTCTTCGGCCATTTTGAGCATCTGTTTTTTGGGCATGGAGGCCTGACCATGAGGCTGCTGTGCTTGTTTCTTTGTCTTTAAGGATGCTTTAGTCTTTGCTTTGTAGTTGGAGTTGCTTTAATGTACAATTGAGTAGGTCTGAAATCACTCTCAGAAGCCGATGCCTGCTCAGTGGCTCCGGACCCATCTGAGGGAATAGTTTCCGAAGGTCCAATACTTTGAGCTTCCAGCGGCCTAGGCGGCTCCACATGGGAGTCTATAGCGGCCTGCGGGTCCAAAATAGCGGGCGTCAGGGGCTGCAAAAGCACCTCACTGAGAGCCGGCGAACCGGCGACTGGCTTAGAAGAAGCCTTGTCGTCGGTTTTAGACCTCGGATGCCTGTTCTTTTCTTTTTCTTTGCGTTTCTTGTGAATTGCGGTAGTCAGTTGGCTATCCGACGGCATTGTGTAATTAAATCTTCTGCCAAAATAGTGAAATGCAAAATCGTACTGGCGCTTTATAGTGCACTGGTTAAATCTAGCACAAAACCGACAAAAAGCAACGTCGTGGTCAGGGCCTAGGGAAGGAATACAGTAAGAATGAAAATCCTTATGAGGTATTTGCTTCCCACAAGAAATACAATTATTAACTTTTTCTGACATCGGTCTGGAGCAAGAAAAAAGTTTTCCACAATGGGGTACTTAGCTTTTAATGAAGACTTCGGATCTGAAATTCGAACACGAAAATCTCAGGAGTCGGCCGACCGGCACTTGCGAACTGCTTCTGCTTTGGGCACCGCACGGCAAGAAAGACTGAAGAAAATGACGTCGACTGCATCTTTTATACTCCTGACGACCTGACGTCAGGGAAGAGGAGACAGCAATGGACGCCAGACCAAGACTTTGGAATTCAGGCCGACTGAGGGTAGCCTGCCAGCAGGATAACCCAAGTGTAATGACTGCAACAGTGAAACACAAAGAACATCTTCTACATCAGAATTTCTTAATTGTTGTTTTTTCCATCCAGCCTCCATGTTGTGCTCAGTCGGGTCCTCACAGACATTCCTCCAGAATGCATTCATTCCCTCATTCTTGGTGGTCTCTCAGTTACTGCCATTTTCTTTCCTCGCTCCCTGTAGAATTTCTTTGGATTATCCCTAATTTTTTGTACCCTTTTTTATAATTCTCAGTTCATCTCCTAGTTTTCAGCATGTGCAGAGAATTTTAATTTATTGTTAGAGGGAGTGTAACTCAAGTACTGATCTGTTTTGGTCTTGTATTTTTGGCTTTGCTCATTCACTTTCTAATATTTGTTTTAGATCAATTTCCTTTTCTGTATTATTCCAACGATGCTTCTTTACTTAACTGCTTCAGAACTGTTTCAAGTTGATGCTTCCATGGTGGTGATCTATTTCTCTATTATTTTCCTTAATTAATTTATTAATTTATACGTTTTTGGTAGTACCTTGTCTATGAGTTTTACTGATCAATAATGTAGATATCACTTTATTGTTCCAATTACTTTATTCATTTGACTTACTAATTTGTTGACAATCCATGTCTTATTCGCCTTTAGCAACATATCTCTCTCATTTCTATCAATTCCAGCAGGCTTTCTCAAAAAATATTGTTTTATTCCTGAGAGTTTCTTCTAAGGTTTGTGTTTCCTTCTTTTTCTGGCACTGTGTAAAAACATCTTGGCTTTGAAATGACTGTGACATTTGTTTTGTGAAACATCTTTATTGATTTCAACATTTGACGATTAAACACCTAATTTTCTCTACTAATACATGCTCTGCTTCCTGTGTCACATCTTTAAACTGTACCCGTTTTAATAAACCACAAGTCTGAACTCAAATTCAGATCTGGCATTTACGTTCAGATCCTTCACTTTGCCAACTGTTCTATCACTTCATTGTCAGTTTCCTCCATTTCTGTTTCAAAACTGCATACTTGTCACTACATTAGGCTTCTGTGCCATGATTCTGTTTTGTAATATTTACCATGTCTGGGTGCCTTTGTCTAGATGACTTTTCAAATATTTTTTTTTACTTAGATTATTAACTAAAGTTTTTTTTTCTGGATATGAATTGCATCATATTAGGTCTCGCTTATTTTCTTGGGTCCATTCCATCGCAAGTACTTATGGATTTTTTCTTTCTCTCTTAATACTTAATTTTTTGCTTCAGTTTTCAACTCAATCAATATTTTCTTATCTACGTATTGTTTTGATTGTATTCTGTCAATTAATTGGTGCAGTGGTTAGTATTATCACCTCACAGCAAGAGGTTCTTCACTTCGATTCTCAGCTGGAGTGCCTTCTGTGTGGACTCCGCATGTCCTCCCTGTGGTCACATGAGATTCCTCTGGCTACTCTGGTTTCCTCCCACATTCCAAAGACATGCAGTAGGTAGACTGGACACTATAAATTGGCTGTAGGTGTAAGTGAGTTGTACAGATGAATTACCGCAGCAGGGCTAGCCACCTGGTGGTGTAAACCTTGACTCGTGATGACTGTCACTGTAGAAGTGACACTGCAAACCCATGTGAAAAATGGGATAAGGGGTTGAGGATGGATGGATGAGTTAATGACAGTAAACTTGAATCTGTAATGTTTGCTATTGTTTTTACTTCAATGATTTCCTCTCTCTAGTTATTCAGAAACTTTGGGTTAGCTGCATAGAAAAAAACAAAGCATAAGATCTCTTTTGTCCACAAGTGTCCATTAATTTATTTATTTTAGTTATTTATCCCTTGATAACCCGGGAAAGTCTAACTGAGCCAATGTCCCATTTTCAGTGAAGGCCCAGGAAGAAAAGTTCCACAACAGATTCAAAAACATTTAACGAGTAGTTGAGTAACTATATACAAGGTGAGAATGCCCTCAACAGATTATTTTACAATGAGTAGAGGAGAAAGACTCAAACATACAAAAATGTTAACATTTTACAGTAGCTGATAATTAATTAAATACAAAGGAGGCAATCCTTACAACAGATAAAAACATAAACTGAAATACATTTACAGAATTATTAAGAAAACCATATGTACTGCAAGTAGCAAGACGCTGCAGAACTGGATAACCTAAGTCAAGCCAACTAATACAAAGTTATTCAAAATATTGGATATATTTCTAATAATGTATGGAGCTGAAAAAAATAAACAGAGCAAAACCTGAGGGTAATGCTACTCAATGCTAGAAGTCTAAATCTCAAAATGCACTCACTCGAGGCACTCCTTAAAATGGAGAACATTGATGTCTGTGCAGTGACTGAGACCTGGTTCAAGGCTCCAGAGAGCACCCCTGCATTACCAGGCTATAACTCATACCACCATTTTCGGCCATCTAACCTGGACCGGAACACAAAAGGTGGAGGGTGTGTCCATATTCATTAAGGATATCCACACCTCCAGGCTAGATGCTCAGCATAATGCAGCCGAGGTTATCCAAATGCAACTAACTCTGGGCAAAACTGCAATCCAAATTGTAGCTTGCTACAGATCCCCCACTATGCCCCAGGATTCTCACTCCTCTTTTCTTGATATACTGGAAAATATTAGGGTTCAACCAAACACCCTAATATTGTGCGATTTCAACTGCCCCACCATTAACTGAGAAAACTACTCATGTACCAACTCCTTCGCTCAGCGCTTTCTGGAATTCATAAATTCCACTGCACTGTATCAACCTATCCACAGCCCCACCAGAGGCAACAATATCCTAGACCTAGTCATTACCAACATGAGTGACCGGTGTTCCACACCTAAAGTCAACTCCTCATTGGTCAGATCAGACCATAAGCTAATCACCCTAGATATCTACATCCCGCCCCCACCCCCATTAGGGAAACCATGGTAAAAAATTTCTCCAAAGCCAACTTCATGCTTCTTAAGACAGAAGTGGCGAACCTCATGACACCCATGCAGATGGACAACACAGTTACGACTACTGAATCCTACACAAATGCAGTCTATAAGCACTTACACGAATGCATGGATCGTTCTATCCCAAACAGAAAGTACAGTTGTGTACCTACCATAAATGTAGATGTTCGAGTGTATTCACTGTTGCAGTCATTACTCTTGGGTTATCCTGCTGGCAGGCTACCCACAGTCGGCTTGAATTCACTTGCCTACCTTTTATCCAAACCCACAGAACAAGGGTGAGAAAATTCTGCATTCTTTGGACATGCACAGGCAGCTACGCTTCTACTTGGACAAAACGAAAGCTTTCAGGAAGACTGAGCAACCTTTAGTGTCATATGCTGCAGGATCATAAGGAAAGGCTATCTCAAAACAGACTATTTCTAAATGGCTAGGCCATTGCATCCGTTTCTGCTATTCTCAGCATGTCAAATCAGTGCCTAAGGGCATTAGGCCTCATTCTACCAGAGCAGCAGCCACTTCAGCAGCCTTCCTCAGAGGAGTACCAACCAAAGACATCTTAGAAGGTGCAACTTGGAGTTCAGTGCACACTTTTACAAAGCACTACCACTTACCTCTTTACTCTAAATCCAGAGCAGGCTTTGCCACTGCAGTTCTGCAGGGCCTCATAGCCTCTCCTACTCCTATTTAGCCCAGCCTCCCATCCTCAGCTTTGGGATTCAACCCAAGAGTAATGACTGCAACAGTGAAACATGATGAACATAGTACAGTTGTGTACCTACCATAAATGTAGATGTTCGAGTGTATTCACTGTTGCAGTCCAGGTTACCCTCCCACCATCCCCCTTTCTTTTGCTGGGGTTTATCTGTACTTCTCTATTCTATACAACCTATGTGGTGTATTTGCTTGTAGATGAAGGAAATGTTTCTTTACTGCATGTATGTTTATTGGCATAATATATTTAGCCTACCCTTTTAGGGGCACCTGACATCTGGGGCAAGAAAAACTGAAGAAAATGGCGTCAGCTGCATCTTTTATACCCCTAGTGCACTGATGTCAGGGAAGAGGTGACAGCAGCCGACCCTGAACCAGAACTTTGGAATTCAGGCCGACTGCGGGTAGCCTGCCAGCAGGATAATCCAAGTGTAATGACTGCAACAGTGAAACACGATGAACATCCAAGACGCTATCCTCCAAAAAAAAGGAAGCCAATCTGGTGGTCCCCTGCCATAAACAAACTTTACAACAGAAGGAAGAAATTGTTGCAAAAGAGAGAAAAATCCCATGAGTGGAGAAGCTCCCTGGTCAGCCTCAGCAAGAAGCTGAGATCCCTTATAAGATCCGCCAAAGCTAGCTATGAAAACAAGACTGCCACTGATTCTAAGGACAACCACAAAGCATTCTATAGCTATGTCAAGAATCTCAATGCCAACACCCAGATCTGCTAAGAGTTACAGCACAATGGCACACAAATTACAGAACCAACTGATATTGCCAACATCCTGGCAGATAGGGTCAGTACTAACTTTGCCCCGCCCCCACCCCCTAAAGGGCCCATATCTGTACAGGAAGAATGCAGAGTCCCTGTAATCACAACTTCACAGGTAAAAGCAGCCCTCTCTAAAGCCAAAAACACAGCATCCATGGGACCGGACAGCATCCCAGGCTGCGTTTTACACGAACTTCAGAATGAACTGGCTCCCCACCTAAGCACCATGTTCAATCATCGTCACGTCAGGCTTTGTGCCCACTGAATGCCACAGAGCAACAGTTATCTCACTCCATAAAGGGGGAGCCACCACTGATCCTGGGAACTATCGCCCTATTAGCCTGATGAGCCTGGTCTGCAAGGTCATGGAACGTATCATCATGGAATTCATAAACAAAGACATTGGTAACCTCCAAACTCTGGACCCCACCCAGTTTGGGTTTGTGAAAGGCAGATCTTGCCTCCTGAACCTGGTCAACTTCTTTGAGGCAGTCACCAAAGCCGTAGACGAGGGTAAGGTGGTTCACACAGCCTATCTTGACCTCGCCAAGGCTTTCAACACCATCCCCCATTCTGGAATTACAGCTAAACTCAGTAAACTAGGTATAAATCCCTATGTCACAAGATGGGTTGCCAACTGGCTCACTTACAGAACCCACACTGTAAAAGTTGTAGACTCCAAATCTAACTTCAAACCAGTGACAAGTGGAGTACCACAGGGTTCAGTCCTGAAACATCTCCTGTTTGGTATCTACTTCTCTGAAGTACAGGCTAACACAGAAGGCCACTGGCTAATGAAATTTGCAGATGACTGCAAACTAGGAGCTATAGTCGAGTCCCCAAATGATGTGGACATCCTACAGAAGGGCCTCACTGAGACAGATGCCTGGTATCAGAGCCATGGCCTCAAGCTCAATGCCAACAAGTGCATTGTTATCCCCTTTGGTAAAAACTCTGTACCCATGAACTACCACAAAGGCGGCAGTTTTCTTAACACTGAATGTGTGATAAGTGACCTTGGGACCTAGGTGGACAGTAGTCTCTCCTTTGATAATCACATTGCCACAGTAGTCAGGAAATTCTTCTACATGGCACACCTCATCACAAAAGGGTTCTCATTCAGGAAAAAAAGAGGTAATTGTTCCCCTCTACTCAACACTCATTAGACCGATTATAAAGTACAACGCCCCTTTTGGAATGTACCTCACAAGACATCTACAGCAGCTGGAAAGGCCACAGAAGTACCTCACAAAGAGAATTACTGGCCTCAAACAGATGCCCTACACTGATCGTCTCAAAAAACTCCAGCTTTACTCTGTAGCATATCGCCTACTCCGAGGTGATCTCTGCCTAATATATAAAGCTATGTCAAACCCACAGCTGTTGGATATGCTACACCTAAAGAAATCCCAATCCCTCCGAGCTACATGCTCTCGAGACCTAAACCTTGTCACCACAATAAACAGGACTTGCTGGAGGGATAGATTCCTGTCCCAGATACTTCCCATACTCTGGAACAAGCTATCCATCTATGTCAAGCAAAGTTCCTCATTAACACTCTTCAAGAAAAATCTTGATGAGTGGATGGGAAATAGGAAATACACCCCGGGGATCACTTCTGTGGCTCTGCTCGACAGGGGCACAGGAAATTAACTTTCATGAGTTGGTGTAAGCCAGGGAACTTTGTTGGCTAGGCTTACTTAGGCTCTTGGGCCGATAGCCTAGTACCTACCTATGAACCTATGAGTATTCCGCTGGCAAAACAGAGGAACAGAATGAGATAAAGAGGAGTGCTGAGCAGGAGGGAAAATTACGAGCACGGAGAGAGTTATTATTGGAAAGATAATGTTATGGAAGAACATGAGATAGGAAAATAAATAGCAAGTGGTGGCTGAAGAGGTAGAAGAGGATATATTAGTAGCACAGTATAATTGAAGTGAGAGATTCTTTTGATGTTGAGCATTACTAGCTGCTAAGATACAGAGGTGTTAGTGAATTTAGAGTGAGGAAGGCATTGCTACATTTCTATATTTCCAGACATCTTACCTGGCTAACCAAGCTTTTAACTTTTTGTGGACACTTTTTTATTGCCACAGTGGGAAGTCTTGGATCATCTTTTGCATCAGGGTCTGACAGAGTGACATGAACTCTTATCATCCTTGAAGGACTTTGCATTAATATTTCAACCAGCCGTGGCCCTAGACCCTTTGCTAGGGCTGGACACTTTTTATCCTGGAAGAGTGTATCTAGGTCTTCCTTCCTTCCCATAATAGGTATATATATATATATATATATATATATATATATATATATATATATATATATATATATATATATATATATATATATATATATATATATATATATATATATATATATATATATATATATATATATATATATATATACTAGGCTATACATACCCTTGGCACTATTTTAATAAACAACCATGTGAACCTTGTCACCAAGGCTTATGGATTATTTTAGTTCAAAAGTTCCTTTTGTTGCTTTGTTTTTTTTTTTTTTTTTTACTGATTTAACTTCCCCATCCTGCCTAAAGGTGGATATACTGATGCCTTACTATGCCACTGTTTTATATAAAACCCTTGTCACATGTAGCACATTTAAAGGGCTTCTGTCTTAGTTTAATTTATTGAACTATCTAGTTTTTCTACTTATACTGACACGAAGGGACCCCATTTCTAATCAGGGCATAATTAAAGACCATGAAATCAGTTTTACTTCAGTCTTTGACATTTGATACAAGAGCACTTTTCAGTACCCACGATGTACCGAGTATTGCCCTTTCTGATGTTTATAAGGGGTTATTTCTCTCAGGAGTATTTTTAAATATGCTTTAAAATGTTTAATAGCCTAGTGTCCCTAATACAACTGGGACTATTTGTATACCCTTATTCAACATTGCTCTAGTTTTTGTTTACGTCTTGATATTTTAGAAATGTATATCTTTCATTTCATTCAACGGGGTATTGTTTCAATCTTTGATGCTAGCTAAAGTGCTCTTCACACAACATGTAATATGCTCAGAACTGACTCCTATAATTCATATGAAGTTACATGTTGAGGTAAAATATGTAAACGTGACTGTCTGGGTATCTTTCTTCCACAGTACTCTCTTTTATGTCTGCAAATCTCGACATTTTATGACTGTGTCTCTCTGTACATGACACACCGTAGTCACCAGGTGTAGCAATTTCAATAATCAATATTACTTTTTTCTTTTTTCATGGACTATTATACCTGGCTTTCTGGCATCTATTTTTTGAACTGTTGGTAATGGGTAATCCCATGTGATGCACACATCATCATTTCCTATAATGCTTTGTGGTTCATGTTTCTAATGCTTCTCAGCTACTTCTATAATGTAGTGTTTGCAGAATCCCAAATGCAACAACCTTGCTACATTATGCCTTTCAGTGTACAGGCCCCCTGCCAAACAGCACATCCAGAAACAATGTATGTGACGGTTTCCAATTCTTTTTTTACAGAACCTACATTTGTCTGTTCCACCTGCATATTCAATGGACTCTGTAAACCAATGTGTGTAGTCCGCTATCCTGGGCTGCTACTATCAACCTTTCATTCTTTGGTTTCAACTTACCTCTCTTTAACCATTTCTATACCAAATCCTGGTAAACATGAGGTTATTCCAGAAGATCCTTATACTTGTTACTGCATTTACGGCATTTTCATGTTTCTTTCCCTCTCATTTGATCCTTCACCATATCTATATATATATATATATATATATATATATTTATATATATATATATATATATATATATATATATATATATATATATATATTTATGGGTCCACTTCAAAATACTGACTTTCAAAATCCCTAAACTCAAAATACTGAGACCAAAATCTCTAAAGCTCAAAATACTGAAAACTCAAAATACTGAAACTCAAAATATCAAAAAGAAAACCACAGTACAGCAACACAATTATATTGCAGCAGAACTACATACAGAAACATATTACTCTTCTGCAAGTATAGGCAGAGGGGCAAGCACCCCTGCAACTCCCAAGTGGGGGACTGTTCCCTCCACACCCCTTGCTACTTAAATATAACAACTCCGAGATTGCACTTCACTACACTAAAGTTGAAGTCGATACATTTAAATAGCAGGGGGTGTGGGGGGGACACTGGGGGCTTGCCCCCTACTTGGTTTGTGTTTTATTTGTTTTAGTATGTACTTGTGCTGGAATATAAGAAGTGTTGGTATCCTGTGTGTTTTCAGTATTTTGAGTTTCAGTATTTTGAGTTTTCAGTATTTTGAGATTTACAGATTTTAGTCTCAGTATTTTGAGTTTAGGGATTTTGAAAGTCAGTATTTTGAAATGGACCCACACACACACACACACACACACACACACACACACACACACACATGTGTGTGTGTGTGTGTGTGTGCATGTGTGCGTGTGTGTGTGTGCGTGCGTATGTGTGTGTGTGTGTGTGTGTGTGTGTGTGTGTGTGTGTGTGTGTGTGCGTGTGTGTCTTGACACATTCAGTTGCTGTCTGATTTTTGTCTACTTCTGGTTTGATCTCCATTCCCTTTTGAAATTGAAAAGCTTCTGATAAACTAAGTAGAGAGGTCATCTTAGACTTCCTCTCCTCATGCTTTAAAATGTTCAGTACATCAACAGACCATGACGCTTTGCCAGAGATGGCCTGCATCTGTCGTCCTTGGGATTCCAGACACTGGCTAAGGCTCTTGCCACCCCTATAGTGTCTTTTTTTAGCAAGGTTCAAATGAAAAATTCATCACCTTAACAGGTACAAGCAAGCAAAATCTTAGGATAATGCTACTGAATGCTAGAAGTCTAAACCTCAAAATGACTCGAGGCACTCCTTAAAATGGAGAACACTGACATCTGCGTAGTGACAGAGACCTGGTTCAAGGTTCCAGAAAACACCCCTGCATTACCAGGCTATAATTCATACCACACCTTTTGGCCACCTAACCTGGACTGAAACACTAAAGGCGGAGGCGTGTCCATATTCATTAAGGATATCCACACCTCCAGGCTAGTTGCTCAGCATAATGCATCCAAGATTATCCAAGTGCAACTAACTCTGGGCAAGACTGCAATCCAAATTGCAACTTGTTACAGATCCCCCACCATGCCCCAGGATTACCACTTCTCATTTCTTGATGCACTGGAAAACATTAGGGTACAATCCAACACCCTAATAATGGGCAATTTCAACTACCCCACCATTAACTGGGAGAATTACTCATATACCAAAACGTTTGCTCAACTTTTTCTGGAATTCATAAATTCTAATGCCTTGGATCAACTTATCCACACCCCCACCAGGGGCAGCAATATCCTAGACCTGCTCATTACCAACATGGGCGACCAGTGTTCCAACCAGAGGTTAATTCCTCATTGGTCAGATCTGACTACAAGCTAATCATCCTAGAGATCCACATCCCACCCCCACCCCCCCAGTAGGGAACCACCATAAAAAATTTCTCCAAAGCCAACTTCACACTTCTTAAGACAGAAGTGGTAAACTTCATGACACCCATACAGACGGACAATAGAGGTACGACTGCTGAATCCTAAACAAATACATTTTATAATCACTTACATGAGTGCATGGATCGTGCTATCCCTAACAGAACCAAGATGCTATCCTCCAAAAAAAGGAAGCCAGTCTGGTGGTCCCCTGCCATAAACAAACTCTACAACAGAAGAAAGAAACTGTTGCAAAAAAGAGCAAAATCCCATGATTGGAGGAACTCCCTGGTCAGCCTCAGTAAGAAGCTGAGATCCCTCATAAAATCCTCCAAAGCTAGTTACGAAAACAATATCTCCACTGATTATAAAGACAACCACAAAGCATTCTACAGCTATGTCAAGAATCTCAATGGCAACACTCAGATCTGCTCTAAGTTACAACACAATGGCACTAAATATACAGAACCAATTGATATTGCCAGCATCCTGGCTGATAGGTTCAGTGCTAACTTTACCCTCCTCTCACCCCCTAAAGGGCCAATCTCTATATCGGAAGAAGGCAAAGTTCCTGTAATCACGGCTGCACAGGTAAAAACCACACTGTCCAAAGCCAAGAACACAGCATCCATGGGACCTGACAACATCTCAGGCTGCATTCTACATGAACTGCAGAATGAACTGGCACCCCACCTAAGCACCATGTTCAATCATAGCCTCACCTCAGGCTTGGTGCCCACTGAATGGCACACAGCGATGGTTATCCCAATCCACAAAGGGGGAGCCACCACGGACCCCAGGAACTACTGCCCCATTAGCCTAATGAGCCTGGTCTGTAAGGCCATGGAACGTATCATCATGGATCTTATACACAAAGACATTGGTAATCTCCAAACTTTGGACCCCACCCAGTTCGGGTTTGTAAAAGGCAGATCATGTCTCCTAAACCTGATAGACTTCTTTGAAGCAGTCACCAAAGCCGTAGACGAGGGTAAGGTGGTTCACACAGCCTATCTAAAGCTCGCCAAGGCTTTTGACACCATCCCCCACTCTGGAATTATAGATAAACTCACTAAACTAGGTATAAACTCCTATGTCCCAAGATGGGTTGCCAACTGGCTCACTGACAGAACCCTCACTGTGAAAGTAGCAGACTCCAAATCTGACTTCAGACCAGTGACAAGAGGAGTACTACAGGGTTTAGTCCTGGGCCCTCTCCTCTTTGGTATCTATTTTTCTGAAGTACAGGCTAACAGAGAAGGTCTTTGGCTCATGACATTCACAGAAGACTGCAAACTAGGAGCCATAATCAAAACTCCTAACGATGTGGACATCCTACAAAAGGGCCTCAAGAAGACAGATGCCTGGTGTCAAAATCATGGCCTCAAGCTCAATGCCAAAAAGTGCATTGTCATCCCCTTTGGTAAAAACTCTGTACCCATGAGCTACCACACAGGTGGTAGTCTACTTAACACCAAAAGTGTGATAAGAGACCTTGCGACACAGGTGGACAGTAGTCTTTCCTTTGATATTCACATTGCCACAGTAGTCAGGAAATCCTTCTATGTGGCACACCTCATCACAAAAGGTTTCGCATCCAGGAAAAAAAAAAGGTCATTATTCCCCTCTACACGTCACTCATTAGACCCATTATAGAGTACAATGCCCCTTTTGGTATGTACCTCACAAGACATCTACAACAACTGGAAAGGCTGCAGAAATAACTCACAAAGAGGATTACTGGCTTCAAACAGATGTTCTACACAGACCGTCTCAAAAAACTCCAGCTTTACTCCGTCACATATCACCTACTCGGAGGCGATCTCTGCCTAACATACATAGCTATGTCAAACCCAGAGCTGCTGGACATGCTCCACTTAAAGAAATCCCAATCCATCCAAGCTACATGCTCTAGTAACCTAAACCTTGTCACTACAATAAACAGAACATGCTGGAGGGATAGATTCCTGTCCCAGAGACTTCCCATACTCTGGAACAAACTACCTATCTATATCAAACAAAGCTCCTCATTAGCACTCTTCAAGAAAAATCTCGATGATTGGAAGGGAAATAGGAAATTCACCCTGGGGATCACCTTTGTGGCTCTGCTCGACAGAGGCACAGGAAAATAATTTTCTTGGGTGGCAAAAGGCAGGGTACCTTTTTGGCTAGGCTTATATAGGCCCTAGGGCCAATACTCTAGTACTTACCTGTGAACCTATTTGGATCTGATGAGGTGAACAGATATGAATGCATTCCCACAACTGCAAAGCTATACCTGAAATAAAATTTGAGGAAGACCATACCTCCTTCATAGTATGGAATACATACTCTTGGTATAAAATGATTTTTATAAAGCATTTTATAAGCGTGAAGCATTTTTCTTGTTTTTCTGTTCAAATGACCCCAAACCTTTTGGGGCCATTTAATCACACCAAAGCTATAAATTAGAACAGGAAAAGAAAATTGGTTTATAGCTTGTACTTTGTTCCTAGATGTTAATGCTGTTTTCAATATTAGTTTTAGTCTTCTGAAGTATTCCTTACTGAGTTTTATTCGCTCATGTTTCATTGCTGATCCTTCTAAAATTCCTAATTATTTATACATTTCTTCATGCTCAAGTTCCTTTATATCACATTATTATCCCAGATTGATATTTTCTTGTACTGCAACTTTCCTTCTTTGTCATTGCTTTTACACATTTATCAAGACCTAGTGTCATTCTTATATCATCTGAGAAAATTTCAACAACTTGCAGTTGTGCTTTCAACTCCTCATCTCATGAGCTGTGCATTTTTGTCATGCACAAAAAAAGAAGAACCTTTAAGCAATGTTGTTTTCTGGCAGCGAAATTGTAATCAAGACCTAATCTACTAAGTAAACAGCTTAATGGGTTAAGTGCAAGAGAAAATAACAGCAGTGACAAATAATTACCCTGGAATATTTCCCTTTGAATTTTTATCCCTGGGATAATAATGTGTCCTTTGTCGTGGCTTAACTGCAAAGTGGTTTGCCACAGTTTTGTGGTCATTGTAATGTAACTGATAAATGTAGGGTGTCTCTTAGACTTCTGTATAAGAATATGTATAGTTTGTAATCTATCCATGTCATACTGAGATCCCTACCCTTTTTACAATTCTCTATTATGGCTTTATTTAGCAACAAATGATCCTTTGTTCCATATGACTGTCTTTTGTTATCCTTTTGTCCTATTGCCATGACTGAATTTTCCTTTAAATGACTATAAACTATGTCTGCATCAGTTCCGGTATACAGTTTGTACATCATCAGAAAACATGTTACTTATTGGTCTATAGCTGTTATGATGACTTAGAAGTATCATTTTTGCTATTGTTAACCAGGTTGGTGTCTGTTCTGGATGAGCATATAAGCAATTGTTACTCAGGGCTAAATCTTTGAATAAAGATGTTAATACTTTTAGCCAGATGTTAGGTACTGCATCTAGGTTTGTGTTTTTCCAGTTAGGAGCTTTTCTTAATTTTGTTTAAATTTGCCTGTACATTTAAACTTACTCATTCTTTTACATTTCTACCCTTTCACCATCTTTGTTATGTTCCTAGGGTCACCATTACTATTTTTACAAAATGTGTCATTTTTGGGTGGTGTTTTATTCCTTTTGCTTTGTTTCCCATTTCATTACAAACAATTTGGGTCATCAATGAATTGCTTATTTTGTACTTTTCCTTTATATTTATGTGCGTATCCTCTAACTCTTTCTGCAGGTTCTGATATCTTTATTTTATTATTTACAGCAGTGTGTGACAGACCCTGCTCTGTTCTGATACTTTGTGTTGCTTTAACCACATCTATTTTTCAGAGTATTTTTCTTGATCCGTTTACCCTTCTATATTCTTCTAACAGTGACACTTTCTGTCTTAACTGGTTTATACTTTTCTCTGTTTTATATCTCCATGATGGCATGTTATTTCTTTTCTTCTTTTCTCTTATAATTTTATGTTTTTGTAGTAAGACTTCATATGTTATTCATTTAGCTGCACTGTAGTACATCCTGCGTATGTCTATTATATCACATGAATTTCTCTAAACAGCCTTGATCACTGTGTTCATCTGTTTTTTCAGGCTTCTAACATTTTAGGTCTTGTTTATTTTCTGTAATACATTTCTTTTATCAATATTAATGTGTCTATCCATCTCTATTAAATCAAACAACTCCTCCCTTACATAATTTTCTTCTAAACTGAGTGTACATTCTTTGATCTCTGTTCCCTGCAGGCATTCTACAGAAAATTCCAGAACATTTTCCTGTGACATATCCTCTTCAGCTGCATCCTGTGCCATCTACTGTTCCTTCATATGAGAACTCATTGACCCATCACTGTACAACATTGCCTGCATCAGAGTGGCCACTGTTTCCTGCACTAATTCCAAATGAACTATTGTTCTGGTTTCCAGCTGAAGGCTCCAGAGCATCAGTATGTGGCAAGTCATCAGATGCTTCCTGGTCCACCTATTTCTCCTTTTGGGGACTCATTGTTCCAACATGCTGTGACACTTCCTGAGTTGAATTTTCTCCACTAAACCTTACACTTTGCAGGTAATTCAAAACTCCAGTTTCTATTCATTAACGTCTCTATTATTAATCCTCTTTTCTACTTCCCCCTTTGATTTCTTATTTTTTGCATTGTGAAGTTTTCCATACGCAAGTGCCTTTGCCTGTATTTCTTTTCAAATATCTTTGGTGTTGTTTTTTCTGTTGATTAGTTTTGTTTTCTCCTTTGCATAAATATCGCATCATATAAAGTCCCTTTCTTTGCCATATTCGTATTTCTTCTTCTGATATGTCCCACTCCAACTGTTTCTCCTTAATTTGGGGACTCATTGTTCCATCATGCTGTGACTTTACCTGTGTTGGACTTTCTACACAAAATCCTTCACTCTGCAGGATTTCTATGACTTCATTTTCTGTTTAAACTCTTCCTTACTAATCCTCCTTTTTACTTCCCCCTTTGTTTTCTTATTTTTTGTGCTGTGAAATTTCCCATATTCAAGTGCCTCTGTCTGCATTTCTCTTAGAATATCTTTACTGCTGATTTTTTTTTCTGCTGATTAGTTTTTCTTTCTGCTTTGCATAATTACTGCACCATATCACATCTCTTTTTCTTTCCCATGTCCATGTTTCTTTTTTATACCTCTCAAAAATTTCTGGATTTTGTTCTTCATATTTTTGCACTTCATCTCTCTCTCTCTCTCTTCTTTTTTCCAGGTAGCACAAAGTTTGCCCATGGAATGTTTTTCATAGATTTTTTTGTATTAATAAACAAAAAAATTTCATGTGAAGATTTAGAAAGTTTTTCTTGTGCAAGTATTTTTCGATCCAGGGCACAATTAAAGTTCATGAAATCAGTTTTCCTTCAGTCTTTGACATCATATACAAGTGTCCTTTTCAGCATCTGCAGTGGACCCAGCATTTCCTCTTTCTACTGTTTATAAGGAGTTACTTCTATCAGTAGCATCTTTAAATATCCTTTAAATTGTATTAGCCTAGTTGCCCCTAGCACAACTGAAACTATCTGTTTATCCTTATTCCACATTGCTCTTCTCTCTTCATACTTATCTAATTTACTAATTTATGTATTTCAGTTTATTGGACTCTCTAGTCACTGGGTATACCAATTTTAGTAATCCATGCTGCTTTTCTTAAGATACAATATCCCATCTGTTTGCTTCTGCCCACAATAGACTCATCACTGTATAACCATGCCACTGCAACATTTACTGTTGCAACATGTAACTTTCCCGGTAAACAAATGTTAAATAAATAAATAAATAAAAAACATTGCCTCTTTTGGATATCCTCAGATGTTATACCAGGTTACCCTTGTGTGCAAAGTTCTTGTTACAAATGGTACATTTGTAAAGCATCTCTCATTTTTAATTTCTCCAAGGATGGACCCCATTCCCAAGTCAAAGTACGATTCTTCTTCTCCTTTCGGCTTTTCTGGGTTAGGGGTTGCCACAGCAGAACAACAGTCTGCAGAATGATTGGCAGTGGAATTTTATGGTGTTGAGTTGCCAGCCCAGCGCCCAACCATCCAGAGAAGGCACACACATGCACACACTCACATCAAGGGCCAATTTATAGTGTCCAATCCACCTACAGCATGTCTTTGGGAGGTGGGAGGAAACTGCAGCACCAGGAGGAAACTCATGTGACCACAGGGAGGACATGCAGACTCCGGACAGAGTGCACTCTAGTTCTTGCTGTAAAGCAGCAACTCTAACAGTTCACCACCGCTGCAACCCCCTAAGTCAAACTATGACTAAACTTCATGAAATTACTATTGCTTCAATCTTTGATGCTTGCCAGAAGTCATCTTCGCAGCAACTGCAAGGTGCCCAGAGATGACTCCTGGAATTCGTATGGAGTTACATGTATCGGTAACATATCCAAGTATGATTGTAAATTCTTTTTTATAACTTCTGTTGCTCCTACTACTGTTAGAACTGTCTGGGTATCCTTCTTCCACAATGCCCTCATTTCTGCCTACAAATCCTGGTAGTTTATGACTTTGTGTCTCTCTCTGTATGTAAGGCACTGTAGTCACCAGGTGTAGCAATTTCAATGATCAATGCTACTTTTGTCTTCTTTTCATGGACTACTGTATCTGGTTTTCTCACATCTATTTTTGAACTGGTGGTAACTGGTGATCATGTGTAATATAAACTTCATCATTTCCTATGATGAATTGTCCTTCTGCCATTAGAATATCACAACCAGCTACAAGATGTGCAACTGTTTCCAATTCTGTTTCACAAAACCTATATTTGTGTGTTTCTCCCGCATGTTCAATAGACTTTGTAAACCAATGTGTACATAGTAAACTGTTTTGGGCCACCAGTATTTGTCTTTTGATTTAAATTCACCTCTCCTTAACCATTCATGCGTTTAATCCTAATCAACATGAGTTTGTTCCAAGAGTTTCCTATACTTGCAACTATATTCATGTATTTTCCACATTTCTTGCCTTTTCATCTTACCCTTCACCTTACATTCTTTCTTTTGTTTTTTGTAACATTTAGTTGCTGCCTGATTTTTATCTGCTTATGGCTTGATTTTGATTCCCACTTGACACTGATATGCTTCTGCTAAAATAAGCAGGGAAGTCATCTTAGACTTATTCTCCTCATGTTCCAAAACATTCACTATGTTTGGGTCTTGTGACGTCACCAGATTCGTTTGCAGTCCCACGACTGCAGATCTATACATGTAACCAATCTTGAGGAGGCCCATAACTCCTTCAGAATGGGGAATATATAATCTTGGTATGCACTGACTTTTATAAACCATTTGATGAGCATGAAGCATCCTTCTTGTTTTCCTATCTAACCTATCCAACACCTTTTGGAGCCAATAAATCAGTGCAAAACTGTAAGTTAGGAGAGGAAGGGCAAACTGGTTTATAGATTGGGCTTAGTTCTTAGATGGCAACACTGTCTTCAGTATTAATTTTAATCTTCTGAAATATTATTTACTGAATTTTATTCACATTTGTTCATGTTTTACTGTTGATCCTTCATTAATTCCCAAATATTTATACACTACCTCTTGCTCAAGTTCTTTTATATCACATTCCTGTTCCAAACTGATATTCCCTTGGTGTTGCAGCTTTCCTGCTTTTAAAAGATTCTTTTGCACAGTTATCAAAACCAAATGCTTTCAGTTCCTCATCTGATGACCTATACAGGATTAAATCATCCAGAGAAGATGAGAAGTCTTTACACTTTGTTGTTTTCTGGGAGCCAAATTGTATCCATGACCTAATCTGTTAAGCAGACAACTTAATGGATTAAGGGCAAGACAAAAGAGCAGTGGTGACAGAGTCACCTTGGAATATCCCCCTTTGAATTTTTATCCTTGGAATAATAATTTGCCATTTATCATGGATTAACTGCAAAGTGGTTTGCTACTGTTTCACGGTCACTGTAATGTAATTGATCAGTGTAAGGTGTAGCTTATACATTTTTAAGCACTCTTTTATCCATGCATGTGGAATACTGTCCAATACTTTTTTTAGTCTATCCATGCCATACTTAGATTCTTCCCCTTTTTTACAGATGTCCAGGATGACTTTAATAGCAAATGATCCTTTGCTTCAAATGACTTTCTTTTATTACCCTTTTGTTCTATTGCCATGATTGAGTTTTTTTTCCAGCTAACTATAAACTCTGTCTGCATCAATTCCAGTGTATAGTTTATGCCATTGGAAGGTAAGTTATTGGTCTACAGTTTTTAGAACAGTTTGCAGGTTCACTCTTAAGTAGGAGTGTTGTTTTTCCTGTTGTTAATCAGGCTGGTGTCTGTTTGAGGCGTGCATATAAATAGTTCTTACTCATGGCTAAATCTTCATCTAAAGGCAGAATTTAGGTACTACATCTAGGCCTGGCGTTTTCCAATTAGGAGCTTTTCTTAATGTTTTTTTCAATCTCTCTGGGCATTAATTCATCATATTTCATATCCTGCACATTTGAACGTCTTATTCTTTCTTTTACTTCTGTCCATTTAGCATCTTTGTTATGTTCCCCAGGATCTTCATAGATATTTCTCCAAAATATACATATTTCTTCCTTTTTTGGTGGTGTTTCAATTCCAATTACCCTGTTTCACAATTCTCTATGAAACCTTTTTAGTTCATCAATAAATTGGTTATTTTGTACTTTTTCTTTATATTTATCTGCATATCTTCTAAGTTTTTCTGTCTGTGCTGATAGTTTTAGTTTATTACTTGCGATAGCACACAAAAAGTTCTGATCTGTTCTGATACTGCGCATTGCTTTTATCACTTCTGAGTATTTTTGTTAATCTGTTCCCTCTTCTATACTGCTGTAACTGACACTTCTTGTCTAAACTGCTTTACAGTTTTCTATATTCAATACTTATATGATGGCATTCAATTTCTCCCCTTCCTATCCCTTACTACTATATGTTTTTGTGGTAAGACTTTATCTGTTATTAATTTAGCTGCACAGTAATATATCCTGCTTACTTATGTTATAGCATATGAATCTCTATGGAAAGTCCTAATTACTGTGTTCATTTGTTTTGTCAAACTTCTAACTTTTTGGGTTTTATTGACATTCTGTAGTCTATTTCTTTAATTGATCTTAAGATATCTGTCAATCTCTATTGAATCAAGCAACTCTTCTCTTAGATCCTTTTCTTCTAAACTGAGAGCACATTCTTTGTTCTCCATTTCCTGTGGGCATCCTATAGAAAGTTCCAGAGCATCTTCCTGAGCCACATTCTCTTCAGTTTTATCCTGTGTCATCCATTGCTCTATCATATGGGAACTCACTGGCCTATCACTCCACAGCATTGCGTCAGAGTTGCCACTTTCCTATTCCTCCATTGCTGTGCAACTTCAAATGAGTGTTTATACTGGTTTCCTATGAAAGGCTCCAAAGCATCTTCATATGGCAACTGATCAGATGTTTCTTGTGCCACTGGTTTCTCCTTAATCTGGGGATCCATTAATCTATCCTGCTGTAGTGCTTTCTAAATTAGATTTTCTACACTAAATCCTTCATTTCACAAGTAATCTACAACTTCACTTTCTGTTTCTTTAATGTTGCTATTACTAATCCTCTTTTCTATGTTCCCTCTTTGTTTTCTTATTTTTGTACTGTAAAATTTTTCATGTCTGGATGCCTTTGCCCGTATTTCTCTTCAAATATTTTAGTGTTCTTTTTTATTAATTAGTTTTGTTTTCTTCTTTACATAAATATTATACCATATTAAATCACTTTTTCTTTCCCATGTCCACATTTCTTATTCAGATGTCTCCTGATCTTCCTGTTTCTCCTTACTTTGGGGACTCGTTCCATCATGTTGTCATGTAACCTGAGTTAGACTTTCTGCACTAAATCCTTCACTTCGCAAGTACTGAATAACTTTAACTTCTATTTTTTAACTTCTACTTTACTAGTCTTCTGTTCTACGTTCCCTCTTTGTGATCCTATTTTTTATTGTGAAATGTTCCATATCTGGATGCCTTTACCTGTATTTCTATTCAAATATCTTTAGGGCTGCCTTTTTTATTGATTAATTTGACTTTCTCCTTTCCATAAATATTGCACCATATCAGACCTCTCATTCCTTCCCATGTCCTTATTTCTTTTTCATACCTTTCAAAAATCTCTAGGTTTTGTTATTTATATTTTTGCACTTACCCAAATGCTTCTTTTTCCAAACATATCAAAGTCTCTTGGTCTATATAACGTTTTTCATAAATCTGTTGTATTAATGAACACAAATTTTTATTTGAAGCTTCTGACAGTTTTTCTTGTAGAAGTATTTTTCTTTCCTCCAATTTCTCTCTTAATCTTTTTTTGTACATCTTGTATCTGGAAATTCGGGGCTGCTACTTCGTTCTACAACAGGGGGGCCATCCCCCCCAGGCCTGGCCTAGCCCCATAGTAGGAATGTTTCCATGTCTTGAGGATTCTACACTGTCATTTTTTCCACTCCTGGCCCCAGTGTGCCTACCAGGATCAGGCACTTTTTTTATCATGATGCACCTTGCTATCTTTTTTATTTTTTAACCTACTTCTGTCCGTAATATATGCTTTATAAAATATAATCTCTATATCAGTCAATATATCAGTGTTGTCTTGGTGAGACTATTAATTCAATTTCAGCAATACTACTATCCTTTGCTTGCTGACTCATCATTCACTGTGAATATACTGATGGATTTCCAGGTGATTCTTGTGTACAAACCTCTTGTCACACATGGTACATTTAAAGGGTTTCTGCCCAGCGTGGTTCCTCTCATGAACTAACACATAACACTTCAGTCTAAATGTTTTATCACATAGTGTACATTTATATGGTTTCAGACCACCGTGGATGCTCTGATGAGTTACCATACTGCTTTTGTATGCAAAACTTTTGTCACACACTGTGCATTTATAGGATTTCTGTCCAGAGTGGACATTCTGATGCTTAGTCATAGAATGTTTATGTTTAAAAGTCTTACCACATGTGGGGCATTCATGTGGCTTATACTCTGTGTGGACAATTTGATGTGCTGTCAGACAGCTCTTTTTTACAAAACTCTTGTTACATGTGCCACATTTATAGGATTTCTGACCACTGTGCGTCTTCTGGTGATCTACCAAGTTACTCTTCTGTGTAAAGCTCTTGTCACACGTAGTACATTTGTATGGTTTATACCCACTGTGGGTATACTGATGTCTTATCAAGTGAGTCTTTTGTACAAAACTCTTCTCACACATGGTGCATTTAAAGGGTTTCTGACCAGTGTGGTTCCTCTCATGAACTAACACATAACTCTTCTGTGTAAATGTTTTGTCACATATTGTGCAGCTATATGGTTTTAGACCATTGTGGATGCTCTGATGAGATACCATATAGCCTTTGCATGCAAAGCTTTTGTCACACACTGCGCATGTATAGGGTTTCTGTCCAGAATGGACACTCTGATGCCTAGTCATAGCAGTTTTATGTTTAAAAGTCTTACCACATGTGGTGCATTCATATGGTTTGTACTCTGTGTGTACAATTTCATGTGCTGTGAGACAGCTTTTTTTTATAAAACTCTTGTTACATGTGTCACATTTATAGGATTTCTGACTGTGCATCTTCTGCTGATCTGCCAAGTTACCCTTCTGTGCAAAGCTCTTGTCACACATGGTGCATCTGTATGATTTCTGCCCACTGTGAGTATACTGATGTATCATCAATTGATTCTTCTGTACAAAACCCTTGTCACACATGGTACATTTATATGGTTTCTTCCCTGAATGCATCTTCTTATGAAGAACTAGTCGACTCTTGTGCACGAAACTCTTGTCACACGTAGAGCATTTATATGGCTTCTGCCTACTGTGACTCCTTTGATGAGTCAACATACAGCCTTTATATGCAAAAGTCTTGTCACACATCGTGCATTTATGTGGCTTATGCCAAATGTGGGCATCCTGAGGTATTGCCATATCATTTTTCTGTGCAAAACCTTTGTCACACATGGTAAAGGGATTCTGACCAGTATGAATGGTCTTCTGCAGTGCTAAATTTTTTGTACATGTAAAACCCTTGGAATTTGTAACACATGTATACAAAGCCTGTCTACTGAGTATTTGTTTATGTGTTGGTGAGGTATTCCATTGCCTTTCCCCATTGTCACTTAGATCAGTTACACTGTTACTATAAAATGTTACACTGTTGCTATGATTAAGCCTGCTGTGTGACATTTCCTCTGCTTCAATTTGCAGACGCATTTCTAATTCAGTTTTCATGACAAATTCATTACTTTGTCTGCAGTTATCGTGTCTAATGCTTGTATGAACCGGGTCTTGCTTTGTGATGAACATCTTATCTGTCAGAGCTCTGTCGCATTCTGCATCCCAGAGTTTCCCATAAGATGACTGCAGACTCTGGATGGCACTTAATTCTCCATTCCTGGTAACTTAAAAGAAAAAACAAAATAGTGTGTCAAAATAAAATTAGCTGTAAAAAAGACTTTTCTTACAGTTTACATTATAAACCTCTAAGAATGTTAGTGCCTCCATACATAAGTATTCTTAATGTCTAATCATAGTAAACAATAAACTGCTACTACAAAGAACTTCAATAGTGAATAGGTCTCCAACAGAAATCTGCCATGCCTTATCATTGTGCCTTAATGTTCATTCCAACTAGATTTAAAAAGTGTTAATTGGTCTGTAGTTTATTTTATTATCTTTTGTTTGAGGTTTCCAATGTATCTGATCTGCTTTGCATCTACATGTTCCATACAAATTATGTAAGTGCTCTCAGACAAATATTTAAAAATAACTCTCCCAAGGGACTAAGGATACACCAGCCTCATTACATTCAGAATAAGAGAAACCAGTATTTGCCTACATTTCAAATATTTAAATTCCAATACTTCATAAGATGAAAACTTTAAATGTTTCTAACTTTCCATAAAGGTGGAGACAATAACACAATAAGTATGTCACTCCATTTAACATACTTTGGAAGTGGCAGGTATTAAATAACTTGAGTGTGAGCTTTAGTTTAACTGGAAAATATTTATACAAGTACCTTGATGGTGATTAAGGGATAAAGTGCATTTACTTAACACTGATGACACTAAACACAAAACAAATACAAGACTCAGATGCAGTGTTATATCTTTAAGGTATTAAATATGTACCATCTCTAAGGAAAACTTGAGCTTTTGAAAATCAGTGATGTCTATTTAACAACCCTGCTCAAAGCTGCATGCACTGCAAATGGATACTGATAGAATTAAACATGGAACAACTAACTAAAGTATACCAGAATCTTTCTCTTTCTCCCTCTCTGTCTCTGTGTGTGTGTAAATTCTACTGGTGCCTCTGCAGATATAAAGTACTCACCACAGACTGTGCAGGGACATGTGGAGCCTGGTTTTCAAAATGACATGTCAGACATGTCAAAATGACCAGTGATGGGATTATGTGTTATGTACCTCTCTGACTGTCTGCAAAAGAATTCATAAATATGCCTGAAGAAGATGCATTGTGTTTCAGTAACATAAAAAAGTATCACAAACATCTTGCAACTCAGAACTGCTGGCCTGGCTTGGCCACTAGTAGTCTACAAAACCAAACAAAAATCACAATGCGCAGCAACACAATCTAGTTTTTATGAAACAAGTAATTTTTCTACTGCATCCCTCCCCGCACAGTGCTAGAAAGTCAAAATTTAAAAGGGGCAGTCATCTCTCAGTTTTTATCACCGTGATCATCTTCTACAGGTTGTGTTACATGAAAATCTAATCCCAGCTGATGTATTGCTCCATCTTCTTTGAATTAAACAACTGCTTTTACTAAGTAAAAATAAGAAATTCCTGATGCTAAAGTTGAATGAAAGTGTTTTTATATTAGACTGTACACAATGCTTACATTGTAACAGTAAATAGCAACTGTATCATTGCTTACCTAATCATCACCTCAGCTAACCTGTTGCCTGTCTTGGGACTTGCTGTGGCAAGAATTTCTGTTGTCCAGTCTACTCACACTGTTAAAAATTTGAAATAAATAAAACGCAATGGCATTTCCTGCTGTAGAGCCCTATGTCATTTCTGTATGAAATAGATTTCTAGATATTTCAGAGACATGAACACTTACACAGTGGCAATACCAACTCTCTCAGGCTGCACAGCCTTTGTCCAGGAGGGCCACACCAGCCAATTCTAGTGGAAGTGCATGGCTACCCATCCAGTAACCTGGGTTATGTTTAAAGGAAGATAGGGAGTTGCACTGTTTAACATGCGGGGAAAGATTACTGTAAAGGTTAAGGATGCACTGCTTAACATGCAGGGAAGTATACCATAAAGGTTAAGCATGCACTGCTTAACCTGCAGGGAAGTACAATGTAAAGGTTAAGGATGCACTGCTTAACATGCAGGGGAAGGATAACATAAAGTTTAAGGATGCACTGCATAACATGCAGGGGAAGGATAAAGTAAAGATTAAGGATGCACTGCATAACATGCAAGGGAAGTATACTGCAAAGGTTAAGGATGCACTGCATAACATGCAAGGGAAGTATACTGCAAAGGTTAAGGATGCAATGCTTAACATGCAGGGAAGTATACTGTAAAGGTTAAGGATGCAGTGCTTAACATGCAGGGAAGTATACTGTAAAGGTTAAGGATGCAGTGCTTAACATGCAGGGAAGTATACTGCAAAGGTTAAGGATGCACTGCTTAACATGCAGGGAAGTATACTGTAAATGTTAAGGATGCAGTGCTTAACATGCAGGGAAGTATACTGTAAAGGTTAAGGATGCAGTGCTTAACATGCAGGGAAGTATACTGTAAAGGTTAAGGATGCAATGCTTAACATGCAGGGAAGTATACTGCAAAGGTTAAGGATGCAATGCTTAACATGCAGGGAAGTATACTGTAAAGGTTAAGGATGCAGTGCTTAACATGCAGGGAAGTATACTGTAAAGGTTAAGGATGCAGTGCTTAACATGCAGGGAAGTATACTGTAAAGGTTAAGGATGCAGTGCTTAACATGCAGGGAAGTATACTGTAAAGGTTAAGGATGCAGTGCTTAACATGCAGGGAAGTATACTGCAAAGGTTAAGGATGCACTGCTTAACATGCAGGGAAGTATACTGTAAAGGTTAAGGATGCAGTGCTTAACATGCAGGGAAGTATACTGTAAAGGTTAAGGATGCAGTGCTTAACATGCAGGGAAGTATACTGCAAAGGTTAAGGATGCACTGCTTAACATGCAGGGAAGTATACTGTAAAGGTTAAGGATGCAGTGCTTAACATGCAGGGAAGTATACTGTAAAGGTTAAGGATGCAGTGCTTAACATGCAGGGAAGTATACTGTAAAGGTTAAGGATGCAATGCTTAACATGCAGGGAAGTATACTGTAAAGGTTAAGGATGCAGTGCTTAACATGCAGGGAAGTATACTGTAAAGGTTAAGGATGCACTGCTTAACATGCAGGGAAGTATACTGCAAAGGTTAAGGATGCACTGCTTAACATGCAGGGAAGTATACTGTAAAGGTTAAGGATGCAGTGCTTAACATGCAGGGAAGTATACTGTAAAGGTTAAGGATGCAGTGCTTAACATGCAGGGAAGTATACTGTAAAGGTTAAGGATGCAATGCTTAACATGCAGGGAAGTATACTGCAAAGGTTAAGGATGCAATGCTTAACATGCAGGGAAGTATACTGTAAAGGTTAAGGATGCACTGTTTAACAAGCAGGGAAGTATACTATAAAGGCTAAAGTTGCACTGCTTAACATGCAGAGAAGTATACTGCAAAGGTTAAGAATGCACTGTGTAATATGCAGGGAAGTACACTGTAAAGGTTATGAATGCACTGCTTAACATGCAGGGACATATAGCATAAAAGTTAAGGACACACTGATTAACATGCAGAAAAGTACACTATAAAGGTTAAGGATGCACTGCTTAACATGCAGAGTATACCATAAAGGTTAGGGATGCACCATTTAATATACAGGGAAATACACCGCAAAGGTTAAGGATTCACTGCTTAACATGCAGGGAAGTACACCGTAAAGGTTAAGGATGCACTGCTTAACATGCAGGCAAGTACACCGTAAAGGTTAAAGATATACTGCTTAACATGCAGAGAAGTATACGGTAAAGGTTAACAATGCACTACTTAACATGCAGGGGAAGCATACTGTAAAGGTTAAGGATGCACTGCTTAACAACCAGGGAAGTACACTGTAAAGGTAAGGATGCACTGCTTAACAAGTAGGGGAAGTATGCTGCAAAGGTTAAGGGTGCATTGTTTAACATGGAGGGGAAGAATACCATAAAGGTTAAGGATGCACTGCTTAACATTCAAGGAATGCACTGCTTAACATTCAAGGAAGTAGACCATAAAGGATAAGGATACACTGCTTAACATGCAGGGAAGTATACTGTAAAGGTTAAGCATGCACTGCTTAACATGTAGGGGAAGTATACTGTAAAGGTTAAGGATGCACTGCTTAACATGTAGCGGAAGTATACTGTAAAGGTTAAGGGTGCACTGCTTAATATGTAGGGGAAGTACACTGTAAAGGTTAAGGATGCACTGCTTAACATGCAGGGAAGTATACTGTAAAGGTTAAGGATGCACTGCTTAATATGTAGGGGAAGTACACTGTAAAGGTTAAGGGTGCACTGCTTAATATGTAGGGGAAGTACACTGTAAAGGTTAAGGGTGCACTGCTTAATATGTAGGGGAAGTATACTGTAAAGGTTAAGGATGCACTGCTTAACATGCAGGGGAAGTATACTGTAAAGGTTAAGGATGCACTGCTTAATATGTAGGGGAAGTACACTGTAAAGGTTAAGGATGCACTGCTTAACATGTAGGGGAAGTACACTGTATAGGTTAAACATGCACATGATTAACATGCAGGAGAAGTTTACTGTAAACTCGGACCAAACCACAAAAGGAGGGGGAGTATCCATATTCATCAAAGATACCCACACCTCCAGGTTAGTTCATAGGTTCATACTAAGCTAACTGCCCTTGCGAGCCATTTTAAGCCTAGCCAATTATCCCTTGTGAGACTCAAACCCTGCACCTTGGGTTTGTAAGGCAAACACCTTAACCATTAGGCCACCCTCCCAACCCCATGGCACTGCACAAAGCATCAGAGACCATCCATGTGCAACTAACAGTGGGCAATACTGCCTTTCAGTTTGTAGCCTGCTACAGACCACCCTCCAAAACTCAGGAACCTCACTCGGCTTTCCTGAGAACACAGGAGAATATGAAGGTCTCTCCAAACACCATCATATTGGGTGACTTCAACTACCCAAACATAGACTGGGAGCACTACTCAAGCCCCAACACCCTCGCCCAACGGTTCCTAGAATTTATAAACTCAAATGCTATGGAACAACTGGTCACCACTCCCACAAGAGGGGAAAACATATTGGACCTGATCATCACCAACATGGGGACTCTATGTTCCATACCAGAGGTATACCCCTCATTGGTAAGATCTGACCACAAATTAATCTCACTGGACATCCATATCCCGTCCTCACTCCCAGCCAAGGAAATCACGGTGAAGAACGTCTCAAAAGCAAACTTCACATTTCTCAAAACCGAAGTGGAATCCTTCAAAGCCCCCGGGCCAGTGGAAAATACGGCCCAAACCGCAGAATCCTTTACAAACGCATTCTATGAACACCTACAGAAATGCATGGATCGTGCTATCCCAAATAAAACCAAGACTCACTCCTCCAAAGGCAGGAGACCTGTCTGGTAGACCCCAACCATAAATAAGCTATACAACAGAAGGAGGAAGCTACTACATGATAGAGCAAAATCCCAAAAAGGGAAGGCATCTCTGATCAGTACTAGCAAGAAACTACGATCCCTCATAAAATCATCTAAGGCCAGCTTCGAAAGAAAAATTGCACAAGACGCTAAAGATAATCACAAGGCTCTCTTTAGTTATGTCAGGAACCTGGGTGGCAACTCCCAGATATGCTCTGAGTTAGTGCAAAATGACAAAAAATACACTGAACCCACAGACATTGCCAACATCCTGGCAGACAGGTTCAGTGCAAACTTCTCCCCCCCCCCCCCAAAAGAGCAAATGTCTATCCCAACAGAGTGTAGCCTGCCTGACATCACAGATGCACAGGTGAGAGCTGCCATCTCCAAAGCAAAAAACACAGCATCAATGGGACCGGACGGTGTCCCGGGCTGTGTCTTACACAAGCTCCAAGAAGAACTGAACCCTCACATAAAGTCACTGTTCAATCTCAGCCTTACTACAGGATATGTACCCAAGGAATGGCATACAGCAACAGTGGTCCCACTCCATAAAGGTGGTGCCACAACGGACCCCGGAAACTATCGCCCTATAAGCCTGACTCGCCTGGTCTGCAAAGCTATGGAGCGTATCATCATGGAACTCATAAACAAAGACATTGGGAACCTCAAAACACTGGATCCTACCCAATTTGGCTTTGTTAAGGGCAGATCTTGTTTCTTGAACCTGGTCGACTTCTTTGAAACAGTCACCAAGGCCATAGATGAAGGGAAGGTAGTCCACACAGCCTACCTGGACCTCGCAAAAGCCTTCGACACAATACCCCACTCGGGCATCATAAATAAGCTCACCAGATTAAATATCAACCCCTATGTCACAAGATGGGTTGTAAACTGGCTCAGGGATAGAACCCTCATGGTCAGAATTGCAGGTGCCATGTCAGACTCTAAACCAGTTACAAGTGGCGTCCCACAAGGCTCAGTCCTGGGACCTCTCTTGTTCGGTATATATTTCTCTGAGGTACAGGCCAACACGGGAGGACTATGGCTGACCAAGTTCTCAGATGACTGCAAACTGGGTGCCATAATCGACTCGCTGACTGACACAAGCATCCTCCAAAAGGGTCTTACAGAGACGGATAACTGGTGCCAGAGCCATGGCCTAAAGCTAAATGCCAAAAGGTGCATAGTCATCCCCTTTGGGAAAAACAAAGTGCCCACAAATTACCACATAGGTGTTAATCCATTAAGTACGGAAGAAGTAATTAGGGATTTGGGGACCCAAGTAGATAGCAATCTCTCCTTTGACAATCACGTTGCCAAAGTGGTTAGAAAGACATTCTATATAGCCCACCTTATCACGAATGGGTTCACATCTAGATCAAGAAAGGTCATTGTGCCTCTCTACTCGTCACTCATCAGGCCCATAATTGAATACAATGCCCCATTTGGGATGTACCTTACCTGACACCTGCAGCAACTGGAAAGACCCCGAAAGTACCTCACCAAGAGGATCAAGGGACTCAAACAGATGCCCTACGCAGTTAGGCTAAAGAAACTCCAGCTCTACTCAGTTGCTTACCACCTACTCAGGAGATCTGTGCCTGACATATAAAGCCATGTCCAAACCAGAATTAATGGACATGCTCCACCTCAGGAAATCCAAATCCCTTAGAGCCACACGCTCCAGGGACTTAAACCTCAGCACAGAAATAAATAGGACTTGCTGGAGGGACAGATTCATATCCCAGAGGCTCCCCTCACTCTGGAACAAAATCTCAATCCATGTTAGGCAGAGCCCCTCAATGACCCTCTTCAAGAGAAATCTTGACGAGTGGATGGGAGATCGTAGGTTTACCCCTGCGATCTCTTCTGTGTCCCTACTAGACAGAGGCACAGTAAACTAACATTAAAAGGGCTATCTTCTGTGACCTACTATACAGAGGCACAGTTAACTAGTCTAAAAGGGTGGCGAAAGCCAAACACACTCTGGCTAGGCTTATAAATGCCCTAGGGCAGATAGCCTAGTATCAACCTATGAACCTATGTTAAGGATGCACTGCATAACATGCAGGGAAGTATGTAGTAAAGGTTAAGGATGCACTGCTTAACATGTAGGGGAAGTATGCTGTAAAGGTTAAGGACACATTGCTTAACATGCAGGGGAAGCATACTGTAAAGGTTAAGGATGCACTGCTTAACATGCAAGGAAGTACACCGTAAAGGTTAAGGATGCACTGCTTAACATGCAGGGGAAGTACACTGTAAAGGTTAAGGGTGCACTGCTTAACATGCAAGGAAGTACACCGTAAAGGTTAAGGATGCACTGCTTAACATGCAGGGGAAGTGTACTATATAGGTTAAGGATGTACTGCTTAACATGCTGGGGAAGTATACTGTAAAGGTTAAGGATGTACTGCTTAACATGCTGGGTAAGTACACTGTAAAGGTTAAGGATGCACTGATTAACATGCAGGGAAGTACACTGTAAAGGTTAAGTATGTACTGCTTAACATGCAGGGAAAGTATATTGTAAAGTTTAAGGATACACTGTTTAACATGCAGGGGAGTATATTGTAAATATTAAGAATGCACTGCTTAAAATGCAGGGAAGTATACTGAAAAGGTTAAGGATGCACTGCTTAACATGCAGGGAAGTATACCATAAAGGTTAAGGATGCACTGCTTAACATGCAGGGAAATACACCATAAAAGGTTAAGGATGCACTGCTTAACATGCAGGGGAAGTATACTGTAAAGGTTAAGGATGAACTGCTTAACATATAAGGAAGTATACTATAAAGGTTAAGGCTGCAGTGCTTAACATGCAAGGAAGTATACTGTAAAGGTTAAGGATGCACTGCTTAACATGCAGGGAAGTATACTGTAAAGGTTAAGGATGCACTGCTGAACATGCAGGGAAGTATACTGTAAAGGTTAAGGCTGCAGTGCTTAACATGCAAAGAAGTATACTGTAAAGGTTAAGGATGCACTGCTTAACATGCAGGGAAGTATACTGTAAAGGTTAAGGATGCACTGCTGAACATGCAGGGAAGTATACTGTAAAGGTTAAGGATGCACTGCTTAACATGCAGGGGAAGTACACTGTAAAGGTTAAGGATGCACTGCTTAACATGCAGGGAAGTACACCATAAAGGTTAAGGATGCACTGCTTAACATGCAGGGAAGTATACTGTGAAGGTTAAGGGTGCACTGCTTAACATGCAGGGAAGTATACTGTAAAGGTTAAGGATGCACTGCTTAATATGCAGGGGAAGTATACCATAAAGGTTAAGGATGCACTGCTTAACATGTAGGGAAATATACCATAAAGGTTAAGGATGCACTGCTTAACATGCAGGGGACATACTCTGTAAAGGTTAAGGATGCACTGGGTTATAAAAACCTGTCCCTCCACTATGTCTTATTTATCTGCTGGTGAAGATTTTCATCCTTGATTCTAGTGTTGGGAAAGAAATTGGATTTATGGAGATACTGGATGCCCTGGACAATGCATTGTCTAATGGCATGGAAAGTGAGTCAGAGATGGACCCTGAAAGACAGAGCTTCCAGTCTCCCCTAACATATCAATGACCTTCTCAAGATGGCCATCTACTTACCTCAAATGCATACCTTGGTGCAGCGGTTTAATGCTGTTGCCTCACAGCAAGAGGTTGTCTGGTTTGATTCTCGGCCGGGGTGCCTTCTGTGTGGAGTTTGCATGTTCTCCCTGCGTTCGCGTGGGTTTCCTCTGGGTATTACGGTTTCCTCCCACATTCTAAAGACATGCGTCTGGAGCATTTCTCCCCAGGCCTCCGCTGAAAACAGGATCTGTGGAACCTAGTCGGAGTTTCACGGTCAACAAATGTTAAATAAATAAATAAATAAATAAATACCTCTCCCTCCATACCTTCTGCCATATATTCCTCACTAATTCATCAATCACAGAACTTCATCTCTTGCTTGTCTCACACTAATCTTCTCTTCCTCTATCTTTATGAAAGGCTCTCCCTTCAACTACACAATAACCTCCCCCCCTCTAGTCATTCTTTCACACTTGTATCAGTCCAACCTGGGTACCCAATAATCACTGCCACTTACTGACAGCCTATTGCCAATACTGTCTTTGTATAAAAAAGTTCTTTTACAGTATATGCATTGTACAGTGCGACCAAAATATCTTTGTACTACTTTTGTACAAAAGATTCACTTTAATAAATATATACCAGAATGCTACCTCCAAAAACTGTATTTGTATAATATTTATAAAGCATTCACATTAGTATACATGTACTCCAGACTGCAATTAATTAATAGTTAAACTGTTGATAAATCTCTGATATAACATTATAAATGCTTTGGCTTTACTAGATATTTTGCCCTTTGGAATAATAATGTTCTGTATTTAAATATAGAGATTTTCTCCCTGGACCACGGCTGAAACTTTCCCCGGCAAACAAATGCAAATAAATAAATACACAAACAAACCTCTATTGGTAACTCAGGGACTTTAGGACTGTGGGTTTTTTTTTTTGTTAGGAACCGTTTCTTTTTTTTTTTTTCTTCTAATTGATACATTTAATGAGATACATCCCAAAGGGGCATTGTAATTGATAACTGGTCTAATCATTGCTGAATATAAAGGAGTGATTTCTTTCTTAGACCTTCATAATTTTACTTTGGCAATCGTGCTAAGTTAAAAGGATTTCCTGACAGCTGTTGCCATATGATGATCAAACACAGGGAGTTATCAACCCAAGTTCCCAGGTTCCTGACTACATTTTAGTTTTGTAGTGGTGTGCAGTCTGCATAGTATGATTAGGGGAGGGGCTTAATGCCAAAAGTGATACTATATTTTCTAGTATTTAGTTTGAGTACTTTTTTAGTACATCAAAAGTTTACTAGGGATAATTCATTCTGGAATGTTTGGATATTCGGGGGTTATACTTTGAGTATATATAGAAAAGGTACACTTTCTAATTTGTACCTTCACTAAAGTATTTTCCATCCATCCCATCAATGAAAAGCAATTAATGGTCAAATTATGAGTGTATCAAGGTTAATATCTGATGATGTTGTGTTTAGTACATAAACATATCCACCAGTTAATTTGTATATTTATTGAGAGAGGGTATCCTATTAAACTTTTGAAGAATGTTAAGGTGGAATTTTTGGGCCTTTGTAATAACCAGTTTGCAGCTATTTTAAGGATTAAATCGGTTTATGAACAGAACGCAGGAGGGAAGGTTGTTTAAATGGGAAACAACAGAATTTTTCATTTGTCTACTCCAGAGCTTACTATTCCATATAGCAAGGATGTGTTTGGTAAGGCATAAGTGGAATTTTATATTTCCTGATGAGATTAAAAGGTTGTTGGGTTTAGCTCCAGTGACTGAATTTAGTAAGAGGAGAAACATTAAAAGGTTACTGGAGAGTAACACTGTTAATAAGAAAATTACCTATGGTTAGGGGGCTATGAGAAAAATGTGGATGCTACAAATTTTGCAGACTAATACATGAAGGACCTTACATAGTGGTTGAAGGTTTTGACAGTACTATCCTCTGCTCGGGGAGGTATAACTGCAACACCACCCATGTGGTTTATCTTGCTAGTTGTAATTCATGTGAAGCATTTTACGTGGGGAAAGCAAATGGAAAACTGAGAGAGAGAGAGAGAGAGAGAATAAGGAAACACATGAATGATATTAGGAAAAATAAGTATACTAATGCCCTTTTTACACATAGTGGTAGTTGTCCTAATTTTACAAAGTTTACATTTTTTGTAATTGATACGGTGGTGGTCATGGATTTGATGGGAGACTGATACCCTTTTAGAGTTTAAGGAACTCACATGGCAGTTGAGGCTAAATGCCTCCATTAGCCCAGGAATAAATGATTCCCTGTCACTGGTTAGTGTGTGGAAGAGGAAGACAAATGTAGTATGAATGGCTCTTAAACAACACACAATAATAATATGCAATTTATTTATTCATTAATTTATTAAGTGAACTGTTGGAAAATTTTATGTTTGTTTATAGGTTCATAGGTTCATATTAGGCTATCTGCCCTAGGGCATTTATAAGCCTAGCCAGAGTGTGTGTGGCTTCCGCCACCCCCTGGAATGATAATACTGTGCCCATTTAGGGTTTAGTTTACTTTGCCTCTGTCTAGAAGTGACACAGAGATGATCCCCGGGGTAAACCTACGATCTCCCAGCCACTCGTCAAGATTTCTCTTGAAGAGAGTCACTGAGAGGCTCTGCCTAACATGGACTGGGATTCTGTTCCAGAGTGTAGGGAGCCTCTGGGTTATGAATCTGTCCCTCCAGCATGTCCTATTTATTTCTGTGTTGAGGTTCAAGTCTCTCACTCTCGTGGCTCTGGTGGATTTGGATTTCTTTAGGTGGAGCATGTCCATTAATTCCGGATTGGACATGGCCTTGTACGTCAGGCATAGATCACCTCTGAGTAGGCGGTATGTGACTGAATAGAGCTGGAGTTTCTTCAATCTGGCAGCATATGACATATGTTTGAGACCATTGATCCTCTTGGTGAGGTACTTCTGGGGTCTTTCCAACTGCTGCAGGTGCCGGGTAAGGTACATACCAAATGGGGCATTGTACTCAATCATGGGTCTGATAAGGGAAGAGTATAGGGGCACAATGACCTCTCTTGATCTAGATGTGAATCCTTTCATGATAAGGTGGGCAATATAGAAGGTCTTCCTAACCACCTTGGCAATGTGGGTGTCAAATGAGAGGTCACTGTCAACTTGGGTCCCTAGGTCCCTGATTACTTCTTCCATAATTAATGGATTACCACATATGTGGTAATTTGTGGGTACTTTGTTTTTCCCAAAGGGTATAACTATACATTTTTTGGCGTTCAGTTTAAGGCCATGGCTCTGGCACCAGTTATCCGTTTCTGTGAGGCCTTTCTGAAGGATGCTAGTGTCCGCTGGAGTATCGATTATGGCGCCCAGCTTGCAGTCATCTGCGAACTTTGTCAGCCACAATCCTCCTATGTTTGCTTGTACTTATGAGAAATAAATGCCAAACAAGAGGGGTCCCAGGACCGAGCCCTGTGGGACATCACTTGTGACTGGCTTAGACTCTGACATGGCTCCAGCAATTCTGACCTTGTGGGTTCTGTCCTTTAGCCAGTTTGCAACCCATCTTATGACATATGGGTTTACATTTAAGCTGGTGAGCTTGTCTATGATGCCCGAGTGGGGCATTGTGTCGAAGGCTTTTGCAAGGTCAAGGTAGGCTGTGTGAACTGCCTTACCCTCATCAATGGCCTTAGTGACTGTTTCAAAAAAGTCGACTAGGTTCAAAAGGCAGGATCTGCCCTTAACAAAGCCGAATTGGGTAGGATCAAGTGTCTGTAGGTCACCAATGTCTTTGTTTATGAGTTCCATAATGATCCTCTCCATAGCTTTGCAGACCAGGCTCGTCAAGCTTATGGGGCGGTAATTTCCAGGGTCCGTAGAATCACCTCCTTTGTGGAGTGGAACCACTGTTGCTGTACGCCATTCTTTGGGTACGTATCCTGTAGTAAGGCTAAGATTAAACAGCAGCCTTATGTGTGAGTTTAGTTCCTCTTGGAGTTCATGTAGCACGCAACCTGGGACACCGTCTGGTCCTATTGATGCTGTGTTTTTAGCTTTGGAGAGGACGGCTCTCACCTGGACATCTGTGATATCAGGGAGGCTACATTCAGTTGGGATAGATATTTCTCCTTTTGGGGGGGAGGGGGGGGGAATTTGCACTGAACCTATCTGCCAGTATGTTGGCAATATCTGTGGGTTCAGTGTATTTTTTGTCATTTTGAACTAACTCTGAGCATATCTGGGAGTTTCCACCCAGGTTTCTAACATAACTAAAGAAGGCCTTGTGATTATCTTTAGTGTCTTTTGTGATTTTTCTCTCAAAGTTGGCCTTGGATGATTTTATGAGTGATTGTAGTTTTTTACTAGTACTGATCAGAGATGCCTTCCCTTTTTGGGATTTTGCTCTGTCCTGTAGTAGCTTCCTCCTCCTGTTGTAAAGTTTGTTTATGGCTGGGGTCCACCAGACAGGACTCCTGCCTTTGGGGGAAAGGGTCTTGGTTTTATTTGGGATTGCATGATCCATGCATTCTTGAAGGTGTCCGTAGAAGGCATTTATAAAGGATTCAGCGGTGTGGGCTGTGGTTTCCACTGGCCCAGGGGCCTTGAAGGATACCACTTCAGTCTTAAGAAGTGTGAAGTCAGCTTTTGAGAAGTTCCTCACTGTGGTCTTTTGTGCTGGGGGTGAGGGCGGGATGTGGAATTCCAGTGAGATTAGTTTATGGTCTGATCTCATCAGTGAGGGGTATACTTCCGGTGTGGAGCATTGTGTCCCCATGTTTGTGATGATCAGATCTAGTATATTATCTCCTCTTGTGGGAGTGGTGACTAGTTGTTCTATCACATTTGAGTTTATGAATTCTAGGAACCTTTGGGCTAGGGTGTTGGGGCTTGAGTAATGCTCCCATTCTATGTTTGGGTAGTTGAAGTCTCCCAATATGATGGTATTTGGAGAGAGATTCATACTCTCCAGTGTCTTTAGGAAGGCTGAGTGGGGTTCCTGAGTTTGAGAGGGTGGTCTGTAACATGCTACAAACTGTAGGGCAGTTTTGTCTATGGTTAGTTGCACATGGATGGTCTCCGATGCTTCGTGCGTTGCCACTATCCTGGTGGTGTGGGTGTCTTTGATGAATATGGACACTCCCCCTCCCTGTGTGGTTTGGTCCAAGTTTTGGGGCCGAAAGGCATGATATGAGTTATAACCTGGTAGTGCTGGGGTGCTCTCAGGAGCCTTCAACCAGGTTTCAGTCACTGCACAGACATCGATGCTCTCCATACTGAGGAGGGCTTCGAGAGCCTGCATCTTGAGATTTAGACTTCTGGCGTTGAGCAACATTACCCTTAGTTTTTTTCCACTTGTGTTTTCTAGGGAGGTGGGTTAAAATGGCTAACACAGTCTGCAGACGACTGTATTAGCGTGTGTGAGTGACTTTTAAATTAACTTTTAAATTCATCATCAGCCAATTTTACTTTACATACTGAATGATTTATGATGTGCAAAATTGTGTATTTTGATTGGCAGATAATAAGTATTTAAAGGGGAGGGGTTATGATTGAATTCACTCTGATAAAAATCTTTTTTAAGTCTGGACAAAAACGCTGTCTTATTAAGTTTATCCGTGTAATAAAGTATGTATCGAGATACATCGGTGAGTCTCTCTCTCTCTCTTTTTATTTTGATATTCGAGGGTGAATTAACACCTCCCCATTTACAGTCATCTGCAGACTGTGTTAGCCAGACATCTTGGCCCTCTGCCTGGAGATCTGAAAAGAAAAGGCCAAAAAGACACAGAGGCTCTCTTTCTTGCATGCTAATTAGGTGCCTGCAATTCTCACTGCATGGATTCTGTCTTTCAAACAGTTTGCTGACTGTAGTAATCGCAATCGACTGACCCTCCAAACCTGATTACAGTACCGCTTTAGTGTGTAAAATAAGCATTAATTGGTGATCCTATTCCTTCCTCCCACTAACCTACTGCTTTTAAGTCTGATACATGTAAGCTTTGGTGATTTACTGTCCTCCTCTCTCATGAATATGCCATTTACTTTTACTGTAAGAGAAATTAATCTCTGGTGATCTGCTTTTCTTCCTTTCAATTCCAATTTGTTTAATGTGAGGATGAGGTGATCCCATGTTATCTACTATCCCTCTAATTCCATTGTTACATGAAATATTACTATCCTCACCTTTTGATGACCTCATACTATTTCTACTGCATGAAACAGGTGATTTACTGCACTTATCTCTTTTGATTACCTGAAGCCTTCAGTTAAGGTCATGCAACATCAAATGTAGGGCTTCGGTAACGACCTAATGTATGGGCAAAATATATATTCCTTATGAAGTTAAGTACAAACTTGCAGTTTTAAAAGTACTGTATTTCATTTTTTCTGTTACCTAATTGTGTGTTTCACTGAATAGTGTGTGCTGTATGTCTCTCTCTGCTATAAGAGGGGGTGGTGGTCTTCTCACTTCTTTGTTATCTGATATTTAACTGTTAGTCTAGAAACATTCCTCTGTACTTTAAGTGCTAGCCACAAAGTTTGAGAATTCATTTTATGCTCAACTTCTGAGAGACTTGGTTGGCTATAATCACCTGCATTAGAAGCTGAAGTTAAGTGAAACTTGCAGTAGTGAATTTTTGTCTTCTGTTAAGTACAAACTTGCAGTTTTAAAAGGACTGTATTTTCATTTTATTCTGTTTCCTAATTGTGTGTTTCTGAACAGTGTGATGTGTCTCTCTCTGCAGTGAGTTCCTCATCCACCCTCCCTGTTCTTTTTTGGTGTTAGTGTTGGTGGCTCTGGAATTGCCCGCCCCCCCTGTAAGTCTGTATTTGAACACTCCTTCTGAGTCCATCTCATTTGCTCACTTAACCGAGTACAGTGAGATCATATTCTGAGTCTAGTGTTCACTCTACTTAATACAGAGAGAAGATTTGAGAAGGCCAACCCACTTAGGTTCTTCCTTCTGTTCTCCTTGTACTTTACTAACAAAAAAAAAATTGCACTTTATTCATCTGCTTTTATTGTATTTGTGTTTCCTCCTACTTTATTTTGCTTTTGCCTCTTCTTAAAAGTACTTAATTTTATTTATTCTGCTGCATATATTACTGCTTGGTAGTAGCCTTATTAAATTGTAAGTGTTATTCTAAGTCTTTTGGTTTAAGCACTTGGGCTTCATACCAGTTGTTTTACATTAAGAAGGTTTGTGGTCTGCACTGTTGGGTAGGACAGGTAGCTTACATCCTTCTAAGCTGGGAATTGCTGATTGAAGGTTCGGTGTCTGCTCTTCTAAAACTGTATTAGTTCTGGTTTAAGCACTTGGGCTTCAGGCCAGTTATTCTACAGTAAGAAGGTTTGTGGTCTGCACTCTTGTGGGAGGAGAGGCTGGATTCTGCCCTTCTGAGCTGGGAATTTTTGGTCACAGGCTTATTGTGCTTGCTTATTTGAACTGTTTCTGAAATTGGTGCACCTTGTTGCTGTAGCATCGACCAGATTCAAGCCTGCTGAATCTAGCTTTGTTTGTATAACTTGAGCACTGATCCAGGAACTTGAGCACTGATCCAGGCCATCTTTTTTTGTAGAAGGTTCCCCTGCACCCTAGTAGTGGGAGTGTGCAGTTAGAACTTGTATGATTGAAGACTGCTGGAACAGGGCTCAGTTATGAGCTTTTTTCTGGTTAATTGGGTAACTTGTTTAAATCAGTTTGTTCGTTTTCTATTGTTATATATATATATATATATATATATATATATATATATATATATAATTGCACTTTATTCATCTGCTTTTACTGTATTTGTGTTTCTTCCTACTTTATTACTAGGGGCATTGACTACAACTCTGATCTGAGATATATAACAATAAGTATCCTTTTCTGTGCATTTAAAGTGTTTTTTTGATTGTATCTGCTTTATTTTCTGAAAAAAATATATACTTGTTTCTCACCTTTCTAAGCTAGTATAGTCCAGTTTTCAGGTTAGTGCTGAATTCAGGGCTGTGTTACAAATCTCTGTGTTTGCCCATACCTTACTTGGATAGAGGAAAGTTTTTTTGTTCACCTGTGGGAGAGGGGAGCTTTGAGTAGCCTATCGGTCCCTGGAGGAGTGGTTTCAGCCCAGAAATTGGTATTTTATTGGCCATTTGGGCTAATTTCTATCTCTTTATTTCCCTGCTATAAAAACTGCATTTGCCCAGTTTTGCATGCCGGGCGGCGCCGGTTAACTAGGGTATTACTGTTCCTGGTTCCACAAAGTCTCCTCTTCAATTTTTCCCTTGGAACTAGACAAACTTTCAACTTAAGCACTCAAGCGATTCATTTCTCAGCCTGGCACTTGCTCAAAACTCATAGCAAGCACTTATAAACCTTAGCACTAGACCCTCCCTATACTGTACAGAAGGACAAGGCTCTTTATTTAACCTTACCAGCCAGTCAGTAAAACAGTTCACTGTACCTATCCAGGCATGTCCAAAGGGCAGTTTCAGGTGTACTCTCCAGTCCAACTGTTGAATCTGGGAATTTTGAGGCAATGTTACAACTGCCTCATGTACACAGGCAACTCTCTCATCCTACCACCAAACACTAATACATGCAAGAGATGCAATTATACAGCCAAACTGGAGGCTAAGCTCTCTCGACCCAACACTGGATCAGACAGTCAAGAGGAGAAGGGAAATACTTGCAGCACACCACCAGTCTCACATAGACCCATTAAACCAGCACCGGCAAAAAACACACATAAATACACAAAAACATACTAGGAGGCTCTAAATAAAAATCTGCAAAAGCAACAGAGACCTCCAAATCAGACATCCAAGCAACCTCCACCCCCCCCCCCAACACAAACCATGAAACACATACTTCACAAAACCAGTGTGCCATGCAATGACAGCCCTTAAGGCAAAAATAACACACCCAACATACTAGTAATAGGAGACTCTATAGTGAGGCACACTGACATCCCACTCACTAGGCTGAATAAGGAGAAGGTTACTGTTAGCTACTTGTCGGGTGCCAGGTTCCGCCACATAATACAAGCACTCAGGTCACTCCAGAACAAGTACAAATACGATTGTCATTGTCCATGTTGGTCTGAATAACCTGAGCCATACCTCCCTGGACTACATGAAGAGAGACATGGAAGAGCTCTCTGATCACATAGCCCAGGCTGGTATGACCCTGACCCTGAGCAGCATCCTGCCCTCACCAAGAATGATATCACGGTATAAAGAAAAATTTTCATTTTCAACAACTGGCTAAGTTTCGGTTGTCATTCAAAGGGGATCCAGTGTCTGCCCACCTGGGATGACATGCTCGACAAGCCACGCTGCTTCACTAGAGATGGCTTGCACCTGTCACCCTTAGGCTTTCAAAAACTGGCCAAGGCTCTTGCCACCCCCATAGTGCCTTTTTTAGGCAGGGCTCAAAAGGCAAACCCACCACCATAAATAGCACAAGTAACAAAAAAACAAGGGTAATGCTACTCAATGCCGGAAGCCTAAACCTCAAAATGTATGCACTTGAGGCACTCCTCGCTATGGAGAAAATCAATATCTGTGCAGTAACAGAAACCTGGTTTAAGGCTCTAGAGAGCACCCCGGCACTACCAGGCTACAACTCATACCATACATTTCAGCCACAGAACCCGGACTGAAATACAATTTCATCAAGGATACCCACACCTCCAGGTTAGTGGCACAGCACAATGCTTCAGAGATCATCCACGTGCAACTAACAATGGGCAAAACTGCAAATGAAATTGTAGCTTGCTACAGATCACCTAACATGTCCCAGGACCCCCATTCCGTGTTTCTGGAAACACTGGGAAACATAAAGGTCCTACCAAACACCCTAATATTGGGTGATTTCAATTACCCAAACATTAACTGGGAGAAGTACTCAAGTACTAACTCCCTTGCCCCACATTTCCTAGAATTTATAAACTCAAACGCCCTGGATCAACTGGTCAACACTCCCACCAGAGGTGACAACATATTGGACCTAGTCATCACTAACATGGGCGACTGGTGTTCCACACCAGAGGTCAACCCCTCACTGGTTAGATCTGACCATAAACAAATCACTTTGGATAACCACATTCCGCCCCCACCCCCGTTCAAGGAAACCACTGTGAAAAACTTTTCAAAAGCAAACTTCACGTTACTTAAGACTGAGGTGGAAAGTTTCAAAGCCTCCATGCTAAAGGATAACACTGTCCAAGCTGCAAAATCCTTTACTAATGCACTCTACAGGCACCTAAAAGAATGCATGGATTGTGCTATCCCAAGCAAAACCAAGACTCACTCCACCAAGAAAAGGAAACCAGTCTGGTGGACTCCTGCCATAAACAAGCTATACAACAGAAGGAGGAAACTAGTACAGAAAAGAGTAAAATCTCAGGAAGGGAAGACATCCCTGATCAGTATAGTACAGTTGTGTACACTTACCATAAATGTACATGTTTGAGTCTATTCACTGTTGCAGTCATTACATTTTGGTTATCTGCCTGCAGGTAGCCCTCAGCCGGCCTGAATACCAGAGTCTTGGATTCCTGCGTTGGATGCTGTCTCTTCTTCCATGACGTCAGGTTGTCAGGGGTATAAAACATGCAGCTGATGCCATTACCTCAGATGTCAGGTTCCCCCACAAAGGGAAGCAATTATATGTTATGTTACACCTCCAACAAAAAGCAAATACACCAGAAAGCGTAAAACAAGAAGCAAAAGTAGAGCCAAGAGAAGTCAGGGGGCTGGAGGGAGGGTAATCAGGACTGCAACAGTGAATACACTCAGACATCTACATTTATAGTAAGTGTACACAACTGTACAATGTTCTTCATGTTTCACTGTTGCAGTCATTACATTTGGGTTCATTCCCAAAGCTAAGGAAGGGAGGAGGAAGTTAGACAACATTAGGACCAGCTATTAAGCCCTGCAAAACTGCATTGGCAAAACCAGCTCTGGATTTAGAAAAAATAGGCATGTGGTAATGCTTGATGAAGGTATGTACAGATCTCCACATAGCAGCTTCTAGGATGTCCCTGGTAGGGACCCCTCTGATAAAGGCTGTAGAGGGAGATGCAGCCCTGGTGGAATGTGATCTTATCCCCTGTGGGGTAGGTTTTCCATGGTGCTTATAGCAGAAATGAATGCAATGGGCTATCCATTTAGAAATGGTTTGCTTTGAAAGGGCCTTCCCCTCTGCCCCTGCAGCAAAGCCAACTAGCAGCTGTTCAGATTTTCTGAGAGGCTTAGTCCTGTCCAAATAAAATCTAAGTTGTCTGTGCACGTCCAAAGAGTGCAGAATTCATTCTCTTTTGTTTTTTGGATTCGGGAAAAAGGTAGGCAAATGAATGGACTGATTTAGGGCCACACTAGACACCACCTTGGGCATAAAGGAAGGATTGGTCCTGAGGGAAACCCTGTCTGCATGGAAGATAATGAAGGGTTCCACTGCCACGAGGGCCTGTAATTCAGACACTCTTCTTGCTGAAGTGATGGCTAGAAGGAAGGCTGTTTTCCAACAAAGGCATTTTAACTCTGCAGTTGCAGCTGGTTCAAATGGAAGGAGAGCGAGCTTTTCCAATACAAAGTTAAGGTCTCAGGCTGGAGTAGGGGCTCGCCTGGGGGTTCTTAAATTTTTAGCCCCTCTGAGGAATTGCTTTAACAGGGGGTGAGAGAAGAGGGGTGGTTCAGTATTATAATGTGCTGAAATTGCAGAGGCATGAATTTTAATTGACAATAAGGATAGTCCCTTGTGGAGCATTTCTGTTAAGTACTGAAGAATATGAGGTAATCTGGGCACCGTTCATAGCTTCATAGGTTGATACTAGGCTATCTGCCCTAGGGCATTTGTAAGCCTAGCCAGAGTGTGTTTGGCTTTCACCACCCTTTTAGATTAGTAGATTGTGCCTTTTAATAGTAGGTCACAGAAGATAGCCCTCTTAAGGTTAGTTTACTGTGCCTCTGTCTAGCAGGGACACAGAAGAGATCCCAGGGGTAAACTTACGATCTCCCATCCACTCGTCAAGATGAAGAGGGTCAGTGAGGGGTTCTGCCTAACTTGGACTGGGATTTTGTTCCAGAGTGAGGGGAGCCCCTGGGATATGAATCTGTCCCTCCAGCATGTCCTATTTATTTCTGTTGTGAGGTTTAAGTCCCTGGAGCGTGTAGCTCTAAGGGATTTGGATTTCCTGAGGTGGAGCATGTCCATTAATTCTGGGTTGGACATGGCTTTATACATCAGGCACAGATCGTCTCTGAATAGGCGGTAAGCAACTGAGTAGAGGTGGAGTTTCTTTAGCCGAACTGCATAGGGCATCTGTTTGAGTCCCTTGATCTTCTTGGTGAGGTACTTTTGGGGTCTTTCCAATTGCTGCAGGTGTCAGGTAGGGTACATCCCAAATGGGGCATTGTATTGAATTATGGGCCTGATGAGTAGAGGGGCACAATGACCTCTCTTGATCTAGATGTGAAACCTTTCGTGATAAGGTGGGCTATATAGAAGGTCTTTCTAACCACTTTGGCAACGTGAGGAGAGATTACTATCTACTTGGGTCCCCAAATCCCTAATTACTTCTTCCGTACTTAATGGATTACCACCTATGTGGTAATTTGTGGGCACTTTGTTTTTCCCAAAGGGGATGACTATGCATTTTTTGGCATTTAGCTTTAGGCCATAGCTCTGGCACCAGTTATCCATCTCTGTGAGACCCTTTTGGAGAATGCTTGTGTCAGTCTGAGAGTCGATTATGGCACCCAGTTTGCAACCATCTGCGAACTTGGTCAGCCATAGTCCTCCCGTGTTAGCCTGTACCTCAGGGAAATATATACCGAACAAGAGAGGTCTCAGGACTGAGCCTTGTGGGACGTCACTTGTAACTGGTTTAGAGTCTGACAAGGCACCTGCAATTCTGACCATGTGGGTTCTATCCCTGAGCCAGTTTGCAACCCATCTTGTGACATAGGGGTTGATATTTAATCTGGTGAGCTTATTTATGATGCCCGAGTGGGATATTGTGTTGAAGGCTTTTGCGAGGTCCATGTAGGCTGTGTGGAATACCTTCCCTTCGTCTATGGCCCTGGTGACTGTTTCAAAGAAGTCAACCAGGTTTAAGAGGCAAGATCTGCCCTTAACAAAGCTGAATTGGGTAGGATCCAGTGACTGGAGGTTCCCAATGTCTTTGTTTATGAGTTCCATGATGATACGCTCCATAGCTTTGCAGACCGGGCTAGTCAGGCTTATAGGGCGATAGTTTCCAGGGTCCGTTGTGGCACCACCTTTGTGGAGTGGGATCACTGTTGCAGTACGCCATTTCTTGGGTACATATCCTGTAGTAAGGCTGAGATTGAACAGTGACTTTATGTGAGGGTTAAGTTCTTCTTGGAGCTCATGTAAGACGCAGCCCAGGACACCGTCCGATCCCATTGATGCTGTGTTTTTTGCTTTCGAGAGGGCAGCTCTCACCTGTTCATCTGTGATGTCAGGGAGGCTACACTCTGTTGGGATAGACATTTGCTCTTTTAGGGGGGATAGGTGGGAGAAATTTGCACTGAACCTGTCTGCCAGGATGTTGGCAATGTCTGTGGGTTCAGTGTATTTTTTGTCATTTTGCACTAACTCAGAGCATATCTGGGAGTTGCCACCCAGGTTCCTGACATAACTAAAGAAGGCCTTGTGATTATCTTTAGTGTCTTGTGCAATTTTTCTTTCAAAGCTGGTCTTAGATGATTTTATGAGGGATCGTAGTTTCTTGCTAGTACTGATCAGAGATGCCTTCCCTTTTTGGGATTTTGCTCTATCATGTAGTAGCTTCTTCCTTCTGTTGTATAGCTTATTTATGGCTTGGGTCCACCAGACAGGTCTCCTGCCTTTGGGGGAGTGAGTCTTGGTTTTATTTGGGATAGCACAATCCATGCATTCCTGTAGGTGTCCATAGAATGTGTTTGTAAAGGATTCTGCGGTTTGAGCTGTATTTTCCACTGGCCCGGGGGCTCTGAAGGATTCCACCTCGGTTTTGAGAAGTGTGAAGTTTGCTTTTGAGAAGTTCTTCACCGTGGTTTCCTTGGCTGGGGGTGGGGACGGGATATGGATGTTCAGTGAGATTAATTTATGGTCTGACCTTACCAATGAGGGGTATACGTCTGGTGTGGAACATAGAGTCCCCATGTTGGTGATGACCAGGTCCAATATGTTTTCCCCTCTTGTGGGGGTGGTGACCAGTTGTTCCATAGTGTTTGAGTTTATAAACTCTAGGAACCGTTGGTCGAGGGTGTTGGGGCTTGAGTAGTTTTCCCAGTCAATGTTTGGGTAGTTGAAGTCACCCAATATAATGGTGTTTGGAGAGAACTTCTAGCTCTTGACACCTGACTAAAACCTATATCTTATAACCTATAACCTACCTCTTATTTGTATCCACTGTCATATTTCTCCTCCTACTATTTCAAAAAAAAAAAAAACACACTTGTACATTTTGCTAGTATTTCTTCAAAATGTCACTTGTAACATTATCCTTGTCACAATTCTTGTTAACAGTTATGTTACAACTAATGTATTTTCACACTTTATAACTATGTCTGCAGTTATATTGCTTTTTATTTTTCTGTTTGTACTCTTTTTTTTTCACTCTTAACTTTCATGTTATTTCTTTAATGTAAATTCATCTTAAACTCTTGAGCTTATCTCCCCGGGCCTCTACTGAAAATGGACATGTATCCAGCTAGACTAGCCCAGTCAACAAATGTAAAATAAATAAAAATAAATAAATGTTCTCCAGTGTTCTCAGGAAAGCTGAGTGGGGTTCCTGAGTTCGGGAGGGTGGTCTGCAGCAGGCTACAAACTGAAAGGCAGTTTTGCCCACTGTTATTTGCACATGGATGGTCTCCGATGCTTCGTGCTGTGCCACTAACCTGGAGGTGTGGGTATCGTTGATGTATATGGATACTCCCCCTCCTTTTGTGGTTCAGTCCGAGTTTTGTGGCTGAAAAGCATGGTATGAAGTATAACCTGGTAGTGCTGGTGTTCTTTCGGGAGCCTTGAACCAGGTTTCTGTTACTGCACAGATACTGATATTCTCCATACTGAGGAGAGCCTCGAGTGCATGCATCTTGAGGTTTAGACTTCTGGCATTGAGCAGCATTACCCTTAGTTTTTTTTTCATTGCGTTGTCTATGGAGGTGGGTTTGTCTTTTGAGCCTTGCCTAAAAAAGGCACTATGGGGGTGGCAAGAGCCTTAGCCAGTATTCGAAAGCCCAAAGGTGACAGGTGCAAGCCGTCCCTAGCGAAGCAATGTGGCTTGTTGAGCATGTCATCCCAGGCTGACAGACACTTGATCCCCTTTAAATGACACCAATACTTTAGCCAATTGTTAAAATTGATCATTTTGTCTTTATACTGTGGCATCATTTTTGGTGAGGGCAAGATGCTACTCAAAGTCAGGGTCATACCAGCCTGGGCTACATGATCAGAGTGCTCCTCTATGTCTCTTTTCATGTAGTCCAGGGAGGTACGTCTCAGGTCATTCACACCAGCATGGACAATGACGGAGTCATACTTGTACTTGCTTTGGAGTGACCTGAGTGCATGCATTATGTGGCGGATCCTGGCACCCAACAGGCAGCTTACAGTGACCTCCTCCTTGTTCAGTCTGGTGAGTGGGACGTCAGTGTGTCTGACAATAGAGTCACCTATTACAAGTGTATTAGGTGTGTTGTTTAGCCTTAAGGGCTGTAACTGTGTGGCACACTGACTTTGTGAACTATGTGATACGTGGGTATTGTTGTGGGGTAGGGTTTGCTTGGATGTCTGCTTTGGAGGTCTCTGCTGCTTAGGCAGATTTTTATTTAGAGCCTCCAAGTATGTTATTGTGTGTTTATGTGTTTGGTTTGCTGATGTGGTAGGTCTATGTGAGACTGGAATTGTGGTGTGTGTGGTTCCCTTCTCCTCCTGACTGACTGAGCCAGTACTGGGTTGAGAGAGCTCAGCCTCCAGTTTGGCTATATAGTTGCATCTCTCACATAATAGAGCTTGTAGGGAGGAGGAGAGGGTGGTATGTGTACATAAGGCAATTGTAACATTGCCTCAAGATTCCCATATTCACCAGCTGGACTAGAGAGTAACCCCGAAACTGACTTTTGGACATGTCAGAATAGTATAAGGAACTACTTTTGACTGATCACAAAGGACCAATAGGGAGCCAAGTACTTAAAAGGAGTATAAGAGGGTGTAATGCTTCAGTTTATTAGTGTTTACTTATACAATTACTTCTAAGAGCAACTGCAGGGATTTAGGATAAAAATAGCGTGCTTACTTTGAGATTTAGATCAGTTCTAAGGGAAAAAGTGAAGAGCAGACTTTGTGGAGCTGGGAAAAGTTTAAACCCGATTAAGAGGCGCTGCCTGATGCTGCGCTATGCGCAAAACCGCACAAATGCGGGTTTTAAAGCAGGGAAACTGAAAGAGATAGGAATTGACCCAAAACGGCCAATAAGCTACTAGTTTCAGGGCTGAGACCACTCCTCCAGGGACAGATAGGCTGCTCAAAGCTCCCCACTCTCACTTGTGAACATAGAAGCTTCCTCCTATCCAAGTAAGGATATGGGCAACACAGGAAACTATACCACAGTCCAGATTTCAGCAATGTCTGAAATCTGGACTAATCTAGTTCAGCAAAGGTGGGAAAAGAGAATTTTTTTGTTTTGTTGTGCCTATACCCTAGGTCTGGCTCCAGGAACAGTATCTTTTCCACTTTTCAGCATAGGATATTCTAGTACTAGGTCTCCTTGCTTCCAGAATGACATCTAGCACCTGCTTACTGAGGGATGCTACTGGAGAGCTCAAGGAATTAGCAAGGCTGCAAGGTTCAGGGTTTGAAGCTGAGGGTGCAGAATCTGGCCCACCTGCTGGGACAGCAGGGAAGGTGTCTGAGGTAGGTCCCATGGGCCCAGCATTATCATGCTGCGCAAGAGGGGGTACCAGTGCTGGTGAGGCCAGTCTGGTGCAATAAGTATTGTCCTTGGTTTGTCCTGTTTGATCTTTAGCAGAACCTTTGAGAGGAGAGGCAGAGGGGGAAAGGCATAAACTGAGAGGCTTTCCCAGGTGAAGGACAGGGCATCCACTTTCCAATCTTGACTGTGGGGAGCCCTTGTGCAGAATTTGTCCAGTTGGTAGTTCTGGGGGAAGGCAAACAGGTCTATCTCTGGAGTCCCCCATTTGTTCCTCAAGAGGTTGAATATTTTTGGTTCCAGTTTCCATTCGTGTGGGTCCATGAGATTTCTGCTTAGGTCGTGTGACAGTGAATTTAGCTTGCCTGGCAAGAATTTAACTTGTAGGTGCACTTGGTAGCTCAAGGCTGTGTTCCACAGAGCCATGGCTAGTCTGCAGAGAGGGTACGAGTGGGTTCCCCCCTGCTTGTTTATGTACCACATAGCTGTAGTGTTGTCTGTCTTTACCAATAATTGCCCTTAAAGGATGTGGTCTTTGAAGGCTGTCAGGGAATTCTGTACAGCTAACATTTCTTTTTGGTTGATATGCAGGTGCATTTGACTCTGGTTCCATTTGCCCTGAATGCACTGCTCTGCCAGGTGAGCCCCCCATGCATAGTCTGATGTGTCTGTTGTTAGGGTTTGGGCAGCAGGGAGTAAATTGAAAGGGAGCCCCTTGTTGTGGTGGCAGGCCTCTGCCCACCAAAGAGTAGAGTGAATGGCAGTCCCTTGTTGTGGTGGCAAGCCTCTGCCTGCCAAAGGAACTCTGTCTTTATACAAGGAATGATAGGAATCATTGATTCCAGGTCCTGAGAATGTTGACACCATAGGCTTTTTAGATACCATTGTAGTTTCCTCATATGCAGTCTTGCATATGGAATTAGTAAAATGCAAGAGGCCATGAACCCCAGGGCTTGCAAAATTTTCCTTGCAGATAGCTGGGTCTGTGGGGCCAGTAGTTTGAAGTAGGTTGTCAAATAAACTTGTTTCTCTGGCGTGAGGTAAGCCATCTGGGAAGTTGTGTTCAAGCTTGCTCCCAGGAATACAATCTGTTGGCAGGGTACTAGATGAGATTTATTTTCATTTACGGTGTAACCCAGCGAGTTTAGAAGTTTCTTTACGAATGCCAGATGTTTTAATAGCATGTCCTGGCTTTCTGCCTGAATCAGACAATCGTCCAGGTATGGGTATATTTGAATATTTCTCTGCCTGCAAAATGCAATGGCTGGAGCTAGACACTTTGTGAATATCCTGGGCACAGTAGATAAGCCAAAGGGAAGTGCAGAGAACTGATAGTGCGTGGAGCCTGCTCTGAAGCGTAGGTATTTCCTGCAAGATTACCTTACTGGAATGTGCAGGTAAGCTTCCTTTAAGTCTAAGGTTGCCAACCAGGCATCTCTGCCTAGCATAGGAAGCAGCTGTTGAAGTGTTAGCATTTTGAATTTTGGGAATACCCAAAAGGTGTTTAGAATAGAGAGGTCCAGGATAGAACGCCAGGAGCTGTCTTTTCTGGATACCAGGAAAAGTCTTGAATAAAAACCTTGTCCCCTTTCTTCTGCTGGGACAGGTTGAACAGCCCTGATACTTAGAAGAGAGAGAACCTGCTGTTGAGCCTCTGCCCACTGATTTGGGGGTAGGTCTGGAAAACAGTTTGGGGTTGGTAGAGTGTGGAAGTGGAATCTGTATATTTGGAAAACTATATTTAAAACCCATTTGTCCTGGGTAATGAGTTCCCAGTTTTTTGCATGCAGGGCGAGCTTTCCTCCTAAGGGAGAAGGCAGTTGAACAGGGCTTGGAAGGGTTAAAGTTAAGTCATTGTGACATTTTTCTGTAGGGGGGTGTCTTACTACTTCCTGCTTTGGAAGTGGGAGCCCCCAACTGCTTAGGTCTGTGTGTAGCTTGAGACTGTAACCTAGGTGGTCTGCTGTTTCTGGGTTTGGACTGAGAAGGCCAGGAAGAGACTGGAAAGGACCAATTCTCTGAAGGCCAATGCTTACTAAATCTGGGAGGCTGTACTTTCAGGAAATCTTTAACAGTTTGCATACATTTAGCTTTTTCCTCCATCTTTTTGAGGACTTCTTCTACTTTGATGCCAAACAGGTGGTCTTAGTTTAAGGGAGCATCCAGTAATTTAGCTTTAACACGATCTGGCAAGTTTTGCTCCTTAAGCCAAGCATGCCTTTTAAGTACAGACCCAGTGACAGCAGCCCTGCAAGATGCTTCTAAAGAGTCAAAACCACATTGCAAAGTATGTTTATCAACTTGTTCAGTAGAATGCATTAAATCCTGTAATTCTTTATGTTCAGCAAAGACAGGAATCAGCATAATTTTCTGTTTAAGTCGTCCCATAATATGCTGCTGATGCTTTAACATATGAAGGCCCTAATGACCAAAGTAGCTGAAGTGTATATCTTCTTACTCCATCTGTCCAAGTCCCTAGAATCTCTATCAGAGGGGGTAGGATTTTTGGCAGTAGCCTTAATGCCCTTTGGTCCTTGGGAAATGGTTTCTGTATCCACAGTCGGATTCTTGAAGAGGAATTTGTGAGAGTCAGGTACTCTGTAATACCTGTCAGGTTTTCTGGGAGCTGGAGGTAAAGTGTCAGGAGACAGGCTAGATTCCAAGAAGGCATCATCTACAATGTCCAGAACAGGAGGGATAGCTAAAGGCCTGTGTTGAGGGAGAAGTAAGAATTCCCTAAGCCTCTTTTTGGAGTCAGAGTAATCCTGGCTTTCCCAGTGGAAATGCTCCCTAAGAGTGTGCAAGGTTTCACCAAAAGAAAAATCTTCTAGAGGGGAAGCAGAGGGAATGGAATCCTCTGCATCAGATAGATAAGGGCAAATTCTAGTAATCAGAAGAAACAGAGATTTCATAATCCTGATCAGAAGAATCAGAAGGAAAATCAGTTCTAGGTCTCTTAGAGGGGGAAGTCTGGCTTCCCCTAATTAAAGTAATAAGGTCTTCAGCCATTCTAAGCATTTGTTTTTTAGGCATATGGGCCTGACCATAGGGTATGGACATTGGCTTTCTAGGCGTGGGTCGAGGTTTAGGCCTGGATGAAGAAGATGGCGTTGGTTTAAAATGCAAATCTGTAGGCCTGAATACACCCTCAGAAGCCGGTGCCTGCACAACGGCTCCAGACCCATCCAATGTAGAGACATCCGCAGGTTCCATAGTCGAAGAAGCATCTCATGGCATACCAGACTCGGAATGGGTCTCAGTAGAGGCCTACGAATCTGAAGTAGTGGGTATTAGGGGCTGCGAAAGCACCGCGCTGAGTACCGGCGAACTGGTGACTAGCTTAACGGAAGTGTCGTAGGCAGTTTGGACCTATGCGGTCTGTCTCTGTCTTTATCCTTATGTCTTTTCAGAATTTCGAAAGTTGGATGGCTTACTGAAGACATTTCTGGATAGTTAAACTGAGTACCAAAATAATTTGCTGCGAAAATAGACTGACGACGAATAGTTCGGGGATTTGAATAAGGCACAAAACTGACAGCGAGGGACGTCGTGGTCTGGGCCTAAGCAAGGAATGCAGTACGAATGAAAATCTTTATGAGATATTTGCTTTTCACTGGTAAGACAATTGTTAACTTTTACTGACATCGGTTAAGAGCAAGAAAAAGGATCCCCAATGGGGTACTTAGCTTTTTTCGAAGACTTTGGTTCTGAAACTCGAAAACGGAAATTTCAGGAGTCGGACGACCGGCACTTGTGAACTGCTTCTGCTTCGGGTACTGCACCCCAAGAAAGACTGATGTAATGGCGTCGGCTGCATGTTTTATACCCCTGATGACCTGACGTCATGGAAGAAGAGACAGCATCCGATGCAGGAATCCGAGACTCTGGTATTCAGGCTGGCTGAGGGCTACCTGCAGGCAGATAATCCAAATGTAATGACTGCAACAGTGAAACACGAAGAACATCAGCAACAAGGGGGGCAAACTTCGAAAGAAAAATTGCCAAGGACTCCAAAGATAACCACAAGGCATTCTTTAACTATGTCAAGAATCTAAGTGGCAATGCTCAGATCTGCTCAGAGCTAGTGCAGAATGGCACAAAATACACTGAACTGACCGATATCGCTAACATCCTGGCAGACAGGTTCAGTGCAATCTTCACCCCCCTCTCACCCCAAAAAGGGCCCATAACCATACCAGAAGAATGTAGAGCCCCTGAAATCACAGACACTCAAGTTAAAACAGCCCTCTCCAAAGCCAAAAACACAGCATCAATGGGACTGGATGGTGTCCCAGGCTGTGTCCTACACAAGCTCAAAGATGAAGTAACCCCTCACCTAATCACATGGGCTATGTACCCACAGAGAGGCGCACAGCAATGGTTATTCCACTCGACAAAGGTGGAGCCACAACAGACCCCGGTAACTATCGCCTTATAAGCCTGACTAGCTTGGTCTGCAAGGCTATGGAGTGCATCATCATGGAACTCATTAACAGAGACATTGGGGACCTCCAAACACTAGACCCTACCCAGTTCGACTTTGTTAAGGGCAGATAATGCCTCCGAAACCTGGTGGACGTCTTTGAGACAGTTACCAAGGCTATAGATGAGGGAAAGGTGGTACACACAGCCTACCTAGACCTCACAAAGGCCTTCAACACCATTTCCCATTCTGGTATTATACACAAGCTCACCAGCCTGAACATAAACTCCAATGTCACAAGATGGGTTGCCAACTGGCTCACGGACAGAACCCACATGGTGAGAGTTGCGGGAGTTAGGTCCGACTCTAAACAGGTTACAAGTGGCGTTCCTCAGGGCTCAGTCCTAGGACCCCTCCTGTTTGGCATATACTTCTCAGAGGTACAGGCAAGCAAAGGAGGACTATGGCTGACCAAGTTCACAGATGACTGCAAACTAGGGGCTATAACTGACTCTCCAGCTGACACAGGCATCCTCCAAAAGGGTCTCACTGAGATGGATACCTGGTGTCAAAATCATGGCCTCAAGCTAAATGCTATAAAGTGCATAGTCATCCCCTTTGGAAAAAACAAAGTACCCACAAACTACCACAGAGGTGGTAGTCCCCTAAATATGGAAAATGTAATAAGGGCTCTAGGGACCCAAGTAGAGAGCAATCTCTCCATTGATAATCACATTGCCAAAGTGGTAAGCAAATCCTTCTATGTGGCCCACCTAAGCACAAAAGCTTGCATCTGGATCAAAAGAGGTCATTGTGCCCCTCTATTCAACGGACCCATCATAGAGTACAACGGCCCATTTGGGATGTACCTTACAAGACACCTGCAACAGCTGAAAGGACCACAGAAGTACCTCACCAAGAGGATCACTTGTCTCATACAGATGCCCTATGTAGCTCGACTGAAGAAACTTCAGCTGTACTCGGTTGCATACCACCTACTGAGAGGTGATCTCTGCCTGACATACATGGCCATGTCCAACCCAGAATAGATGAACATGCTCCACCTAAAGAAAACCTTATCCCCTCACCACATGGTCTAGGGATCTAAACCTCACCACAACAATAAATAGGATGTGCTGGAGGAATAGATTTCTGTCCCAGAGACTTCCCATGCTTTGGAACAAGATTCCATTCTACATTAGGCAGAGCTCCTCGCTAACATTCTTCAAGGGAAACCTTGACGAGTGGATGGGAAACAAAGTTTACCCTGGGGATCACTTCAGTGGCTATGCTGGACAGAAGCACAGGGAACTAATCTAAGAGGGTGTCGAAAGCCAACTCATTCTGGCTAGGTTTATAAATGCCTTTGGGCAGATAGTTTAATATATTTATAGGTTCATAGGTATGCTATCAGCAAGAGAAGGAAATGCCCATACCCCCCACAGGCTTACCTAGTCCTATACAGCTTTTTTGATGTTTATATACATGAACAGACAGGTTTATTTATTTATTAGCATTTGTTTAGTGGGAAAGTCCATCTGAGCATTAGAAATGATTTTTGATAGAAGCCCAAGGAGAAAAGCTCCACTAACTGTTTATAATATAAGAAATTATTCATTGGTACAACTTAATATGTTAAATATACTTAATTTAGCAAAATAATATTATAAATTGGCACAACTTAACAGATGTGGCTTGAAGAAGTAAACTGCAGACAGCATACATAGATGTCTTCAACTGTTCCTCATCAGGGGGGATACAGGGACGTTAATGTGGGGATGGTTTTGTCATAGAGCTACTGGGGTCATTTTCTGAGAAGACTAAAAAAACTACTGATAAATGGATAGAACTCACACACTAAACCATTATGTATGACTTTACAAAGAAATATAATATGGGAACTTTGAAGGTCAGAAGGAGTGATCTGTTACAGATAACCTGATAGAATTAAATATGGACTGGCCTGTCAGTGCATTAATGGGATTCCCAACTGAAAGACCAATTGTCCAGGTTCAGGAATGGAGTCACGTCACATGATGGTTACCTGGGATACAGTGGTACAATGTGGAAGGTCCACAGTTATCATGATCATGACACATGGTGGGAGGGAGGGGTTCCATCATCTGACACGTATGCATGTTCACAACTGTAGAGCTATATATGCACCTTCACAGTAAATGGTTGAAGTCATCTTACAAAACTGACAGGCATCACAGAAGAAACTTGTTACAGAACAGCTACACAAGTTTTAGCAGGTCTGACTAGCTACTGAGCTAAACTCACAGTTTTGGACAGTGGCATCACTGTGTCGAGAAAAGCCACATACACTTGTAGTGTTCTGCTTGTTGGAACAAATGAAGTATTTTATAGCACAAGCCAGTATTTCTTTATTGTATTTTACTGTCACATGTTATGTCACATGTTACGGGTGAAAACAATTAGTTTCAACTTGCTTTTAATCCATTATACGAGTAAAGAACATAACACAATCATTGTCATGCCTTGCAGTTTAACTGGGTGATGCCATTACAGCCATAATATTTTAACAAACGCAAGTAATACAATCAGACGCAAGACCCAAAACATTTGCTATGCATACTCAATAATAATGGAGGCAGAGGTGAAACATGATGACAAAAATATTTAGTTTTTAATCTAAAAAACTAGATGCTGGCCTGAGCAGCTTCCTAACAACTTAATAAAGCCATGAGATATTCTGTAAATAATTTAATGTGTTGCGTTTTCTCTGCAGTAAACAAAATCTGCCCCCTACCTCTCCCTCTTGCTTTACTATTATACCTCCCACATAAACATTCCACTTGTGACTCTTATTCCCAATGTAAAAGGAGAAACAGAAAGAAGTCAGGAAAAGATTATGAATAGTGTAGTGCAATATGTACAAATGCTAAAAGAAAAAAGTATTGAAAAAACATGGAAATTAAAAACCAATTAACAGAAAATGAGAATAAAGAGTGGGAAAAGGCGATTCCTTTAAATCAGCTAGATAACGTTTAGGACAAGTAAAGCTAGATTACGTTGCAGGACCAGGTGTAATAGCATATGAAATGTATAAAAATGTAACTGATCAGCAAAAAATATTTTTTTAAAGATTTTGAATGAACGGTTAAATTAAGGTTAAGAATTATGTAGTGGAATATCTGAATTCATATGGAAGACGGAAGAGAGAAGTCAGTTACAAAATGGAGACCGACAGTATTGAACAATAAAGATAAGACTTCTATGAAAGTAATACAAAAGAGATTAAATTGGAAAATATTATGGAAGACAGCAAGAAGATATAAAGGGGAAACATTTGTCAAGAATTATTGAGGACAGTTACAGAAATTTAGGATGACATTATTAACAGAAAAGAAGAAGCAAAAATCAGGCATTTGACACAAATGGACATGAAATCTTACGGGAAATAATGAAAGAATATAACACAAGTGAGAGAGTTAGGAAATTATGTATGTCAACGTAAGTAATAACAAACTAAAAATACTTGTAAATGGCTAGTTAAGCCATGAGGTACACATGAAGAGTGCAGTAAGACAGGGATGTCCAATGAGCTATATGAGCTATATATTCTTTACATTAGTTCTGAATGTGATAGTGTGTAAAATAAATTACAAAAAGAAGGCTGCATGGTATATAACACCTGAAGAGTTAAAGGGACAATCCAGTGTTTAAAATTAGACTTCGAGTTAAGGTGACAGAAGTCACACCCACTTCAACACGTCACTTTCATTCCCAACCACAGTGTCATTTTACTTTTAAATATCCTGTAGATCCACAGTTCCAGTCTTGTTTCAGCTCCTAGAATAAACTAAACTTTGGATTTGTGTTCCTCTTCAACTTACATTGGAATGGGGAACTATGCCCCCAGCTCCTGGCTCATATTTAGAATAAAGAATGCTGTGCCAAGGAATAGGAATATCAGTATATACTAATTTTTAAATTTTGCATCACTCATGCATCTACGGATGTACAAGCAGTTCACTCATAAAAAATAGTGCATTTGTCCAGTAGTATTCAGAAATCAGCAAATATCAACCTCGAAGCTGAAAAATGAATGGAAGAGAGTGTCTACTAATGCTCCAACCTTCTGTCACACACTTGCTTTCTCTGGAATTACTAGCAGGTCAGAAAGTCACTTCACCAGGGTAGTATTCAAAAATCAGAATACAGTAAAATATGAAATAAAGAGAAATATGGTTTCCACTATTGTTTGCCTAACTCAGAGCTTTCTATAGCTAGAAGCCATGTCATAAAATTGTTGTAGATGGCCAGTATTCACAATGACCACAGAATAAAATATGAAATGAAAGAAGCAAAAAACTCTTGTTTACTAATGTTTTAAAAGCTTTGCATTACTGATGTGCTTTGTAGAGTAGCAGCAACAGTCAAGTTATACAATGCCTGAAAGGTTACTTTTCTCATTGGATAAAATGTGCAGATTATAGCAATAACCCACGCCTGGGTGTGGGTAATGCTGGATTTGCCCACGGTTGAAGTGGTTTGGTCATGAGGGCGAAGCCCGAGGTGCCAAACAAAGTCAACCGTGGGTAAATCCAGCATTACCCACACCCAAAAGTGGGTTATTGTTATTATACAATGACATTATTTAAGAAAAAAAATAATTACTTTTCTTAAATAATGGCATTGTATAATGCCTCCTTGCTGCCCTTCCGCAGCTGTCTGGTATTCTGTGGCAGTTTTGATGTACTGCGCATACATATGCCTACGCAGTACATCAGAGCTGTGGGCAAAAGCAATGGAGAAAGCAAGATCTCCGTTGCTTTTTCAAACTGTTTCGCTATGTTAAATGGGTTTAACATAGCAAGACAGCTTTAAAATAAGCAATGGAAATCTCCGTTGCTTATTGTAAAGCTGTCTCGCTATGTTAAACCCATTTAACATAGCGAGACAGTTTTGAAAAAAAGTAACGGAGAAAGCAAGATCTCCGTTGCTTTTTACAAACTGTTTTGCTATGTTAAATGGGTTTAACATAGTGAGACAGCTTTAAAAAAAGAAACGGAAAATCTACGTTGCTTTTTTTAAAGCTGTCTCGCTATGTTAAACTCGTTTAACATAGCGAGACAGTGTTGCTTTAAGAGTTATACTAATGGAAAAAGTCAGGGCGACCGGACCTTTTTCCATTACTATAACTCGGATTTACAACGTGCACGCTGATTGTTTTTGAATATTAATGGGGGGTCGTTGTATAATAATGAATATCTCACAGGGGGAGCTGTTGTCAGTACAACTGCAATTTAAGATGGAATTTGGCTAACAACTTTGGAACTTCCTTCAGGCACTCTTCCCAAACACACCCACTTCAGCCAAAGGTGAACATTCTCAGAAAGGCAAACTTGAAATGTAAACAAAGGCTGAATCAAAACAAAAAATCCCTGGGACTGTCCCTTTAAGAATTTCAGTTCTGTTAACAAATGCAGATGAGATTATAATAATTGCAAAAAAAAAAACAAAAAAAAAAAACAAAATAGACAGAAAAGGAAAGGTTTAGGAGATGTAGTAAAGATGGGGGGTATGTATTTTACAATTAATTAAATTTCTGTGTTGGGTATAAAATTTGGGAAAACAAATGTAAGTAGAATTCAATGGGAAAAAACAGAAGAAATAATACAATCCCATCTTTTGTGCAGAACACAAATTATCATTCAGAGAAAAAGCCTATATGATAAAGTCAGTACTGATGAAAAAATAGCATACTTAGCAAGTGCATTTATGTCACCAACAGTAGTTGAAAAGGAATTATTGCAGTTATTTTTTTCATGTATAGATTAAATCCAGTAAAAAAAGGAATTTTGTATGTAATTAAAAAATATCTTTAGGTTTAAATCACCCAGTGATATATGCTGCTTCATTAAATTTGTACAAAGTGTTAAAGTGTATGAATGAAAAATGAGAGATTAGTAGTAAAACTGTATAAACATAAGTATGATAACTTTTAGGGTATGGCAAAAAGAGTAAAAGAGAAAAAAGTGTTTAAAGGAGGCAATAAAATATTACTAAGAAAAAAACAATTTTTTTGGAAAATAAAAAAATTGATGATATATAAAAATATAGAAAACAATGGAATAAGAATCCAAAGATGAAACATTAAACCGTGGGAAAATCTAACAGATTAAAAAAAATTAAAGCTATAAAAATAAGAAGCAAACGGTGTAATCCAAAAATAGATTGTCAAGGCTTTGTATGGAGACTGGTAATAGATACATTTCTAGGAAAAGGAAATGTGCCATATAAAAAGAAAAGTGACGGAATATGTTTACATTGTCAAGAAGAAGAAACTATGTATTTTGTGTTATGTGTTTTTGAAATGTAAAAGAGTAGAAAAGTTATGGTGAAAACCATGTAAATAAGATTTTTTGAAGATATAAAAGAAGTGGATAAAATAAACACAGATATGATTAAATATGGATATTATAAGAACTGAAGTAAAGAATATGCTAAAAGAATAGATAAACAGTTATTTCTTGCTATATGGAATGAAAGAATAAATGAAATTATGTTTAATGGTAAATGGATTTCAGCAACATTAATTAAAATCAGATGGTGGTTATGGAAAAATGAGTGGGGGGTCTAACAGGGATGAAAATGTAGTATGACTGCATTAACAAAATAAATAAATATATATGTGTGTGTGTGTATATATATATATATATATATATATATATATATATATATATATATATATATATATATATATATCACTCCAGCATAACACAGTGCTCATACCAATAAGCTGCATGGAACAAAATCATCTATCAGTCACAAAATTTCCAGCGCTCTGAGTCACAAGCCTACATAACACAAGAAATAAATACTGATCCATTTTCATTTCACTTTATTTGCTTCATTCTCTTTCCAGTTCCATACAATGATAAATCCAATATTTAGATCAATACACATTAATGCAAACCTCAAGAATGAAATAATGGCTTAATAAGGCTTATTTTGTTTAAACTTTATGTTTGGATAATCTGCTGTTATGCATTAAGCACTTAAGATGCCATTTGGCGAAACCGGTTTGTGTGTAGTTTATGTCCTTGGCTATTTGTTCTTTCTTAGTTCTGGCTCCATGCATTTTCAATATGCTTCTCCTGACACCATGCCCTTTAGACATCCCACTTCTGACACCATGTCACTTGTTCGTCTCTAACACACGTGACAAGAAGGCTGCAGGTTTCATTCAGATGCTTTAAAACATACAAACACATCAGGATGGATAGCAGCATCATTAAATATGAACAAACTAGTTAACAGACAGACCGTCCACACATACATGCTTATATCTCAACAGCTAACTACAAAATGACAGTCTGACTTGAACGTGCTCAGTATTTATACACTTGTGCAAGTCCTTGGACAGCTTCTTAAAGGTATATACACACATATTGATCTACAATGCTTATTACAAACACAGGGTCATATCACATATATTTACAGGCTTAATGTTTATGCTGATTATGTAAACAATAATCTTGTATATATAGCTATGTGGGAACATTGCATTTGCTTCTATGTTGGAAAGATAAACAGATGTTTAAAATACAGAACATCATATCATCTGAGTGATATACGAAAAACAATGAAGCCAGTGAATCCAATGTTTTAATAAAACCAATTTCACTCTTCTAGCGCCTTGGACATACAGCCTTTGATAGAGTATAAAAACACATACTCACAGTGGATATATTTATAGCAATCAATATTAATTAATACAGTTAAACAATTACAGCAACCACTTCCAATTGAATTCCTTATTGAGCCCTTTGGAAAACAAAGTACCAATTTTTAAAATAAAAACTGCCTCTTTGTGAAGCAGTTTATTTTTAAGAACATACCAGGAATAGTTTTTTACCCTTTCTAAAATATTACCTTTTAAATTACTACTATTACCCCAATGACCAGTAACAAAATACAATGCTAAAGGCCTTTCTAATTTCTTATTTTTGATATCTGTAAAATGTTCTTGGAACCTAACTCTGAAGCTTTGCTTTGTTTCACCCACATAAAATAAATTGCATTCACATTTTAATACATACATAACTCCTTCTGAATCACAACTGAAAACATCACATGGATAAAACACTTTACTACTAATCAAATGAAAAGTTGGTACAGTAAATTTATATACTGAACAATGTCCACAGGGTTTCAAGAAGTTGGGAGGGTGGCCTAATGGTTAAGGTATTTGCCTTACAAACACAAGGTCCAGGGTTTGAGTCTCGCAAGGGATAACTGGCTAGGCTTAAAATGGCTCGCAAGGGCACTTAGCTTAGTACTAATCTATGAACCAATACAAAATTTAAAGTTTGTACTCCCAAAGACTATACCGGGGGTACAAATTGTGCATGAACAATCATATCTTTAACATTTCTGCCTCTCTTATAAGAGACCATGGGTCTTTGAGGCAAGTATTCACATACATTTTTATCTTGTAACAAAAAATTCCAATAAAACATACTAATGCTACACACTATAACATAATTAGTTTGCAAAGATATTTGGAACTTGACATTACCCCGTGGGGGTTGCGAGCATTTAAAAATCCTTCACCTCCTTTTAACCCTGAAAACAGTGAAGATGTGGGGTTTTAAAAATGGTGGATAGCGGCTGCACATCATTGTACTACAGAGTGGGTAGCTATTTTAGTAGAACGGGACCAAATTAAACAATGCAAAATCAAGGAAGAGATTTCAACTGTTTGTGCCTCTCTATGTTCTCAACTTAGTATGCCATGATTTGATTGGTGCTGGGAAACATTAATGATAAACTACAAGTTGCTACCAAGGAGTTGATTGAAAGGAATGTCAATAAACTGTAGAGAGAGATCTGCGGGACTATGGCAATGGTTCTGCCTTTGTGGTGAATGCCAATACAAGCTGCCAGTTGGGCAGGGGGCATTTCTATACTAAAGGAATGGGAAAGAAGCACTATGGTATTTTCTTTCACTTCTTCAGAGACGATGCATGTTTCAGCTGAACAGCTAGAGGAAGGCAATGCTTTCTCTCCATTACCCCAAGCAGAACACAATAATTATTTGGAAGAAAATGTTTGTGGCAACAGGAACACAGGTAATGGCAACTGGAAACGGGGACAATTAGAAACAGTTTGGGAGAAGTAGCAGCAACAGAATGGAAAGAAGAAAAGATAGTACGGATTTTTTTGAGAGTTTAAATATAGTTAGATCTAATTATGATTATGTGCTTAATTTGTCAGATGGTGTAGAGCTACATCGCTGTGAGTGTAGTGCACAGGGTCGTGGGTTCAAGACATGCTCGTGATGACTTTTCTATGAACCTATAGAAATATTGATGAGTGGATGGACAACAGAAAGTTCACTCCAGGGATGACTCCAGTTGCCCTACTGGATAGGGGCACTGTGAGTTAACATCAGGTGGCACAATGCCTGGGCAATTTTTTAGGGCTAGGCTTGTAAAGGCTCCAGGGCCATTAGCCTAGTACACACCTATGAGCTGCACTAACAGATGCTGAGATTTCAGTTTTAAATCTGAAATATATTCCCATTGTCATGCCTAGATTACATGTATTGCAAACGGAAATGTTTAGCTTCATTAGGAAGCTGCATTTAATATGGTACTTTGCAAATAATGATTTTAAGTGTTCCAACTAATAATGAATTAAGGGATGATTCTGACTCTAAACATGAAAGTACTGATACTTTTGTTTCAAGTAATTCATTTTGTGAAATGGATGGAGGAGAAAATGGTTACTGTTTATTAAATATTTGTAATATTAATTATAAAAGTAATTACATTCCCCCATTTACCAAAGAAACTATCAAACAGTTTTCATATATGGTAAAATGTTCATTAGAAAAATAATTTTTTGAATTTATGAACATAAAGAAAAAGGTGGTGTTTGGTATAATCACACTGAATAGTTGGCACTTAAACACGAGTAAGAGAAAGGCTGTGATCTTTAAACTCACGGATAAGGGTAATAAAGTAGTAGTGATGAGTTGATCCCAACATTTAAAAATGTGCTACAAAAATAGTAAGGAGGTATACAGAGAGTTTGGTTTGGGGGATTATGAAACAGCATTAGTGAATTTTGATAATTTGATTCAGAAAGGTTACAGGTTGGGCTATTTTATTTTAAAGGATGTGGAAACAAAGTTTTGCATGGAAGGTTGCACCATGGCAAGTTCTTACTGCCTTCTGAAAGTGCATAAATGTTCAATAGACCCTCTGGGATAACCAATTGTATCTGCCTGTAATTATTTCTTACATAATGTAGGCATTTTATTACATGATTAGTTATTGCCTATAGTTGAGAGATTACCCTACTATGTAAGAGATACTTTTGATTTCCTAGAGAAAGTAAAACATGTTCAGATGGACTGATTCAAAATACTGGATAGTAATAGACATCCAGAGTCTTTATACCAGAATTCAACACCGGTTTGGGATAGAAGCTCTGAAATTCTTTTTGGGGGAAAATCCTCTGGCATATCATTTAACTGATTTAATGCACTTCTGCCTCACAAATAATTATTTTCAATTTAATGGAACTTTGTACCATCAGATTAAAGGCACAGCGATGGGGGCATCTTTTGCCCCCATGTATGCTAATCTGCTTATGGGTCTATTTGAGGTAGAGTACTTGTATAAAATAGATTTTTTTTCAACAACATGTGATAAAATATTAAAGATTTACAGATGACCTTATGTTTTTGTGTGAAGGTGAGCGACTCATGGTGGAGTCATTTATTCGAGACCACAACAAGAACAAGTTTGGGTTAGCTTTTGATGGACTGCAATGTGGAGCAAATGTTACCTTTTGGATGTAAAACTAAGTGGGGAGAAAGGGTATATTAGAAATGGAATTCACAGGAAATTTAATAATATTAACCATTATATGGATGGGAAAAGTTGTCACCCCCCATTTAATTAGAGCATTGCCATATAATGAGTTTCTACATACTAGCAGGTTGTGAATAATCAAGAAAATCTTGCTGAAGAGGTATTTAAAACATGTGAAATATTTAGGAAAAGGGGATACAAAACTCTTTCAGTACAGACACCTGCCAACCACCTAGATCAGCATTTTGTTTTCCCAGTCTTTGTTAGAAATAATGAGAGACTGGTTAGAAGTGTAGGTAATGAATCAGGTCAAAACATATTTTTTTTGACTACGTATAATGTATTTACAGAGAAGGTGGTTGAGATTATTATGTTTTATTGGAATTTTTTGTTACAAGATAAAAATTTATATGAATACTTGCCTCAAAGATCCATGGTCTCTTATAAGAGAGGCAGAAGTGTTAAAGTTATGATTGTTCATGCACTATTTGTACCCCTGGTACAGGCTTTGGGAGTACATACTTTAAATTCTGGATTGAAACCCTGTGGACATTGTTCAATATGCAAACTTACTGTACCAACTTCTCATTTGATTAATAGTAGAGTGCTTTATCCATGTGATGATTTTAGTTGTGATACAGAAGGAGTTATTTATGTATTAAAATGTGAATGCCATTTATTTTATGTGAGTGAAACGAAACAAAGCTTCAGAGTTAGATTCTAAGAACATCTTAGAGATATCAAAAATAAGATATTAGAAAGCCCTTTAGCATTGCATTTTGTTACTTGTCATCAGGGTAATAGTGGTAATTTAAAAGGTACTATTTTAGAAAGGGTAAAAACTATTCCTGGTATGTCCTTAAAAATAAACTGCTTCACAAAGAGGCAGTTTTTATTTTAAAATGTGGTACTTTGTTTCCAAAGTGCTCAATAAGAAATTAAATTAGAAGTGGTTGTTATAATTGTTTAATTGTATTAATTAATACTGATTGCTATGGGCGACCACGGTGGTGCAGCAGATAGTGTTGCCACCTCACAGCAAGAGGTTCTCCTTTTCGATCCTCGGCTGGGGTGCCTTCTGTGTGGAGTCTGCATGTCCTCCCTGTGGTTGCGAGGGGTTTCCTCCGGGTGCTCCGGTTTCCTCCCACATCCCAAAGACATGCTGTAGGTGGATTTGACACTTTAGATTGGCCCGGGGCGTGAGTGAGTCTGTAGAAGGTTGGGTGCCGGGCTGGCAACTCATCACTGTAAAACTCCACTGCCAATCATGTTCGGACAGGTGATCTACTGTGGTGACCCCTAACAGGGAAAAGCCGAAAGAAGAAGAAGAATATTAATTGCTATAAATATATGCATTGTGGGTATTTGTTTTTATACTCTATCAAAGGCTGTATGTCTGAGGTGCTAGAGGAGTGAAATTGGTTTTATTAAAACTTTGGATTCACTGGCTTTATTGTTTTTCATATTTTGCAAGTTTGTTTTCTTTTTTTTATAGGTTCATAGGTTCATAGGTTAGTACTAGGCTAACTGCCCTTGCAAGCCATTGTAAGTCTAGTTAATTATCCCTTGTGAGACTCAAACTCTACACCTTGTGTTTGTAAGGCAAACACCTTACCCATTAGGCCATCCTCCCAACCCCCAATCAGATTGTTATACATCTGAGTGATATACACCTGCAGAACAGGAATAATGCTTTGGCACAGCATATATAAAATTATCCTACACATAAATTTATATTTATTGTTTTGCAATTAGTGGAAGAAAATTTAAGAGGTGAAGACATACAAAATTACACAGAATACATGTGCTGGATAGCCAATTTAAAGGCTGACAAGGAAGCAGGACTTAGTGGAATGGTTCCTTTAAAACCTGCATTAAAAGGAAGGGAATTACCTAGATAGCTTTGTTTTTCATTGGTGCTCACCTGTTTAAGTATTCTTGGATTACAGGAAATGGCAGGATCTGAAGAAGATAGCTCAAAGTGCTTGTCCTGTTTGTCTTATCAAGATTTATCCTGGTTCTTTGAACTGTAATATTTTACTGTTTTTTAGTAAACAGTTGTTTTTTAAACAGTTGGATTTTTTTACCTCCACCATGATGGCAAGACTTTGCTTTACTTGTTCACACATATTTTTCTGGTCAAGGAAGAATCAAAAAAACTGACCATATGACCTCAGAGGGGTGACTCTAGCTAAAATTCATAAAGTCATTAATCAGTATTGTAAGAAATGTCTGATATCACCATACTATAACCTTGTCAAAGTGAAACCTAAATTTATTTCAAATTTACTTCCACATTTTCAGATAAAGGTATTGATTATTTAGAAAAAACCTTGTCAAAGAATATGGACAATTGTGCATTTGTTTTCAGGAGGGACACATTTTCCAGCTGTTACTTGGATTTTCAAAGTAACCATCCTAAGTTTATTAAAAGGAACATCTTCAAAGGGCAGCTTGTTAGGGCAGCCAGGATGTGTTCAAATTTGGAAAATTTGGAAGTTGAAGTTAGTAAAATAACAGATACGTTTTTAGAGAGAAGATGCCCTAAACGGTTTGTACAGAACATTTGTGAAAAAAAGTGATAGTTGGATGGGAGACAAATTACAAACCACTTTTAGGTGACAACGGTTTTTTGAACAACTGTAATTCTGGGGCACATAACACACAGATGCATTATAGAAGTATGGTGATTCCATACAGGTCTGGTGCTAGTGAAATTATGGGTATCATTGCCAAACATTGGGTGATTTTTAGAGGGAACCCAGACATTATGGAGTTTATACGTTATGAACATTTTGTTTACAAAGCTGGTAGGAATTGTAAATACCTTTTTTAACATGGTAAGATCAAAGTTTCCCCTCTTCAAAGGGTACATCATGATATAGAACATGTAAACAATGTTCTTACATCTTGCAAGAACACAATTTAACCCTTCAAGGTATACTTTTTGTTATTAAGTTAAAAAGGGGAATTGTAACACTAAGAGTATTATTTATATAGCAGTCTGTGATAAATGTGGCTATTTCCATGTTAATAAAACTGATAGGCAATTAAAGAAGAGAATATATGAGCATCTTTATGCTATTTTAAAGGAAACTAATAATTCCTTATTTAAACATACTTTGGAATGTCACAGGTTTACAAAGTTCAGTTTTGATATTTTGGAAGTGGTTCCTTACAACCCATGGGGTGGATGGTGGCAATCAAAGAGTTATAGTGGCAAGTAAGGCTAAATGCTACTAACCCTCCAGGCATTAATGAAAATATCTCCATTCTCCCTATTTTAAGAAGGAGAAAGTACAGTTTTGTACCTACCATAAATGTAGATGTTCGAGTGCTAATACAGCTGCAGTCATAACAGATGGGTTTTCCTGCCGTCAGGCGGGTCCTCGGTTGGCCGAATTCCAAAGTCTAGGTCCGGCGTCGGATGTCGTCACTTCTTCCCTGACGTCAGTGCGGCAGGGGTATAACAGAGGCAGCCGACACCATTTTCTTCAGTTTTTATTGCCCCAGATGTCAGGTGCCCCCAGAAGGAAGGCAATACATAAATTTATGTAATAATGCAATACAGTATAATCAAAAAACAGTAGTTGCAAGCAAATACACCATAAAAGAATACCCCAATCAGGTTGTATGAGGAAGAGTTAGCCATTAGGCCTGTCCCAGAGGGGAAGGAGGGAGGGAAACCTGGACTGTAGCTGTATTAGCACTCGAACATCTACATTTATGGTAGGTACAAAACTGTACTATGTTCATCGTGCATACAGCTGCAGTCATAACAGATGGGTAGAATCCCAAAGCTAAAAAAGGGGTGGTAGGCACTAGGTGGAACTAGGAGGAGCCAGGATGCTCTGCAAGACTGCAGTGGCAAAGCCTGCTCTAGATTTGGAGTATAATGGTAGGTGATAGTGCTTGGAGAAAGTATGTACAGAACTCCAAGTGGCAGCTTCCAAAATATCTTTGGTAGGAACCCCCCTGAGGAAAGCTGCAGAGGTGGCTGTGGCCCTTGTGGAGTGAGACCTGATGCCTGCAGGTATAGTTTTACCATGAAAAGAGTAACAAAAGCGTATGCAGTGGGCTATCCATTTTGAGATCGTCTGTTTGGAAATAGGCTTCCCTTGAGCTCCTGTAGCATAGGACACAAAGAGTTGCTCTGATTTTCTGAAAGGCTTTGTTCTGTCCAAATAATAACGTAGCTGTCTATGAATGTCCAAGGAATGTAGTAGTCTCTCCCCTTTGTTTTGAGGATTGGGGTAAAAGGTAGGTAAGTGGATAGCCTGATTCAAGGCTACCCTGGATACTACCTTTGGCATAAAGGAAGGGTTGGTTCGCAAGGATACTCTGTCCTGATGGAAAATGATGAAAGGCTGCACAGCCATGAGGGCTTGTAGTTCCGAAACCCTGCAAGCTGAGGTGATAGCCAGCAGGAAGGCTGTTTTCCAGGACAAATATTGCAGTTCTGTTGAGGCAGCTGGCTCAAAGGGAGGCAAAGTAAGTTTTTTCTAGAATGAAATTGAGGTCCCAAGCAGGTACTGGTTGTTTCCTTGAGGGTTTTATATTCTTAGCCCCTCTGAGGAACTGTCTTAAGAGGGGGTGAGAGAATAAAGGTGGATCAGTGTTGTATTCTGCAGAAATGGCTGAGGCATGGATTTTGATGGAGGAGAATGAAAGTCCACTGCTTAGCAGCTCAGCTAGATACTGTAATATTTGAGGTAAATTCAGTATTCCAGGGTTCTGGCCCTTTTTCTCATTCCAAGCACAGAACCGTTTCCATTTTGCGGAGTAGGCTTTTCTAGTAGAAGGTCTTCTGGCCTCCAAAATGACATCCTGCACCTCCTTGGAGAGTAGGGTCTGTTGTGATTTTAAGGAATCTTCCATGTGGCTAGACTGAGTGATTTCAGCTGACTGTGAAGAGTTTTGAAGTTGTGCTGAGTCAGTAGAAGAGGCATTAGAGGCAGGATCCATGGTGGGGAATGCGTCAGGCTCCTCAGGAGTGGGTACCAGTGTTGTCTTGGCCAGTCTGGAGCAATGAGAATCATCTTTGGTCTGTCTGCTCTGGTTTTTAATAGAACTTTGGGCAGCAGAGGAAGAGGTGGAAAGGCATAAACTGTCATTGTTGTCCAACTGAAAGAGAATGCGTCCACTTTCCAGGCCTGTGGATGAAAGGTCCTTGAGCAGAATTTTGCCAATTGGTGATTTCTGTGGGAGGCAAAGACATCTATGTCTGGCCTTCCCCATGCTTGAATTATCTTTGAAAAAACTTGAGGATGCAACTTCCATTCATGTGGATCTGTCATATTTCTGCTTAGGTTGTCTGCCAGCATGTTTTTCTTGCCTGGCAGGAACTGTGCTTGAAGCTCAATTTGAAATTCCAGAGCCATGTTCCAAAGAGACATGACTAGCCTGCATAGGGGGTATGAATGGGTTCCTCCCTGTTTGTTTATGTACCACATGACTGTGGTGTTGTCTGTCCTTATCAATAGCCGGCCTGGATGCAGCAGGTCTTTGAAAGCTGTAATAGCATTTATTACTGCTAGCATTTCCTTTTGATTGATGTGTAGGTGCTTTTCTTTTTGGGACCATTTGCCCTGAATGCACCAATCTGTCATGTGCGCCCCCCCAGGCATAATCCGAGGCGTCTGTTGTGATGACTTGATTTGCTTGAGGCTTGCAGAATGGTAGACCTGTGTTTCTTTGGCATGCTTGAGCCCACCACAGAAATTCCTTTTGAAGACATGGAATCAGTGGTATTATTGTTTCCAAACTGTGGCTGTGTTGAGACCGTAGGTTTTTTAGGTACCATTGAAGTTTCCTCATATGCACCTTTGCACATGGAATTAGTAGGATGCAAGATGTCATGAATCCCAGAGCCTGCAGGATTTTCCTTGCAGTCAGCCTGGTGAAAGTTGCCAGTTTTCTGTAGTATTGAGTTAGTTGCCCTTGTTTCTCTGGCGTGAGGTAGGCCATCTGGGTGTTTGTATCCAAGCTGGCACCCAGGAAAATTATTGTTTGAAAGGGTATTAGTCTTGACTTCTTTTTGTTGACTGTGTATCCGAGAGATTTCAACAACATTATTACAAACGCCAGATGTTTCAGAAGTATGTGCTTGCTGTCCGCTTGGATCAGGCAGTCGTCCAGGTATGGGTATATTTGTATCCCTTGAAGTCTGCAGAAGGCAATTACTGATGCCAGGTATTTCGTGAATACTCTGGGTGCAGTAGATAAGCCAAAGGGCAATGCAGAGAATTGATAATGGGTTGAACCTGCAAGACATCTGAGGTATCTTCTGCAATCTTGTCTGAATGGGACATGTAGGTATGCCTCCTTGAGGTCCAATGTTACCAGCCAAGACTCCTTGCCCAGCATGGGAAGAAGCTGCTGTAATGTGAGCATCTTGAATTTTGGCACGAGTAAAAATGTGTTTAGGATGGATAGGTCCAAAATAGGTCTCCAATCTTTTCCCTTTCTTGGTACCAGGAATAGTCTGGAATAAAAACCTTGACCGTGTTCTTGTGCAGGTACCTCTTGAATAGCTTTCATGTCCATGAGATCTGAAATTTGTTTTTGTGCCTCTGCCCTTTGATTGTGTTGCAGGTTTTGCATGCCTCTCATTTTTGGAAGGGTGTGAAAGTGGAATCTGTAGCCTCTGTCTATAATGTCCTGGATCCATTTGTCTTTTGTGACAATATGCCAATTTTTTGAAAATAATGCCAGTTTTCCACCTAAAGGTGCTGCCATTTGAGCCTTGCTTGGCATGCAAAGGGGAAAGTCATTGGGTTTGCTTTCTGAATGGCTGTGAACTATCCTCACCACCTCTTTGTGTAGGTGCTTGCCATTGTCTGCCTCTAAACGATCCTTGAGATTGCCCTCTATGCCTCGGGCACCTGTATCTACCTCTTTGGGATCTGTCCGTGGCTGGAAAGGACCAATTTTTGGAAGGCCAATTTCTACTGAAACGTGGAGGTTGTACCTGTAGGATAGCTTTCACTGTTTGCATTGATTTTGCCTTTTCCTCCATTTTCTTTAATACCTCCTCAGCTTTAACACCAAACAATACATCTTTTTACAGAGGTGCATCCCGTAATTTAGCTTTAACATGATCTGGTAAAGTTTGCTCTTTGAGCCAAGCATGTCTACGTATGACTGATCCTGTAACAGCAGCTCTACATGAGGCCTCAAAAGCATCAAAACCACATTGTAAGGTATGTTTACCCACTTGTTCTGTACTATGTAACAAATCCTGCAACTCCTTCAAGTCTGGTTGTTCAGGTTGTGACATTTTGCTTTTCAACTGTGATAACAGAAACTGTTGGTACTTTAACATATGGAACTGACAGTTTAATGCCCTCATGGTTAAGGAGGTCGAGGTGTATACCTTCTTCCCCCGCCTTTCTAAAGCTCTGGAATCTCTCTCAGAAGGTAATGGATTTTTAGCAGTGGAGGCCTTAATTCCCTTGGGACCCTGTGAAACAGTTTCTGGGTCAGCCGCATGGCTTTTGTATAGAAATTGGTGTGAATCAGGAACCCGGTAATACCTGTCAGGCTTGACTGGAGTTGGAGGTAAAGAATCTGGGTTAAGGCAGGCCTCCGAATACACATCATCTAGTATGTCTAAGATGGGAGGTATAGCCAGAGGCCTGTGCTGAGGGAGCAAGAGGAAATCCCTAAGCCTTTTCTTGGAGTCTGAGTACTCTTGGCCTTCCCAGTGGAAGTGTTCCCTAAAGGTATGTAAGGTTTCCCCAAAAGAGTAATCCTCAGGGGGGGAGACAGAGGGAATGGACTCCTCTGCATCAGAATCTTCAAAAGGGGAGTAAGAATGCTCCTGGTCTTTAGAATGTTCTGAAATAATGGCGGCCTGGTCCGAGGAAGGGGATTCTTCCTCCACTCTGGGCCTTTTGTCCGGAGGGGGCTGAGAACCCCTGATAAGAGTAATCAAATCCTCAGCCATTTTGAGCATCTGCTTTTTAGGCATGGGGCCTTGAGAGGGGCCCTCTGGGGCTTGTCTTTTAGTATGCATGGCTGCTTTAGACTTAGTGAAAGCCTTGATGGAAAAAGAAGAGGAAGGCCTGAAGACACCTTGAGAGGTGGCAGGCCTGTCTAAACTCTGAGTTTCACTGCCAAGAGTGGCTTCGGTATCGGTAGTCGGGGTCTGGGCCGAAGAGCCTGCGACCTCGGGCACTGAAGACACTGCCAAAGAAGTGTCATCAGTAATCAGGGGCTGCGTAGGTGCCTCACTGAGAACCGGACCACCTGTAGTCGGCTTTGGCGTGGTGTCGGTAGAAGTCGCGGACCTCGTATGTCGGTCCTTATCTTTGCGTCTTTTACTTAAAACTGGAGTTGGAGTATCCGACGACATAATGTAATTAAACTTTTTGCCAAAATAGTGTTGGGCGAACTCCGCCCGACACTTAATAGGGCGTCTGTTGAATGTAGCACAAAAACTACAGGCCGAGACGTCGTGGTCTGGGCCTAAGCAAGGAATGCAGAGGGAATGAAAATCCTTATGCGGTATTTGCTTCCCACAAGAAATGCAATTATTAACTTTGTCTGACATCGGTCTGAGGCAAGAAAAGTTTCCCCAACGGGGTACTTAGCTTTCAAGAAGACTTCGGTTGAAAAATATTTGTAATCTCAGGAGCTGGCCGACTGGCACTTGCGAACTGCTTCTGCTTCGGGCACCGCGCGGCAAGAACGACTGAAGAAAATGGCGTCAGCTGGTTCCTTTATACCCCTGTCGCACTGACGCCAGGGAAGAAGTGACGACATCCGACGCCGGACCTAGACTTTGGAATTCGGCCGACCGAGGACCTGCCTGATGGCAGGAAAACCCATCTGTTATGACTACAGCTGTATGCACGATGAACATCATTAGAATTATAGAGGAAATAGTATTAATAATGAGTTTATATTATATCTTTATAATATGTGTTTTGTTATTATTTATAGGATTTTTAAAGTGTAGTTAAGTATATTGTTTTTACATAAATAGTTTTATGTGGGTATTTAAGGGTAGGCAACATTTCTTGTCTTTGAGTGATTTTGTTTTTTAAATGACAAGTATTAGGTTATGCTGTCAATTCATCTGAATGTTTTAGGGAATGTATAATGAGCTGAAATGGCAGAGGCATGAATTTGAATTGATGAAAAGGAAAGGCCTTTATTCAGCATCTCAGTTAAGTATTGTAAAATCTGAGGAATATTTGGAACAACTGTGTCAATGCCTTGTGCTTGGTTCCAAGCACAGAATCTCTTCCATTTGTCTGCATAAGATTTTCTGGTGCTAGGCCTCCTGGCCTCCAAAATAACATCCATTACTGCTTTAGAAAGAGGTGTGTCTTGAGAGGCTATATTATCTGCCATGCTGCCAGGTTTATGGTTTTGAGATGGCTGTGCATTATCTGGCTGTCTTGTTGGGTCAATAAGTGAGGAATCTGAGGCAATGTCCAGGCTGGGCAGTGAGACAAGCTCTTTAGGATTGTGTACCAGTGCTGGCGGGGCCAGTCTGGGGCAATCATTATCATTTTTGGTTTCTCTTGTCTGACCTTGAGGAATACCTTGGGGAGGAGAGGCAGAGGAGGAAAGGCATATACTGTTAGATTTTTCCAGCTGAAAGACAGAGCATCCACTTTCCATGCTTGCTTGTGATAAGTTCTTGTGCAGAATCTTTGTAGTTGGTAGTTGTGAGGAGAGGCAAATAGGTCTATGTCCGGGCATCACCAGGTGTTTGTTATCATGCTGAAGACTTGTGGATCCAATTTCCACTCGTGGGGATCCATTAAATTCTGCTTAGTTCGTCTGCCAGAGTATTTTTCTTTCCTGGCAGGAATTGAGCTTGCAGATGTACTTGGAAAGTCAGTGCTGTGTGCCACAAGTTCATGGCTAGTCTGCAGAGGGGGTAGGAATGTGTGCCTCCCTGCCTGTTTATGTACCACATGACTGTAATATTGTCCGTCTTTATTAGTAGTTGTCCTGGATGAAGTTGATCCTTGAAGGCTGTTAGGGCATTCTGAACAGCTAGCATCTCTTTTTGATTGATATGTAGATGCATTTGACTTGTGGACCATGTGCCCTGAATACATCTTCCTGCCATATGGGCCCCCCAGGCATAATCTGATGCATCTGTTGTCAATGTCTGCCTGGCTGTGGGTAAGGTGAATGGCTGTCCCGTGTTGTGGTGACAGGCTTTTGTCCACCATCGAAACTCCTGTTGCAGGCAGGGAATGAGGGTAATTATTGTTTCCAGGCTGTGGCAATGTTGAGTCCAAACACTTTTTAGATACCATTGAAGTTTCCTCATATGCAGTCTTGCATATGGAATTAGCAGAATGCAGGATGCCATGAAACCCAAGGCCTGCAGAATTTTTCTTGCAGATAACTGGGTCTTTGTTGCCAACATTTTGAAGTAAGTAGTCAATTGTTTGTGTTTGTCTGGCGTGAGATAAGCCATCTGGGCAGTTGTATTTAAGCTTGCACCCAGAAATATTATCTCACGAGAGGGTACAAGTTTTGATTTCTTCTCGTTTACTGTGTACCCTAGACTTGTCAGTAATCTTTTTACAAATGCCAGATGCTGTAGTAGAATGCCCTTGTTCTCCACTTGAATAAGGCAGCCGTCCAAGTAAGGATATATTTGTATTCCTCTTTGTCTGCAAAATGCAATTACTGGTGCCAGGCACTTTGTGAAGACCCTGGGCACAGTAGATAAGCCAAAGGGCAGTGCAGAAAATTGGTAGTGTATTGAGCCAGCTTTGAATCTGAGGTATCTTCTGCATGTTTGTCTGACTGACATGCAGGTATGCCTCTTTTAGATCTAAAGTCACAAGCCAGCCTTCTTGCCCAACATGGGCAGAAGCTGTTGTAGGGTCAACATTTTGAATTTTGGAATATCCAGATATTTGTTTAGAATAGATAGGTCCAGTATTGGTCTCCAGGCTTTGTCTTTTCTGGGTACTAAGAACAGTCTTGAAAAGAATCCATGACCCTGCTCTTGTTCTGGTACTTGTTGAATGGCCCTCATGTCCATGAGGGATGAAACTTGTTTTTGTGACTCTGCCCATTGATTGTGTGGCAGGTCTGGCATACCGTTTTGTCTTGGCAGGGTGTGAAAGTGGAACCTGTAGCCTTGTGAAACTATATTTAGAACCCATTTGTCCTGGGTGATCATGTGCCAATTTTGTGAAAAAAGTGCTAGCTTTCCCCCCAAAGGGGATGCCAAAAGATAAGTGCTTGGTGCTGGAAGTGGAAAGTCATTGAGACTGTTTCCTGTATGGCTGTGATTTTTCCTCTCCACTCTTGGAGGTAGAAGCACCCCATTGTTTAGGCCTGTATGAGCCTTGTGGCTGTAATCTGTCTCTAGGGCATCTGTATCTGCCCCTTTGTGGTCTGTCTGACACTGGAAAGGACCAATTTTTTGTAGGCCAGTTCCTGCTAAATCTGGGAGGCTGTACCTGCAAGAAATCCTTGACTGTTTGCATAGATTTAGCCTTGTCCTCCATTTTCTTCAACACCTCTTCTGCTTTAGCACCAAACAAAGTATCATGCTGTAAAGGAGCATCTAATAGTTTTGCTTTAACATGATCTGGCAAATTTTGTTCTTTTAACCAAGCATGTCTCCTAATGACAGAACCTGTAACAGCGGTCCTGCAGGAGGCCTCAAGAGAATCAAAACCACATTGCAAAGTATGCGTCCCAACTTGTTTAGCTGCATGCAATAATTCCTGCGTTTCTTTATTTACTGCACATTCTACATTTGCTGGCATTTTCTGTTTAAGCAAGGATATAAGATATTGCTGATACTTAAGCATATGAAATTGGCAATTTAAAGCTCTTACAGCCAAGGTAGCAGAGGTATAAATCTTTTTCCCCATCTGTCTAGGGCCCTAGAATCCCTATCAGAGGGAATAGGGTTTTTTGCAGTAGAAGCCTTGTCCCCTTTGGGACCCTGACAGATGTTTTCTGGGTCAGCTGCAGGGTTTTTATAGATAAATTTATGTGAATCAGGAACCCTGTAGTATCTGTCTGGCTTAACAGGGGCTGGTGGTAAAGAGTCTGGAGAAAAACTGGACTCTGTAAATACATCATCTACAATGTCTAAAGCAGGCGGGATAGCAAGGGGCCTGTGCTGGGGCAATAAAAGGAAATCTCTGAGCCTTTTCTTGGATTCTGAATAATCTTGGCTCTCCCAGTGGAAATGCTTCCTCATATTATGCAGTGTTTCCCCAAAAGAATAATCCTCAGGAGGAGAGGCTAAAGGGATAGATTCTTCAGCATCAGAATCCTCATAGGGAGGAATAGAATATTCCTGTTCAGAGGAGGAATCAGAGGAAATGGAAACCTGGTCTGAAGATTCATATTCTAACTCTTGCCTAGGCCTCTTTTCAGGAGGGGGGTGGGAACTGATCAAAGTAATGAGGTCTTCGGCCATTTTAAGCATCTGTTTTTTAGGCATGGAGGCCTGTCCAGGTGAATGCTGTACTTGTTTCTTTGTCTTTAGAGCTGCTTTAGTGTTTGCCTTTGTAGCTGAAGTAGGTTTCACATATAACTGTGTAGGCCTGAAAACACCCCCAGAAGCCGATGCCTGCTCAGCAGCTCCGGACCCATCTGATGGAATAGTTTCCGAGCGTCCAATACCTTGAGTTTCCAGAGGCCCAGTCGGCTCCATGTGGGAGTCGGAAGCGGCCTGTGGCTCTGAGGTAGCGGGTGTCAGGGGCTGCGAAAGCGCCTCACTGAGAACCGGTGACAGGCTTAGAAGAAGCCTTGTCATCGGTTTTGGATCTCAGATGCCTGCCCTTTTCTTTTTCTTTTCGTTTTTTGTAAATTCCGGTAGTCGGCTGATCTGATGGCATTATATAATTAAATCTTCTGCCAAAGTAATGAAATGCAAAATCGTACCGATGCTTAATAGTGCATTGGTTAAATCTACCACAAAATTGACAACTAGCAACGTTATGGTCAGGGCCTAGGCAAGGAATACAGTAAGAATGAAAATCCTTATGAGGTATTTGCTTCCCACAAGAAATACAGTTATTAACTTTTTATGGCATCGGTTTGGAGCAAGAAAAAAAGTTTCCCAATGGGGTACTTAGCTTTAATTAAGACTTCGGATCTGAAATTCAAATTTGAAAACTTCAGGAGTTGGCCGACTGGCACTTGTGAACTGCTTTTGCTTTGGGCACCACGGGGCAAGAAAGACTGAAGAAAAAGGCATCGGCTGCATCTTTTATACCCCTGGCACACTGACGTCAGGGAAGAGGTGACAAACTCAGGCCGACTGCGGGTAGCCTGCCAGCAGGATAACCCAATTGTAATGACTGCAACAGTGAAACACGATGAACATCTGAGGGTGGTTTTGGTTGGACAGAGGTAGAGAGAGAAGGCAGATGTATTAGTGCTTAAGAGAGATAATATTGTTTGCATAAAGTAGGAATTAAACTGTGTGGTGATACAGTCTGTCATATTGTCTGTTTTTGAAGAGGGAATTGTGATCTTGCCAGGGTGAACATGTTCATATGAACAGTGTTACACACCTTGTGCCTCACTTTTTGTTTTCAGATGTCTGATATTTGTCACTGCTTCTAACAATCCAAGTACAATCTGTGGATCTCATGATAGTTTCTGAAGTGTGAGTTATATATTTTAGAATATTTTTGAAACAAATGTCCAAGGCCAGCAGATTATCTTTGGGAGATTGGTTCATCTTGAATTATGTACATGACAGAAAGCAAAACCTGGAGGAGAACTAATTTGGAAATAATACTGTGAGGTCTGCATCTTCACAGGGACTTAGTACATTCCTATTTTGGGTAATTTAAAATATTTGTTTCAACGTCTGTATGTTAACTAATATTAATGTGGCGCATGCAGTGTAGTGATTATGCTTCAATATTCAGAAAAAGACAAATCAGTTAAGCATTAGAGTGGCGCAAGACAAGTCCTTAGCAACTGTTTATTATACCATGATCCCCCCAAAACGTGCACGCTGATTGGCCAGCGTGCCCATTGTAAATCGAGTTATACTAATGGAAAAAGGTCCGGTCGCCCGGACTTTTTTCCATTAGTATAACTCGTTTTTTTAAAACACTGTCTCGCTATGTTAAATGGGTTTAACATAGCGAGACAGCAACGGAGATCTCCGTTGCTTATTTTAAAGCTGTCTCGCTATGTTAAACCCATTTAACATAGCGAGGCAGTGTTTTAAAAGCAACGGAGAAAGCAAGATCTCCGTTGCTTTTATGTTCGCTATGTTAAATGAGTTTAACATAGCGAGACAGCTTTAAAATAAGTAACGGAGATATCCGTTGCTTATTTTAAAACTGTCTCGCTATGTTAAACTCATTTAACATAGCTAAAAAGCAACGGAGATCTTGCTTTCTCCGTTTTGCTCAACTCTGATGTACTGCGCAGGTGCGCAGTACATCAGAACTGCCGCGGATGCCAGACATCTGCGGAAGGGCAGTAAACAGGCATTATACTATGCCATTATTTAAGAAAAGTGATAGTTTCTTTTCTTAAATAATGTCATATAATAGCAATAACCACTTCTGGGTGTGGGTAATGCTAAATTTACCCACGGTTGGCTTTGTTTGGTCCCTCGGGCTTCGCCCTCAGGACCAAACCACGCCAACCGTGGGTAAATTTAGCATTACCCACACCCAGGCGTGGGTTATTGCTATAGTATCTCTTCCTTAAGTTCTTAAGACTGGGGCTAGTGTTAGGCAGTCAAATCTGCCAGTACTGACCGGCAAATGACAGCAGCAGAATAAACGATTTGTTTCTGCCTGCTGTCTGTACCAGTATCATGTTCCTGATTTCCTGGAAAGTTGCTAGAATAGCAGAATGTGCATTCTCCTGCATTTTATGAAGGATACAAAGTCTGACACTTAAATACATGTCATTATTTTATTAATTCCGTCCTCAGTAATTTGTCTGAAAACCATAGACTTTTTGAGTAATGAGGCAAAAATCTGGACAGCTGAGAGGCATGGAAGGTGAATGTAAATGTAACAGACTGTATTATACTGCCTTTCTGATAGCACTTGCTAAGTGGTTTCCCACTTTGAAAGCAGATAAAACGCTTTAACGGTTTTGTTTTTTTCCTTTTTACTGCAACATGTAGCACATGGAGTAGATAAAGCTCCATGCGCTCCAAAAAATTATTATCGGGTCTGCAGTTCTAACCGTCTATAATGTGTTTTATAGATGCCAAAATTCACCTCGAGTCTTGGCATTCATGCCTCCAACACATAACAAGTTGGTTAGGATTGACAACACAATCATAATCCTCTATATCATATAAAAACCTGGAGTGGCTTCTGTTAAGATACATTATAATCAGATGTGATACAAAGAATTTTGTGAAACTGCAAACAAATATGAAGTATATAAATCATAAGACATCAAATGGAGGCCCCATATATTTGAGTGGAGGCAGTTCAGGTGGATGTAAAAGATCCCATGGCACTTATCTAATAGAGTAGGGGTCCTTTGTTATACAATACTTATTTACATTACATAGAACTTTTATTATTTACAATACATACAATTTAGTTCATTTACAACATATACGTTATTCACAAAATTTAACAATTTTTTATAAACATACACTTGAAATGGCACATTTCTTTTTACTACAAAACAGCTTCTTCATTTTTCATTATTGGACCCCCCACTCCATTTTCCGCTACCAAAATTTTAGTTTTTAAGCATTTTTGCTAGATCCCAATTTTCATTAAACCTAATCTCCTTCACTATTTGATTCCATATTATCCAAATTATAGAAAATATATTTTTATCAATTTTATTAACATAGCTTTTTGACTTGTCCCCATAATATCCATATTCAATCATAACTATTTTAGACTATTTGTATTCATATAACTGTTTAAATATTTCACACCTATCACCTTATTCCATAATGATTTAACTCTTTTACAACTGAAGAAAACATGTTTACTGGTTTCAAATTGATTAAAATATATACAGTTTTTATTATTTTTAAAAGGCATATTTGCTTTTATTGGTAATTTCTGTATCATTAACCTCCATAAAAATTCTTGACATTCCCATATACTTTCATTTTTTTCTAGCACACGTCTTTCCAAGGATAAATGTAAAAAACGTATCCATGACACTATGATACTATAACTTCCTGTCCTTTTCAATTTCATGAATTTTTATCTTCCAAAGCAAAATGTTGTGTTGATGCTCATTTATTTCCTCATTATCATATACTCTCCTTTTCTTAAAACTCAAAATGTTGATCCATTTAGTATTATATTTAATTTTTAACATTTTTAATAGTGAGGAATTATCATCATCCTTCAGACTTTTTAATACTTTACACAAATGTAAACAGGCTGCGTAAACTATAGGATTTATCAACCCCAAACCACCTTCTTCTTTTTTTACATATAAAATTCCTCTTTTTACAAGATTTAATCTTGATCACCAAATAAATGTAAATATAATACTATAATGTACCTTTTCAAAAGTCAGTGGGATACTAAATACACTTGCTAAGTAAGCAATTCTACAGAGTAAAATTTAATTAAATACATTTTCTTCTTAAAGGATAATCTAAAGGTCCTCCAAAACATACACCTTTTTTTCCATGACCTTTAATTTTTTTCTCCCATATAGCTCTTATAGCTTCTCTTTTTCCAAACATCAATCCGAGTATATAATCCCTATCCTATTAAAATGAATACCTCCAAGCGTACCATCATAACCTATACCTATACTTTTTTCTTTATTTATAGAAAAACCTATTTCTTGTATAAATTCCTGTAAACAACTTATCACATAAACCATAACTTTCTGATTTCTAGTAATAATAATATCATCCGTGTATAATAACATAATATGAATATTTATATCATCATTGGTTATACATTCCATATTAACATGAGTCAAAATCACATCCATTACTAATACAAAAATAACACTACTTGAAGGGCAGCCTTGCCTTATACCATTTTAAAGCACAATTTCATTACTAAGCTAACCATTTATTAGTACCTTAACCGTATTTAATCTATAAGCTGTAACACAAACATTTCTTATCTTATTACTTTATTTTCAGTGAGGTGTTATGCTGAACTGAATCAAATGCCTTACTTAAATCACCACCATTAATTTTGCTTTAACCTTCTTACATAAAACATCATCCACTAATTCTCTAATCACGAACAGTAAATCTTGTACTTTTTTAACGTTTATACTATATATTTTTATTTATAATGCTACTTAACTTACTTTCCCTTTTACAAAATGTTGATAAAAATCTTATGATCGGTATTATTAAGAACTATGGGTCTCCAGTTCTGAATTTCCCACTAGTCTCCTTTTCTTCCATATGAATTTATTGACACCAATGCACAGCTCTTTATACTGAAAGCCCTTTCTTAACAATTCATTTAATACTTTTAAAAATAGATCTTTTGAATTACTGTCATATTTTTATACATTCTGTACTCTACTCCATCCAGACCAGCCACATATTCTAATCTTACTTTTTCTAAAATATTTTCCAATTCTTCCATTTAATCCTTTTACACAAATCCTTATCATTTTCATCCAAAAATATCTGCTTTCCGTTCCTTAGTACATTGTACATTCTTTCCTCTAAAACTTTCTTTAACATATCTTTCCACTATTTCCATAATCTTATCATGCATAGTTTGTAATATACCTAACCTCCCTTTCAATTGTATCATGCTCTTTGATATGGTGCAATTTCCTCTTTTCCTTGTCAGAAAAAACAAAATGAAAACTCCAGAAAAGCTAGAACTTCCACTGAGTGACCTCCCAAACCTCTTGTATCAGAGGCACATGGGATATATGCAAATAATCATTATGACCGTCAGGTGTTTCAGCTAACTGGCAATTCTGAATGCCCATGACTTGTTTCATCGTTTTAATGGACAATTTCAGGCCAATAAAGCCAAACCCCACTAGCTGTGGATATGCATATTTCGGCCTTGTTATGACCTCATCAGCACAGCACAAGCAGAGTGTTTGACTAAGCATTAGAAACACAGGGTTGTTATACCCAGCTGATGTCCATTATCATTAGGGTCACTGCAAAAATATCCCAAACAACAAACTAAAACAATGAGTGAGAAGGTCACTGAAAAACCAATCAGTAAAAACAAAATGAAATTTCCAGCAAAGCTAGAACTTCCACTGAATGACCTCCCAAATCTCTTGTATCATTGGCACACGGGATATATGCAAATGATCCTAATGAACATCAGGTGTTTCAGCTAACTGGCAATTCCGAATACCCATGACTTGTTTCATCATTTTAATTGACAATTTCAGGACAATAAAACCAAACCCCACTAGCTGTGGATATGCATATTTCGGCCTTGTTATGACCTGATCAGCACAGCACAAGTAGAGTGTTTGACTAAGCATTAGAAACACAGGGCTTTTACACCCAGCTGATGTCCATTATCATTAGGGTCACTGCAAAAATATCGCAAACAACAAACTAAAACAATGAGTGAGAAGGTCACTGAAAAACCAATCAGTAAAAACAAAATGAAAACTCCAGCAAAGCTAGAACTTCCACTGAATGACCTCCCAAACCTCTTGTATCAGAGGAACATGGGATATATGCAAATGATCCTAATGAACATCAGGTGTTTCAGCTAACTGGCAATTCTGAATGCCCATGACTTGTTTCATCATTTTAATGGACAATTGCAGGCCAATGAAGCCAAACCCCACTAGCTGTGGATATGCATATTTCGGCCTTGTTATGACCTCATCAGCACAGCACAAGCAGATTGTTTGACTAAGCATTAGAAACACAGGGTTGTTATACCCAGCTGATGTCCATTATCATTAGGGTCCCTGCAAAAATATTCCAAACAACAAACTAAAACAATGAGTGAGAAGGTCACTGAAAATCCAAATATATTTGTTTATAAGACAAATACTGTATTTTCTTTTTATTTAAATCATATAATTCCTGTTCTTTATAAATTAACTTTCTTCTTTATTTTCCAAACTATTACAAATATCGCTACTTAGCTAGTCATAGTGCACTCTTTTCTTTCTTCTTTTTATGTTTTCTTGGTGTATATACACTTTTTATAGATTTCTTTAAAAAAAATCCACCATTTAGACCAATCTTTACAAAAAGGCCTCATTTCTATGTGGTCCTTGCATAAAGTTACTACACCTGCCTTCCCTTCTTTGAGCCATTTAACCTCATTAATCATGTTTATTCCTTTTCCTATTTTTTTACAGTTGTAATTATATTTCAAAGTAATCCATATAGCCATGTGATCCAAAAAAATCTGTATCTAATTCCCCTTCATCCACAATTTTCAACCCTGCTAATGCTAAAAAATAATCTATTTCTGTTTTATGTTCACCTCTAATTCCAAGTACTCTTATTCCAAAGGCTTAAATTTCCACATCTTATAATATCTAACATCACTTTAACATCACATGCTTTCTTTTTATTTTGCCTTACATTACAATTAAAATCTCCTGCAACAATTATATCTGTATTTATTCCTATGTATTAAGTCTGTCTTTAAACATCTCTTCTGCTTCTTTTTTGTTACAAATGCATAAATCGCTATAATTCTAAATACCTGATTTCCCAGACTTACATCAAACACTGTAGTTCAGCCTATAGTAACAAATGTAAAATCTAAAACTTTTATTGTCTCTTTATACAAAATAAGTATTCCTGAACATGTCTCCCTCTCCCTAGGTTAAACATTTTCCCACTATACTGTTGTCTCGCTTCATTTGTTAAAAACCTAGTATTTTCTATTATAATAATGTCACTTTCCTGTCTCTTACACCATTCAAGGATACTTATTCTTCTCACAACATTCTTTAAACTGTAAACATTTAATGCAAGTTCTTTACACGAAATGTTAACTTTTTAATATTATACTTAGCCTTTTTCTTTCTATTTTTCTTTATTATGTCCTTCTAATGTTTTTCCTTTTCTATCTGAAACTCTCTTACCAACAGAATTTCTTTTTTATTTGATAAATTCCATTTTATATCCTTGCTTTCACTCAACCCTGATTCTTCCTCCTCTCCTTTGTTAAAAATAAAACTTTCATTACTGACTTTTTACAGATCTTCTTTATGTTCCAAATTGTTTACTTCCTCAAATTCTACCTGTATACTTTTTATTTTATTTTTTTTATTTCTATGTCCTCACTCTCTTGATCCTGTTCAATTAATATTTCTACAGTCCCTTGCTCTAACACGGTTACTTTATATTCACACTGCACCCCCGAATATCACACTTTCTTACATTTATAATACTTAATTTCACAAATGTTTTATCATTTCCTATCCCTTCATACCCCAAAACATTTTTTGCAATTATTTATCAAATGATCAGCTTTCCCACACAAAATAATACGTCTTTGGCTGCCCCCAGTATTTCACCATTCCTTCATCTCCTTCCACATTTATAACACTCGGAATATGCACAATGCTATCATTTTCCAAACATTGCAGTCTCATGTACCCATCCATAAACCTATATCATACACTTTTACAATAGCTATAACATCTTAAGAAAAAAAATACTGTAAGCCTGTTTCCTACCTTTCCTGTAACTAGTGTTCCAGATACAGAACGGCTGTATTCAGGACTGTATGTAAGCTTCTGAGCCCCCCAAGCCTTTCTGTGTTGGAGGGAAGCCTTCTAGCTTATCAGTGGGAGTGGTAAGCACTAGGTAACCTGTCTACCACATAAGGAGTGGTTTTGCCCCAGAAATTGTAGTTATTGGCCGTTTGGGCAATCTCTTCCGTCTCTCTCAACTTTATGATTTGAAAGCCTGCATTTGCACATGTTTCTGTCCTGTAACTCTTCTAGTGCAGATACAGATTCTTAGTTTTAGCACTTAAATTTGCTTATTCGTGCTCAGCAATTGTTCAGAACTTGTATGCACTAAACAAGCTACTAATTACTATAGCACTCAACCTTCCTCATTACCTAGAGGAAAACAGTTTTTGTACTTACTTTTCTCACTTGCGTAGAGAAAAACAGCTCTTGTACTCACTTTCCTCACTTATCTAGAGGAAAATAGTTTTTTATTCAGGCATATCCAAGGGTCAGCTCCCAGTGTTCTCTCCTGTCTATCTGATGAATCTGGACATCTTGAGGCAATGTAGAAATTGCTTCATGTGCACAGACAATCCTATCCTCCTACCACACAACCCTACAACCTGTGAGAGATGCACTTATCTAGCCAAACTGGAGGTAAAGCTCTCTCCAACCAAGACTGAACTTAACCATCAAGAGGAGAAGGTAAACATTTGCACCACACCACACTCATTACATAGTCTCACTAAATCTACACCACCAAAATCCACAGATAGTAACACAAAAACATTTGCGGAGGCCCTCAATAATAATCTGTCTAAGCAACAGAGACCTCCAAAGCAGAAACGCAAGCAACTTCCATCCCACAACACAATCCAAATGACACACAGCCCACAGACTCGGTGTGCCACTCAACCACAGCCAATAAGGCAAAACAACGTACCCAACAAACTAGTTATAGGTGACTCTATAGTCAGGCACACTGATGTCCCACTCACACCAGGGATCACTTCTGTGGCTCTGTTCAACAGGGGCACAGGAAAATAATTTTCTTGGGTGGGGAAAGCCATGGTACATTTTTGGCTAGGCTTATACAGGCCCTAGGGCCTAACCTATGAAGACAGGATACTAGCCTAGTGGGACCAACCTGGACAACAAAGGATAAATGAAATAAATAAAATAAAGCATCTATTTCTTTAATTTATTAGTGTGTTAACAAGGTATTTAAGGTGATCTAAGGACCCTTTTCAGTCTCAACCCATGCCATCATGGCAAAGTAATCAACATATAAAGCATACAGTTTAACAAAGTTCAAATCAGATAATCACAAAGTAGTCTAAATACTAAAGTACATCTGGACCTTGTATAATGGCTGATAGATATTTAAATATAATTTATGGCAGTGAATTCATAAAATACAACCTCCTATAAATAACCCAAGTATGGCACTTATACATTGATAGTACATGGCTCTTAAGCCACTGTAAGCAACTACTTTACCATACTGAAGTAATCTTAAAATTATACATTGAGCATGCATATGAAACAAGCTTGTCAGACATTTATTTTTACTGTTTGTTTACTGGCTAAACATGATGTGTCAGCTGATCCCATTCATTAAAACATTAAAGCATGTGTGCAAAACAAACAAATGTATAGTATGTAAGCAAGAGTTCAAAGTAGACATAAGAAAGGCCAACATATGTATACAGATGTAAGGAGTACTTCATGTTGAGAGGTTATGATTAACAGACATATACTAAGAAGCTAGTATAGCTAAATGGACATGTCAGATGCCTTATTTTAACAAAACAATATCAACTTTTATAATTGATAAATATTTACAAAGTGGAAATTATGATGCCCATTACTGCTACCAATATGTGATGGGCACCAGTATGTGTCACCCCCATGCTGGACCAGTAATCAAGGAGCCTGAATGTATTTCCAGATGCAGACCTCTCTGTATAAAGTAAAATTTAACTTAAGAGCATTCAGGGAACACACTCACCCCAGGGTCTGGATGTCTCTATATCTGTCTCCCTCCAGGTCCTAATAAGACTCTCCACTGGTACAGCTGTAGGGTTAGGTCCTCGGTCAAATGTGCAAGCTAACTCCTCCAGCACCCTCTTTGTAAACTTAGTGCTTTGTGTCCCTGCCCCAAGTAGCTGACACACACACACTCTTTAAGACTTAATTTTCACACACACACACACACACACACACACACACACACACACACACACACACACACACACACACACACACACACACACACACACACACACCTGGGAAAGGCTGGCACAGATTACCTGCACTGCCAACATTCAGAGAAGTAATAAGGTGGCAGATATGAAAGTCCGTGGTTTAAAACAATGTAGAAATAAAGAAGATAAATCCACAGACCACCAGGCTAAAATCAAAGTTCTTTATTTAAAACAAAGGTGAAGTTAGTGCTTTCGGGTAAAAATCCCTTTTCAGACATAGAAACATCTAACAGTAACATTATTTAAAATACACACTGACCAATAACCAAATGGAAACAAACACTCAACACATTTATTTTACATAGGGTCTACGCCTACTGAATATAGGCTTTAAAGACACCACGCTGTTTAAACCAGGGTATCTGTTGTCTCCCAGTTCAATAATCCATCTTGTTTCATTATACTCAATGTTATTTATAGTGTCCCCCTTTCTATTGCCCTCTCTTATAAGTTGCAGGGCTTGAAACAAAAAGCTGTGATCTTTGTTACCTTCTACATGCATGGCTAGATCACTGTGCTTATCAGATAACCTTATTGCTGAAAGATGTCGTAGAATTCTATCCTTCAACCTGCAATTCATCTTGCCTACATAAAATGCTACACAGCAAGTGCAGGAGGCCAGATAGATAATATTTTGTGACAGACATGTAGCAAAAAATGTAGGTGAATACTCTTTATGTGTAATAGAGTGTTTAAAAATGTGTGTTCTGTTAATAAACCTACAAGCTTTACAGCATTGACATGGATATGTGCCTACTCTATTAGGCGTTGTCATAGCACTACAAGTCCTATCACAGAAAATCTGTTTTAAGTTCTTATTTCTCTTGTAGACAAAATCAGGTTGTCCACCTGCCAAGCACTTCAGGGAGTCATCTGTATTTAAAATCTTCCAATTATCTCTTATAACATTTTGTACCCATCTAATATCACTACTGTAGGTAAGGTACAGGGGAACATGACTTTTATCATTATAAACACGACTATTTCTGTAGCGATGTGATTGATGTACCACATTATTGACTCTGTTGGTCTTCCACTTATGGGATAACCATGGTGCTGCTATGGTTTCCCTTAACATAATAGAGTCCTTCATGGTATCATTAACCATTTCTCGATTGTAACCTCTAGTCACAAGTCTATCAGTGAAGGTACTCAACTCATGCTCAAAGGCCTCATCATCAGTACAAAGTCTGGACAGGCGTAAAGTTTGTCCTTTCACTATATTATGGAAGACATGGCCTGGATGCATGCTATCTTTAGATAAAAGGCCATTTCTCCAACATTTTTTACTGAATACCTTAGAGTGTATAACACCCTCATGAGTTTGTTCCAATTTAACATCTAGAAAATCTATCTCCTTAAAAGAGTAATTCATGGTAAATGATAGAAATTCTGTGGAATTTTCTAGGTATTCAATGAAAATTTTAAGGAGTCAACAGTACCTGTCCATAGAAAAAACACATCTACAAAACGTGAGTAGAAAGCCAAATATGATTTCCACATATGTTCTGTTTTGAAGACAATATCAATTTCCCATTGTGCAAGGACCAGGTTAGCATAAGAGTTGGCACAGGGGGTGCCCATGGCAACCCCCCATCTCTGCCAATAGCTACACTCATTAAATAGGAAAGCATTGTCATTCAAAACTATTTCCAAAAGGCTCAAAATCTGTTGTATTTTGTATGTTGTCATTATGGGTTGTTCAGACAATAATTGCTTCAAAGCCCTAAGTCCAAAGTCCCTGGGGATCACAGTAAATAAATCATGAACATCTAAAGTTACTAATAAATACTGCTTACATACAGGTTGAATAGCAAAAAAGTCATAAAGACTAGTCAAAAAATGTGCTGTATCCTTCAAGATACTAGATATACTATTTACAATTGGTTTAAGTTGTTGTTCTACCCATATGGAGCAGTTCTCCGTCACCCCACCTCTGCCAGATACAATGGGCCTGAGGGGTGGATCACATATGTTTTTATGTATCTTAGGCAGTGCTTTGAAAAGTGGAATAGTGGGATGTTCTATAAGTACAAAATTAAAAACTTCTTCCACAATGACACCTAATAAATGCAAGTCTTCTAACATGTCCTTGAAACAACTGATAATACTGTTTACCTCACGAGAAAGTATTTTAGTATACGTGACATTACTATTAAGCATAGACTCAATTTTATCATTGTAGTATCCAGTGTCCATCAGGACCACGCCCCCCCCCCTTATCCACTGGCCATATGGTTAAATCAGGATTGTCACACAATGCTTTCAGAGCCTCTCGCTCAGCAGAAGAAATGTTATAAAAATTCTTGTTAGAATTATAATTTACTTGAGCACATAACTGCTTGGATTTCTATTATGAATAAAAATACTGTTTTTTTTAACTGTGGCATCGAGGCGGTTGTTATTTTCACTTTCTCCAAACAGCAATTTCAATTGCAAGTTCCTACCAAACTGCTCGAGTTCAATAATGGTGTCAGTGAATGCATGTTTGGTGGCAGGCACAAAATTTAAACCCTTACTGAGTACTCGTGTTTGTAAATCATAAAATGATAACTAGACAAGTTAAAAACCAAGTCAGTACCTGTAGTCAAACAGATGTTTTCCTACACTTCCTTTTGCGACTGTTCGACTGTTGTATAAAAAACTCCTCTTGAGGCTCCTGTCTTTTTTCTTTCTTCTTTTTCATAGGAACCGGTAAAGGGTGTAAAAATAATTGTGAGTATTAGGTTTTTGGTCTGGCTCCTGAATCCGAACTCATGGCTCGTGCTTCAGCAGTCGAAGCACTACCAACATTGCCCAGACTGTAAGGTAGTTATGACTGCCATCAGTCAGTTACTATAAGACACTTAAAAGGGTATCCAATTATACTGTGTAATATCAATTTCTCAAAAGTTTCTAACCCCCAGCCACATGGCACTCATTGCAAACTGAGTAGCTGTTACTGACATCCATAATGGATAGCTATAACACTATCCATTATGCTTACTAAACTAAACTCCAAAGCTTTTAATATTCCTACATTACTGGATACTGTGCCATGTTACAAACCAGGACTGTGTACATCTATGATAATCCTGTCCTTCGGTCCAAGGTGATATTAACTTGTATTTTCCCACCAAAGGTTTGCGCTACATACACCTCAGTCTACCCAGGCACCATGTTTTCCACTCACTTTGTAAATTTATCTGATACAATCACAAACTTATGCATCTGAGCAGCAAGGCTAGAGCATCCTAAACAGCACATATGAGCTAAAAATTAGCTTTTCTGTTGCAGACTGGGTAGACTTACCCATAACCCTAGCCACTACACTAACCAGACTACATTTCAGCATGTTAAACCTCTCTGTCTTCTCTCCATCGCTTTAAAACATTCAATACTAACCACGATATATAGTTCACGGTAAATTTTAGCTGGGTCTAGTAAACATAGAGCACTTCCTTGATCATAAAATGGACTCTCCTGAGTTTGGCAGAACAGGCAAGGGCTCGTATTTTCATAATGCCCACAACACTCTGGGTCATACAAACCACCATTATCTAACTTCAGACCATAAACTGGCTTTTGTCTTTTTGTTTTTTGTTCATTTGTTCTTTGGCTAATGATGTGTTTTTTCAGACCATTAATTTGTCTATGTTTTCAACCCGTAGTCATTTGGTACTCATCTCAAACTTAAGTATCTGGGCAGCATGTCTACAGAGGATCCTGAACACCACTAATGGACTTAACATTAGCTTTTTCTTTTACAGGCAGGGTAGACTTACCTAAAATGCTAGCTATTATGCTAACTAAACTCCTCAGTCTTCAGCTAAGCAGATACAGACACACTCACTCCCCCATTTGAGAAACCCCCCCATCACGTCTTTTCAGCCACACGTAGCTGTTTCTAACAGTCTGATGACTGGACCACCCTAATACAGACAATTATCACAGACTTTGTCCCTTGATAAATTTCTTAATCAAGCCTTTTAACTCCAGGTATTCCTTCCATAGCAGGAAGATCTGAAGAAGCTTAAAACATGAAAGCTCTGTTTCAGCTTACACACATTCTTGTAAATTAACACCACACGCATGACAATGAACACCATCACTAGCTACAAAATGGATAGATATTCCAATGTACGACTTTCCAGTAACAATTGCAATTTATAAAATTTGCTGCAATGTGATAACGAAGATCAGGTAATAAAAAGTTGATCCCAATCACTGCTTATAATTGGCAATTTGCTTTAAAAAGTCCTACTACGTACAAAAAAGTGTTTATCTGAATCTAACATGTTGTTTTATATATATGATATGACTGCTATTTGATAAACTGCATAAACAATGGATTTTCAAAAACAAAATGTTTACAGCTTTTTAGTGCCAAAAAATTTTTGATTGACAGATACCAAAAGGGGTGTCCATTCTAGATCCTGAAACCCACCTCGATGGCCCTCCTACTCCATGGATACATCCTTGAGGTGATACTCACCTCAGGATACGCCCACTGTTCTGCATTATAAAAGGTTACCCAATGTTTACAAAAGTTGTTTTTGAAAGCATTAATCTGCATGAATTAGAACAATCAAAGGACTTAACAAAATCTAAAAGACTACAGACAACTCCTTCATCTTTATACTTGGAACTTGTTTTAGATTTTATGGTTAACAGCTTGCCATCATACAGACAAAATGGAAAGAACCACAGACTCACGACACCAAAGGACCCCTGAATGGTAAACAATGTCCAATAATCTCTACAGATCCATTCCAATTCCATGGATCAAGAAGGTATTGTTTTTTCTGCATGCCTAAGCTGGTAAAGTAGTTTTTGGTTTGTTTTTACAGTTTTTACCACCTGGCAGCTCTTCAACAGGGTGGTCAACAATATGTCTTGGTACAAGTAACTTAATAGGCTTACAGTAATCTTGTTAATTTGTTAAAACCTTTAAATAAGGAGCACATTCAAACTCCCCATTAAAATGCAACTTTATATATCATAGTTATAGCAAACTAGCAAAAAATAAAAAGTCTGAATTCAGATCAGCTACAAAATGAAATTCTCTGTGCAAAGGAAAAATGGTAACACGAGTATAACTACATATCAAATCCTCAAAATGACAAATACTCAAAGGACAGTGAATCTAAATTTACAAAATATGGATGTGAGCACCACAGGACGAACTTGGTGAAAAAATAACAAAGTAAAGACAACTATAATATTTAAAAAATTACAAAGAAGATCAGGAAGACAAAAAAATTTAGAAAAAAATCAAGTAAAGAACGTATTCAAAAGTACTCGTATAGGAAATGGTACATTAGGAAAACTATCACAATATATTACAAAGTAGCTGTAAAACATCATTATTTGAAAATATACATTTGAAATATAACAGAGAAACATCATAGAATCAAAGATTATGAAGAATCATGGGTACTGCCCTGTCTGAGTGGGGAATTCATTAGAGAAGACCTTCCATGTGTAACCTTTAGAGGTCAAAGGTAAATACACAAGGATTTTCTAGAAATAGCATTCAGATCAGGTTATGAGGGCCAAGCATGTGATAACACAGATGAAACCCGTGAAAATGAGTTTAGCACTGCAGAAACATCAAAAATAGAAGAATTAGCAAAATTTAAATTTAAAACAGAAAAAATAATCAGATACTGGGAGCAAATCAACATTTTTGAAGAACTATTCAGGCCAAGGCAAAGACTTCATTAGACGAATAACAAAAAAAGGGGACTGCTTTAAATGTGAATTTGTAGCTGTAACTGCAATAAAGTTATATTGGCTAATTGGCACACCAGGGTCCATATCAGATAATCAAACTTTTAAACGTTCGAACACCATATGATGGAGACTATATGTTCGAACTCTTAAAAGTTCAAAAATCAAATAAAAAAAAACAGAAAAGTCTACCTGAAAGCGTAAGTAGGGGGCAAGCCCCCCTGTACCCCCATACACCCCGCTCTTTAAATATACCAACTCCAAGATCGCACTACAGTGCAGACAATGGAAAACTTCCATTGCCTCATTGTACAGGGTTCTCAGTTGAAACGTTCGAACTTTTAAAAGTTCGATCATATGGTGTCGACCATATGACGTTCGCACTTTTAAACGTTCAACAACGTGATAGGAATCCGGCACACCATGCCCTACGCTGCTGCTCATCTTCTCACTCAAAGTTTTCAGTTTTCAGTTCTACACCATATTCCACAGTATTACTTGCCCCCAGCGTTCAGTACCACACCAGCTTCTGCAGTACTGCTCACCAGCCTAGCCTTCAGAACAACACCATGTTCTGCAGCAGTATTACCCCCAGGAAACACTACAATGTCACATTCTGCAGTACTGTTACCCACAGCCTTCAGTACCACACCATGTTCTACAGTACAGCTCACTCCTAGTCTTAAGTACCACACCATGTTCTGTACTATTGCTCACCTTAAGCCTTCAGTATCACAAGTTCTGCAGTACTGATTGCCCCAACATGTTCTGCAGTTCTTGTCAGTACTGCTCACCCTCAGCCATCAGTACCGCACCATGTTCTGCAGTACTGCTCACCCCTAACCTTCAGTACCACACCAACTTCTGCAGTACTGCTCACCACTGGCTCTCCATACTGCACCATGTTCTGTAGTACCGCTCAGCCCAGCCTTCAGTACCACAACATGTTGTGTAGTACTTTTCATCCCCAGCCTTCACTACCACACCATGTTCTGCAGGGCTGCTCACCCCAGCCTTTAGTACCACAACATGTTCTGTACTACTTTTCACCCCCAACATTCAGTACTACACCATGTTCTGCAGAACTCCTCACCATCAACCTTCAGTATCACACCATGTTCTGTAGTACTGCATTCCCCAAACTTCATACCACAGCATGGTCTGCTGTGCTGTTCTCCCCAGCCTTCAGTACCACAGCAAGGTCTGCTACACTGCACAGCCTCAGCCTTCAGTACCACACCATATTCTGTAGTCCTGCTCACCCCAGCCTTCAGTACCATACCATGTTCTGCAGTTCAGATCACTACAACCTTCAGTACCATACCATGTTATGCAGTACTGCTCACCCCTGGTCTATTCTGCAGTACTGCTCACCCCTGGCCTTCAGCACTGCACCACATTCTATGGTACTTCTCACCCCAAACTTTAGTACCACACCATGTTACGTACTTCTGCTACCCCCTAAGCCTTCAGTATCACACCATGCTCTGCAATTCTGCTTACCTCCAGCCTTCAATACTGCACCATATTCTGTGGTACTGCTCACCCCAGCCTTCAGTACTACAACAGGTTCTGTAGTACATGTTATCCCAGCTTTCAGTACTGTATCATGCTCTACAGTTCTGCTCACCACCAGCCTTCAGAATCAGACCATGTTCTTCCATACTGCACATCCCCAGCCTTCAGTACCACACCATGTTCTGTAGCACTGCTCACCCCAGCCTTCAGTACCACACCATGTTCTGTAGTACTGCTCACCCCAGTCTTCAGTACCACACCATGTTCTGTAGTACTGCTCACCCCAGCCTTCAGTACTACACCATGTTCTGTAGGACTGCTCACCCCAAACTTCAGTACTGCACCATTTGCTACAGTGCTGCAAACTCTAGTCTTCAATACCACACCATGGTTCTGCAAAAAATATTTCAGAATGGAGATCACAAACCTGTAATTAGTAGGCATGATGTGGCAATTGGACTTGGTTTATTTTAGGAAACGTGTCTGGGCCCAGTATAATGAATAAAGTGTGCTTTCATATGTTTGGAGGATTAATTCCCTCCTATACCTCCTCCAAACTGTTAACCTGCATGTAACTGCAGAATACTTATGCACTTACTGCTGGTTCTGTTACCAGGAAGTTGCCTTTGTTATAATACTTATTATGTACTTACTGCTGGTTCTGTTACAAAGAAGTTGCTTTTGTTGTAATACTTATTATGTACGTACTGCTGGATCTGTTACCAGGAAGTTGCCTTGGTTGTAATACTTATTATGTTATTACTGCTCGCTCTATCGGGAAGTTGTCTTGGTTGTAATACTTACTTACTGCTAGCTCTGTTATTAGGAAGTTGTCTTTGTTGTAATACTTATTATGTACTCACTGCTGGTTGTGTTACCAGGAAGTTGTGTTTGTTGCACTGTCGTTCTTCCTTCAGTCTCAGCAGCTGGAATTGTTTCATCTTTCTTAATAAGTAACAAAAGTTTGCACAATGGGATGTTATAACCTGCAAATGAAAGCAAGAATATAGTCAACCACTGCATCCTTCCAGTAATTTATTTCTACTTTGTTTACAATGGTTTAATCATACAAGTCTGAAACAAAATTATAAAAGTACACTACAAATAAAAGCTACATTTTATCAAGGACTATGGATAAGACCATCTCTGGAGACAAATGACTGCTTTTCTCTCATCCTATATTATATTACCCTTAAATTCTTTCTCAGCAAGAACATTCTTCTAAGAACATAAGAAACATTTCCACATTCTTGAGTTCATAGGTTCATAGGTAAGTACTAGGCTATCTGCCCATGGGCATTTATAAGCCTAGCCACAGAGTGATGGCTTTCGCCTCCCCATTAGATTAGTAACCTGGGCCTCTGTCAACAGGGCTCCTGAAGTGATCCCAGGGTAGAACTTACGATTACCCATCCACTCATCAAGATTTCTCTTGAAAAGGGTCAGAGTGGAGCTCTGTCGAATATGGATTGGGATTCTATTCCAGAGTGAGGGGAGTCACTGGGACAGGAATCTATCCCTCCAGCATGTCCTGTTTACTGTTGTACATAGGTTCAAGTCGCTAGAACGAGTGATTCTGAGGGATCTCGTTTTTTTGAGGTGAAGCATGTCCATTAGTTCAGGGTTTGACATGGCCTATAGGTCAGGCATAGGTCACCTCTGAGCAGACGGTAAGTGACTGAGAAGAGTTGGAGCTTTTTTAGTCGTGCTTCATAGGGTAATTGTTTAAGGCCCTTAATCCTCTTAGTGAGTACTTCTGTGGTCTTTCTAGTTGTTGCAGGTGTCTAGTGAGGTACATCCCAAATGGGGCATTGTACTCTTTTATGGGCCTAATGAGTGAGGACTAAGGGGGCACAATCACCTCCTTGGATCTGGATGAGAAACCCTTTGTGATCAGGTGTGCCACATAGAAGGATTTCCTGACCATTTTGGCTATGTGGTTATCAAAGGAGAGCATGCTATCTACTTGGGTACCCAGGTCCCTAATTACTTCTTCTGTACTTAGTGGATTCCCATCTATGTGGTAGTTTGTAGGTACTTTGTTTTTCCCAAATGGGATTACTATGCATTTTTTGGCATTTAGCTTGAGGCCGTGACTTTGACACCAGGTGTTTGTCTCTGTGAGACCCTTTAGCAGGATGTTTGTGTCAGCTGGAGAGTCAATTATTGCACCCAATTTACAGTCATCTGCAAACTTGGTTAGCCACAGTCCCTCCGCCTTTGCCTGTACTTCGGAGAAATATATACCGAGCAGGAGGGGTCCCAGGACTGAGCCCTGTGGGACTCCGCTTGTGACTGGTTTAGAGTCAGATATAGCGCCTGCCACTCTTACCGTGTGGGTTCTGTCTGAGAGCCGATTGGCAACCCATCTCATGACATAGGGGTTAATATTTAAGCTGGTGAGTTTGTCTATGATTCCTGAGTGTGGGATGGTGTCGAACGCCTTAGCGAGGTCCAGATATGCTGTGTGGACCACCTTCCCTTCATCTATGGCCTTGGTGACTGTTTCAAAGAAGTCGACCAATTTCAGGAGGCAAGATCTGCCTTTAACAAAGCCGAACTGGGTGGGGTCCAGTGTCTGGAGGTTCCCAATGTCCCTGTTAATGAGCTCCATGATAATGCTTTCTATGACTTTGCAGACCAAACTAGTCAAGCTTATAGGGCGAAAGTTCCCAGGGTCAGTTGTGGCACCACCTTTGTGGAGTGGTATGACTGTTGCAGTACATGATTCTTTGGGTACATAGCCTGTGGAGAGGCTGAGTTTGAATAGTGATTTGAGATGGGGGGCTAGTTCATTTTGAAGCTCGTGTAAGACACAACCTGGGATAGCATCTGGTCCCATTGATACTGTGTTTTTGGCCTTTGCAAGGGCTGTCTTTACTTGTGTGTCTGAGATATCTGGAGCACCACATTCTTCTGGGATGGGTGCTAGCCCTTTTGGTGGAGAGGGGGGAGTAAAGTTTGCACTGAACTTGTCAGCCAGGATGTTGGCAATGTCAGTTGGTTCAGTGTATTTATGGCCATTATGCACTAGCTCGGAGCATATCTGAGAGTTTGCCCCTAGACTCTTGACATAGTTAAAGAAGGCCTTGTGGTTATTCTTAGAGTCATTGGCTATTTTTCTTTCGAAGTTGGCCTTAGATGATTTAATGAGGGAGCGCAGTTTTTTACTAATGTTAATCAGAGATGCCTTCTTATTTTGGGATTTTGTTCTATCTTGCAGGAGTTATTGTTCATATCTGTGTGTGTACTCACATGTGTATCTAATTTCTATTTCAGCTATCTCTTAGGACTGAAATTCAAAAACATCTGGTTTCTAAACATCCATCTTACACTTCAGGCAATGTAGACAGGATATACTTTTATACTTTGTTTGATACAATAAAAGGTCTCCTTCACTTTAAATGGTGTTGCTTCTTGAGTTTTCTTCATTCCAATGTAGACAGGAGTTAAAATATATGAAATACAGCAAGGAATTCTAGTACAAGCAATAAAAATAAAAGTTCTCTGATAACACAGCAGTATGCCTGTCAGACTACAGCAAATAAATAAGTGCATTCAAAAGTAAAATACGGTAAATGTTTTAAATTTCTAGACCTGCTTTAGCAAGTCCCATAATGCTGAGACTGAATGGTCAGAAAAACTGGACTTACAGATACGAACTCTGAGATGGTCACTTCTTGGAATATTCCCTTTTCTCTAAGGTATGGCAATCTCAGAGTTAGTATACAGAGGTTTGGGGCATGTTCGGTGCTTGCCTCCTCTAAAAATGGAAATTTAAAGGAGAAAGGTGATGCTCCATATTTGCTCTTCTCCAGAATATTTTTTCCTAGCACATCAGCACTTGGCATTACACATGCTGACATTTCTGTAGCAAGATGTAAAATAGATCTACATTCTCTGGTGGAATCACAAAATCAATCGGCTGTATAACAGGAGGGACAAAATTGTGTCAAAAAATGAGGAGGTGCAGCTCCCCGCAGGATAACAGCACCCCAAATTAAACAAACATCTCAGAGAACTAATAAAGTCTACCAAGGACAAATATGAGGTAAGTTTGGTCTCACAGCCCAAGGACAACCACAAAGCATTGTTTAGCTATGTCCGCAACCTCAAAGGCCATACAAAATTGTGTGCAGAGCTCATTGTAGATGGTGACACTTATACTGACCCAGAAGTCATAGCAAACCTCCTGGCTGATAAATTTAGCTCCAACTTTACTCCTCTCTCTCCCTCAATCTTCCCTCAGGAAATATCATCAAATATAACTCCCCCTACTATCACTAGGGAACAGGTCCTTAATGCTCTCTCTAAGACCAAGAACACTGCATCAATGGGCCCAGACATTATCCCAAGATGCTTTCTAAATAGCATGAAACATGACTTATCAGGGCTTCTGGAATTACTATTTAACCCCTCCAAACAGGTTTCATGCCTCATGAATGGAGAAAGGCAACAGTCATTCCTCTGCACAAAGGTGGGCCATCTACAGACCCTGGAAACTACAGATCCATAAGTCTCACTAGTCTTATATGTAACGCCAAGTAAAGAATTATCATGGAGATGATCAATAGAGATATACTAAAGCTCCAGACATTGGACCCAAACCAGTTTGGTTTCAGCAAGGGCAGATCATGCCTTCTCAACCTGGTGGACTTCTTTGAGAAGGTCACCAAAGCAAAGAATGAGGGCAAAATTATTCACACTGTCTACCTTGACCTGGCCAAGGCATTTGACACAATACCCCAACTCTGGCATTGTTGACAGACTCAAGAGTTTAGGTACAAACCCGTATGTCACCTGGTGGATAGCCAACTGGCTCACAGACAGGACCCAGAAAGTTAGAATTGGGGAGTCCACGTCTACAAAGAGGCCACTCACAAGTGGAGTCCCTCAGGGATCAGCCCTTGGACTGCTCTTTTTTGGCATTTACTTCTCAGTAGTCAACGCCAATGTCAGTTGTCTCTGGCTGACTAAATTTGCAGATGATTGCAAATTAGAAGCTGTCACTGAATCTCACACTAAAACAAATGTTCTCCAGGAGGGGCTGACACACACAAACAACTACTAGTGTCAGAGCCATGGACTAAAACTAAATGTTTTGGTTTCTAATACCATGAGGGGAATGGACACCAACCCTAAATCAAAGTATGATTAAAGTTCATGAATTTAGTATTGTTTCGATCTTTGATGTTAGCTAAAAGTGCTCTTTGCAGTACCTGCAATGTGCCCAGAATCAACTCCTGCCATTCATACAGGTGACATATCTAAATAAGACTGTAAATGCATTTTTATGACATTCCTTGCTCCTCCTGCTACTATTGGAACTGTCCGGGTATCGTTCTACCACATTGGCCTGGTTTCTGCCTGTAGATCCTGGTGTTTTATAACTTTGTGTCTCTCTGTATGTAAGACAACATAATCACTAGGTGTAGCAATTTCGATGATCAATGCAACTTCTGTCTTCTTTTCCTGGACTACTCATCATCTTGTTTTGGCTGTTCCCATTAGGGGTCGCCACAGCGGATCACCTGTTTCCATTTCTTCCTGTCCTCTGCATCTTGCTCTGTCACACCAGCCACGTGCATGTCCTCTCTCACCACATCCATAAACCTTATCTTAGGCCTTCCTCTTTTCCTGTTACCTGGCAGCTTCATCCTTAGCATCTTTTTCCCAATATACTCAGCATCCCTCCTCAGCACATGTCCAAACCAATGTAATCATGCCTCTCTGGCTTTGTCTCCAAACCTTCCAACCTGGGCTGACCCTCTAATATACTTATTTCTAATCCTGTCCACCCTCGTCACATCCAGTGCAAATCTTAACATCTTTAATTCTGCCACATCCAGTTCAAACTCCTGCCTTTTTGTCAATGCCACTGTCTCCAACCCATATAACATAGCTGGCCTCACTACCCTCTTGTAGACCTTCCCTTTCACTCTTACAGGTACTCGTCTGTCACAAATCACTCCTGACACTCTTCTCCACCCACTCCATCCTGCCTCTACTCTCTTCTTCACCTCTCTTCCACACTCACCGTTACTCTGAACTATTGACCCCAAGTATTTAAACTCATCCACCTTTGCTACCTCTACTCCTTGCATCCTCACCATTCCTTTATCCTCCCTCTCATTCACACACATATATTCTGTCTTAGTCCTGCTGACCTTCATTCTTCTTCTCTCTAGAGCATATCTCCTTTTTTTCCCTTTTTTTTCCTGGACTACTATATCTGGTTTTCTCACACTTATTTTTTGAACTGTTGGTAATAGGTGATCGCATGCAATGTAATTATCATTTTCTGTAATTCTTTGTGGCTCATGTTTTCAATGCTTCTCAGCTACTTCAATGTTATACTGTTTGCACATTTTTTTTTTTTTTTTGCATAGATGCTGGCCCTGCAGCAGCATACTACACCAGCTCCCTGTCTGTTTAAATGTTTTGGTACTTTTAAGTGTTTTTTTAATGTCTTTAACATCGTTGAAGATATAGATCAGTGTGTTGTTACTTTCTTTAATTAAGTAGTAAGCGCACCCTCTCAAACTCGAGAAAGTTTTGTCTTTTTAACACTAGATCTCTTGGAGGCCTAGTCTTCGCAACAGCTGACTGTAGCTGGAGGTGGGAAGGATACTGATATAACACAACAGGAATTCAGAAGGTTATTTTTAGTGGATAAAACTACGGACAGGATAAGAAGCAGTGAGCCAAGTTACTACAAGAAATAATAGTCTCAGAACCAGGAAGACTTGCCCCTCAGAATAAAGGAAGTTCTGTTTCCAGAAGTGGTGGAGTATGGGTGGTTGTAGGTCGTATACTGAGGTGACTCAAATCAGATGGTGTCTGGGGTAGGAGAGCTACAAAGGTAACACAGCAGAATTATAAGTTGGTACTGGAGAGGAGGAATGCAAAAAGGAGACCACAGCAGGAAAACTGAATGAGTAACTGTGTAATTGGGCTTCCTGGTGACCGGACGTATATTGATGTAATGCAACAGGAAACTTGACTACGTAGTTTAATAGGAAGCTAGAAAGGTAACATGACAGGAAGTTCCTTCAATGTAGTAATTAGGCAGCACAGTAGTGAATTTACATAGTGTTACTGTGTAAGCAGACTTCCAGTTGGGAATAACTGCACCCTAAGCAGCTGTGAGCAACAACAACAATGATAAAGGGGAGTGTTGGGAGATGGAAGGACGCACAAGCCGGGGGTGACAGTATTTCAGACAGAACACTTGTGTATGAAGGAAACTATCTGCTTGGGCTGAGGACAAAGGCAACTGTGCACAACATCACCAAGATGGACATCCTTATGGACATACCATGGGAACTAAGTAGGAAGAGGAGGAGGAGGTGATACTGTGGAGGACTGAAATGACATGGTATGCAGAAGGTAGGTAATGGACAACAGTGAGGCAAGAGGGAGGCAATGAAAAGAAGGTACAAGCCGTATCTCCCCTCCGTGATCACAAGTAATGTTAGATCACTGGACAACAAGATGAATGAGCTTGTAGTGCTGGTCAAAAACAAAAGGGAATTCTGGGAGTCCAGTTTAATGTGCTTTACTGAGACATGGCTGCATGAGCATATACCGGACATGGCAGTATATACTGATGGCTTCCAGTGTGTAAGGGCACTGGAAGTAGGAAGAGCAAAGAAGGGGGACTTGTGATTTTCATCAATGAGCGTTGGTGCCACCCTGGACACATAGTAATGAAAGAACAGAGCTGCAGCCCAGAAATGGAGCCCTATATACTAATAAACATGTTATTTTTTTTTTGCCTGGAGTATATTTTCTGGAAGTTGGAGACTACTCGTTTTTTGGATCGGTATATTCTACTGAGACGAACTGTGACTGTGATTTGCTACTTGGAGCATATTGTTCTGCCGTCTCCAGTGTTTGGTCTATGTTCTTCTTTTTTGGAGATTATTACAGCAGCTACTTTCTTTTGACTTTATGTCCATACTATATGCCCAGAGAGTTCTCCCATGCAATTGCTATTGCAGTCTATATACCACCCTTAGTCAATGCCACAGCAGCATGTGACATCACTGACTCGGTCTCTGCGAGACTCTTGGCAAATCATTCGGATGCTCTTTGTCCTCATCTCCGGGGACTTCAACCATTTCTCCCTAAACAGAACACTCAGCACTTTCTCCCAGTTTATCAACTGCCCCATCAGGGGGAACTGAACACTGAACCTAATGTATGTGAATGTTAAAGAAGCATATAGTTGCACAGCTATCCCACCGCTTGGGAGATCAGACCACAACCTGTTGCACCTTCTCCCTCTCTGTGTGCCACTGGTTAAGAGGTAACCAGCCACCATCAGGAAGGTCAAGAAGTGGACGAGGGAAGCCAGCACAACCAATCAAGACTGTTTGAGACCATGGGCTGGGAGGGCCTCTGTAAGCCTCATGGGGAAGTTATCAATAGCCTCAATGACTAAGTCACTGAATACATCAACGTCTGTGTGAAAACCACCGTACCCTTAAAATTTATATGATGCTTGCCAAACAACAAGCCATGGATCGCTAAGGATATCTAAGCCCTCCTGAACGAAACAAAGAGAGCATTCAGGTCCAGAGACAGGAATGCAGTGAAAAAGGCAAAGAAACAGCTGGCCAAGAAGATTAAGGAGGGGAAGGGCAGGTACAGGAGGTAGTTAGAACAAAAAGGGCAACAGCCAAGAAGTATGGAGGGGGATGAAGACAATTACTGGCTATAAGTCTGGCAACTGTGTGATGGAGGAGTGTAAAGAGAGAGAGACAATTAGTTTAACATGTTCTTTAATAGGTTTGATAACACGCAATGGGCAAACATGCAATGTGGTCCCCACTTGCAAAGGGAAGATGCCCTCCTGGATAGCAAAATGCATACCTTGTCTTTCTTCCTCCCAAGTCTACTGTTCAATACAGGGTAAAGAAGGTACACAGTCACATCCAGACCATATGACACAAACAAAATACACCCATCTTCCCACCTTGATGGGCAAAACAGAGGCTAATAGTTTGACTATCATCCTATCAGAGGACTGGGTGATTGGAGAACTAGAAAGACTTTGCACTACAAAAGCAGTGGGGCCTGATGTCATTAGCCCACAGGTGCTGAAGACCTATGCCTCGCAGCTTGTAGGGGTGCTACTCAGAATTTTCAGCTTAAGCTTCAGTACCCACAGGGTACCTGTGCTGTGGAAAACATCCTGCCTGATTCCGGTGCCAAAGAAGGCAAGCTTGGGAGATACTTCAGATTACAGGCCTGTGGCACTCATTTCACACTGCATGAAAGTTCTTGGGAGGCTGGTCCTGGAAATACTTCACCTCGAGGTCTGATCAGAACAAGACACCTTCAGTTTGCAAGCCAGGAGAAGATAGGGGTTGAAAATGCCATTATCTACCCTATGCACAGAGCATACAGTCACCTAGACAAACTGGGAGGATCCCTCAGAATCATGTTTTTTCAACTTCTCAAGTGTCTTTAACACCATCCAACCAGACAGAATGGGGAGTTAGCTGTCAGCAATTAAAGTGGATGCTCCCTTAGTTTAATGGCTCCTGGAATATCTGACCAATAGGTCCCAATATGTGTGACTGCAGGGCTGCATGTCTGACACAGTGTTATGTAGCACCGGAGCACTGCAGTGACAGTTTTATCACATTTCCTTTTCACCATGTATGTATACCACAGACTTCAGATTACAGGCCTGAGTGCCGTCACCTGCAAAAATTTTCAGATGACTCGGTCATAGTAGGAAGTATCAGGCACGGAGATGAGGAGGAATAGTGGAGGGTGGTGGACAAAATTGTGAGCTAGTGTGAGATTAATCAGTAGCAGATGAACATCAGTAAAATGAAGGAGCTGGTAGTAGATCGAGGAAGATCTTGATCTCATCCTCCAATGACCCTTATGTCAATTATGGGGGTTGAAGACGGGGGTTTAAGTGGAGATTGTTCAGGACTACAAGTATTTGGGGGGGGGCACCTGGACAGTAAGCTGGACTGGTCCAAAAACTCAATGGTGGCATATAAAAAGGGTCAGAGTAGGCTGCACTTACTATGAAGACTCCTTTGCAGTTGGCAACACTATGCTGCAGTTGTTCTATGACACCGTAGTGGCCAGTGCTATCTTCTTCACAGTGACATGCCGGGGTAGTAGCACAACACTATGCTGCGGTTGTTCTATGATACTGTAGTGGCCAGCGCTATGTTCTTCGCAGTGATGTGCTGGGGTAGTAGAACAACTTTATACTGTGGTTATTCTATGAGACTGTAGTAGTCAGCACTATCTTCTTTGCAGTGATGTGCTGAGGTAGTAGCATAAAGAAGGCCAGTAGTTGGAGAAGAACTGGACACCCTCAAAACCATGGCCGAGAGAATGTTAGCGAGACTAAAGTTCATCATGGAAAATATCAACCACCCACTCAGAGTGGTGGATGGACAGAGAAGTTCCTTTAGCAGGAGGCTGATGAGCATAAAGTGCTCCACTGAATGTTGTAGGAAATCCTTCCTGCACACAGCCATCAGACTCTAAAATGCATCCTACCATCTTAGCACCACTGTCACTATGAAGGGGACCACATAGTGCAATGTTAAACTCTTACCCATGTTTTTCTTTTTTCCCCATCGTTTTTATCTCTCTTTTATCTCTTTTTTCAGAGCAACATTAATCATCAGTGCAAATATCCTTTGTGCAATATGCTATACCTTACATAATGTGCATTATACAATGACCCCCCCCCCCCATTAATATTCCAAAACGTGCACACTGATTGGTCAGTGTGCACATTGTAAATCAGACTTATACTAATGGAAAAATGTCCGGTCACCCGGATTTTTCCATTAGTATAAGTCTTTTCTTTTACAGCAATGGAGAACGCAAGATCTCCGTTGCTGTTTAGACACTGTCTCACTATGTTAAAGGAGTTTAACATAGCGAGACAGCTTTAAAAAAAGTAACGGAGATCTTCCTTTCTCCGTTGCTTTTTTTAAAGCTGTCTCACTATGTTAAACTCCTTTAACATAGTGAGACAGTTTGTAAAAAGCAACGGAGATCTTGCTTTCTCCGTTGCTTCCACCCTCAGCTCTGATGTACTGCATAAGCATACGCATGTGCAGTACATCAGAACTGCCACAGAATCGCAGACAGCTGTGGAAGGGCAGCAAGGAGGCATTATACAATGCCATTATTTAAGAAAAGTAAGTATTTTTTTTCTTAAATAATATCATTGTATAATAGCAATAACCCACTTCTGGGTGTGGGTAATGCTGGATTTACCCACATTTGTCTTTATTTGGCCACTCGGGCTTCACCCTTGTAACCAAACCACACCAACCATGGGTAAATCCAGCATTACCCACACCCAGGCGTGGGTTATTGCTATAATACCCCATGTCCTAGTGTGAGTGGTAATTAACACAAACGGCTCCCCCTTTCATGTCACTACTATATGTGGTATGAAACTCATCAAATACTTTAGCTATGGTCAACAATGTATCTATGTCAGGTGTTGCTGTTATATATGTGGGGTAACATAAGTGAGTACAGAATATATCATATTTGATTATGTAACGTTTGTGTCTGGTCTATGTTGTGTCTGTTTATTTGTGCAGTTGTAACATAAGCAACTTCCTGTGGGATCAATAAAGTATTTGTGATTCTGATTCTGAATCTCCAATGCAAAAGTCTTGACATATTATGCCTTTCAGTATACAGGTCTTCTGCCATTAGTATCACACCCAGCAACAAAATGTGCGACTGTTTCAAATACTGTTTTACAAAACCTGCATTTGTCTGTTTCTCCAACATGTTCAATGGACTTTGTAAACTAATGATCATGTAGTCCACTACCTTGGGCCGCCAATATTAACCTTTCATCTTTTGATTTAAATTCACCCCTCCTTAACCATTCCTGCATTAAATCCTGATTGACATGAGGTAGTTCCAGGAGTTTTCTCTACGCACAACTATAGTCATGCGTTTTCCACATTTCTTGCCTTCTCATTTGATTCTTCACCTTATATTCTTTCTTTTGTTTTTCTGGCACATTCAATTGCTGATTGCTTTTTATCTACTTCTGGTTTGATTTCCACTCCCTCTTGACACTGATATGCTTCTGCTAAACTATGCAGGGAAGACATCTTAGACGTGTTCTCCTTATGTTTTAAAACTTTCACTATGTTTGGATCTTGTAAGGTCAGTAAATATGTACGCTGTCCTACGACTGCAGATCTATACATGTAATCAGTTTCAAGGAGGCCCATATCTCCTTCAGAAAAGAGAATGTATAATCATGGTATATACTGCTTTTTATAAATCATTTGGCACACATGAAGCATTTTTCCTGTTTTCCTGTCCAAATGATCCAGTACTTTTTGGGACCAGTCAATCACTCCAAAGCTGTTAGTTAGAATAGGAAGAACAAATTGGTTTATAGCTTAGACTTTGTTCCTAGATGTCAGAGCTGTTTTCGGTATTAATTTTACTCTTTTAAAATATTCCTTAGTAAGTTTTATTCATATTTGTTCATGTTTTGTTGTTGATCCTTCTTCCATTCCCAAATATTTATACACTCCCTCTTGCTCACGTTCCTTTATAACACATTCCTGTCCCAAACGGATATTTTCTTGGTGCTACAACTTCTTACTTTAAAGGTTGCTTTTGCACATTTATCAAGACCAAATGACATTCTTATATCATCTGAGAAAGTTTTAACCACTTGTAGTTGTGCTTTCAGTTCTCCATCTGATGAGCTACGTATACAGTTTTACATCATTCACAAACAGCCATGACCTAATCTACTAAGTAGACAGCTTAATGGATGAAGAGCAAGACAAAACAGAGGGGTGACAAAAAGTCACCCTGGAATATCTCCCTTTGATGTTTTATCCCTGGAATAACAATGTGTCCATTATCGTGGTTTGCCACTGTTTCATGGTCACTAATGTCATCAGTCAATGTAGGTTATATTTGTTAGCACTCTTACCCATGAATCTGGGATAATGTCAAATGCTTTTTTGTAGTCTATCCATGCCATACTTAGATCCTTCCCCTTGTTGCAAATCTGCATTATGACTTTATTTAGCAACAAATGATCCTTTGTTCCATATGATTTTCTTTTGTTACCCTTTTATTCTATTGCCATGATTGAGTTTTCTTCTAAATGACTATAAGCTCTGTCAGCACTAATTCCAGTTTATAGTTTATACATCGTTGGAAGGCAAGCTACTGATCTATAATTTTTAGGATATATTGCAGGTTCACTCTTAAGGAGTATTGCTTTTCCTGTTACTAACCAGGTTGGCATATGTTCAGGCTGTGCATATAAATGGTTCTTACTTATGGCTTAACCTTCATGTAAAGATGCTAATACTTTTTAGCAAGAAGTTAGATACTGCATGAGGGCTGGGGTTTTCCAATTAGGAACTTCTCTTAATTTTGTTTCAGTTTCTCTGGCTGTTACTTCATCCCATTTCATATCCTGTACATTTAAACGTATTCTTTCTTTTAATCTTACATCCATTCAGCATCCTTATTATGTTCCATGGGATCTTCATGGATATTTCTCCAAAATATTTCTTCTTTTTTTTGGTGGTCTTTCTATTCCTTTAGCCTTGCTTCCCAATTCTCTATAAAACTTTCATTTATATTTATTTGCATATCTTTTAAGTTTTTTTCTGCCTGTGCTGATATCTTTACTTTATTTGCAACACTGTACAAGAGATCCTGGTCTGTTCTGATAGTGTGCATTGTTTTTATCACGTCTATCTTTCTGAGTATTTTTGTTGATCTGTTCCCTCTTCTACACTCTTCTAACAGTGACACTTCCTGTCTTAATTGCTTTATAGTTTTCTCTATTCAATACTTCCATGATGGCATTCAATTTTTCCCCTTCCTTTCCCTCACTGCCATGTGTGTTTGTGGTAAAGCTTTATCTGTTATTAATTTAGCTGCACAGTAATATATCCTGTTTACTGCTGTTACATCACATGAATCTCTATGGACAGCCCTAATTACTGTGTTCATTTGTTTCATCAAACTTCTGACGTTTTGGCTTTTATTGACCGTCTGCAGTCTGTTTTTTTCACTGATCTTAATATGTCTGTCTATCTCTATTACATCATGCAACTCTTCTCTTAGCTCATTTTCTTCTAAACTGAGGGCACATTTTTTGCTTTCCATTTCTAACACATTCTCTTCAGTTGCATCCTGTGTCATCCGTTGTTCTGTCATATGGGAACTCACTAGCCTATCACTCCTCAACATTGACTGCATCAGAGTTTCTACAGTTTCCTGTTCCTTCCCTTGCTGTCCAGCTTCAAGTGAATATTTATACTGGTTTCCTGCGGAAGTCTCCAAAATACCTTCATATAGCATCTGACCAATTGCTTTCCATTCCACTGGTTTCCCCTTAATTTGAAGTTCCATTGTCCTGTCCTGTTGTGGTGCTTTCTGAATTAAATTTTCTACACTGAATCCTTCACTTTGCAGGCACTCCATAACTTCAACTTCTATTTTTTAACTTCTACTTCACTGATCTTCTTTTCTATATTCCATCTTTGTGATATTTTTTAATGTGAAATTTTCCATATCTGGATGCTTTTGCCCGTATTCTCTATATTCTCTTTGAATATCTTTGGGGCTCCCTTCTTTATAGTGATTAATTTGACTTTTGCCTCTGTATAAATATCACACCATATCAAGTCTCTCTTTCTTTCCCATAGCCACAGTTCTCTTTTACACTTTTCAAAAATTGTAGGTTTTGTTGTTTATATTTTTGCACTTCCTCAGATGCTTCTTTTTTCAAACTGATCAAAGTATCTTGGTCTATATGATGCTTTTCACAAATCTTTTGTATTAATGAACACACATTTTTATTTGAAGTTTCTGACAGTTTTTCTTGTAGAAGTATTTTTCTTTCTTCTAATTCCTCAGAATCTTTTTGTATATCTTGTGTCTGGACATTCTGGGCTTTTTGCATAATAGTAACAATACATAATTTCTTTCTTATCCTCAATAGTCCATTCTATTATCTTTATGGCTCTTCTTTGGCCTATCAGTTTTTGTGACTTTTGTGACCTGCTACATCCTTCTACAACAGGGTGGCCAACCCCACCCCCACCCCCCCTGGGCCTGGCCTAGCCACATTGTAGGAATGTTTCTGTATTTTGAGGATTCCACACTGTCATTTTTTCCGGGCCTGGCACCAGTGCACCTACCATGATTGGGCACTTTTTTTTATTCTGGGTCTTGTGCAGCCAGCTACCTTTTTTAGCTGTTGACCTACTTCTGTCCATGATATATGCTATATAAATACAGTCTATATATCAGTGTTGTCTTAGTGAGATTTTGTGAAAAACAGAGTCCACCTTGTGAAGGTACTCACCAACACTTGAGGCTGAATTCAATTTCAGCAATACTACTTTCCTTTTTTGCTGACTTATCTCTCCATTTGGACCCCTATCATCTCTCCATTCTTACCCCTGTCATCTTTCCATTGTGAGCCCATCATCTCTCCAGAAACAGGATCAGCTGAAGGAGGCTTAAGAGCCATGAGTGCATTAAGCATGCCTTGGGAAAAAGTTTCCCACTCTGATTGTGGAGTCTTAGGTGTAGAAATGTGCTTGGTCTTCTTTTACCTTACATCAACCTGATGGAAAGTGGATGGACCCAACACAGGCCTACATTCAATGATATTAGTTGAAATATTCTCCCTGACTAGTATCTGAGGGATACCCCTAGGGCCTTGTGAAATAATGAGCCTTGGTTCCCCCTGACCGTCTGATGTAGATTTATGTAGATGTCTGCATGGCCTCTGATGATGTGCCTCAGGTAGATTCCTTGATGGCATCTGATGTGGTATCTGCTGAAGAACCCAAGCTAACTTCCAGACAGACCTCCAGGTTTTCATTGACCTTGAGAGAGAAACCAGGGGTAGAAGGCACAGCTAAAGATTCAGGCCCTGGCTTCTTGGCTTTCCTCTTCAACACAAGCTCAAGAGAAGTCCCAAACATACCCTCCATAATGTCCATAGCTAAAACGCTTCAGTCACTGATTTTCTAAATACATTTTAAGGGATGAAAGATGACTTTGTAGGGTCTTAGGGATGAAGGCCTGGCAAATACAGCAAGATGTATGGTCAAACATAGGTCCCAAGCAAAAGAGACACAGGTTTTGGCTATCCTTGTGTGGAATCGGTCTCCCACATTGGCACTTGCCTTTCCTGCATGACATAAAACCCTCACAACAGAAAGCAGTAGCCAGAGAAAAAAGAAAAAAAAAAAAAAAAAAAACAACGGGGCACTTATATGAAAACTAGACCAGCAGCAAATGACTCGGGCAAACAGGTCTGATGATCAAAGATGGCATTCGGACTGCAGCAGAGAATTTCTGAGAATTGTATGTGCGGACATTGCTTTTACAGCTGGCATATTCCTAAGCCATTCACGTGACATCTCACGTACTAGCAGTACTTAAAAGCTGTTCTATACTGTCTGGATGTTGGGTCGCCCATGGCAGAGGATCCCTCATGTAAAGAATCCTGCAGCATTGTATCATTCCTGGAAACTTTTATAATGCTTGATTCTCTGCCTTGGCAATTTGCACAAATCATCTGAAGTTATATTTCTTTTTTCCTTGTCTTAGTCACCAGGAATGTCCAACTAGGCAGAGCCCATTTTCAGTAGAAGACGAGTAAAAAGGTCCATCACAGTATTTTAACAAGTAAATTTCAGAAGTTCTCAGAAAAAAGCAGTATATTTCTCAGAAAAAATTACAAGGCAGGTATATACAGTAAATGAGTTACATCGACATGTACAAGTCTGTCCAGTTTTGGTAGCTCTAAAATCTTGCATGTAGTACATGGATTTATACTGTAGAAGGGGAAATGTTCTAAAGAAGTTTAGTGTTGTTACATTTCAGTACAGAATTGTTTGTAAGAGCTCAAGAGATATAATGAAGAGCATAGTTGAGAGGTAGGTTATAAAATTATGAAGGCAGGGAGATATTAGTATTGCACAGGTGTATGTGGAAATAGCATTTGAGTGACAAAGCATGGCACACATTTAGTTGTATCGAGGCTGCCTGTCTCAAACTGTGTATCTGGAATGTTCATAACTTAGATATACTGGGAATGCATGAGAGAGGAACAGCAGGGGGTGGGGGTAATTAGAAAAAGAGAGAGATGAGAAGCAGGGTGAAGAGCAGCTTATTGATTTATATGCAGGATGGAAAGTGGTTAGGTGGGTGTAATCAGAAGGCCGGCCCTTTGATGTCAGATATGACCCTTGTATTTCAAACTTGCCACTGTTATTTTACATTTGTACAGATGAAACTTATCATCATTCTGTCATTTTCTATTCAGCTGCTCTGATAGTTTCTTGTCATGCTCTTAAGTGTATCCAATTCTACACTAACATCCATCCATCCATTTACAATCCCCTTTTTCCCCATTTTTGCAAGAGGTTGAGGTATCACTTCAACATTGACACTCACCTACTACCGAAGTTCACAACGCTGGGTGGCTAACCCTGCAGTGGCTGTTCTTCCATATCACACACTCAAATGCACACTCACACCTATGGCCAGTTTTGAGTGTCCAATCCACCTACTGCATGTCTTTGAAATGTAGGAGGAAACTGGGATACCTGGAGGAAACCTACATGAACACAGGGAGGACATGCAGATTCTGCACAGAAGGCACCCCAGCCAAGAACTGAACCAGAGAACTTGTTGCAGTGAGGTAACAATGCATCTGCTATGCCACTCTCCATTCTACAACACACTAACCGTCTGATGGTCTGTTAGTTTTAATTCTGCACTAACAGACTGTAAGTTATTTTGCAACACTTTCCAGCCTTTTAAATACTTGTGTTATAACTCTTTAAAATGCCTCCAATGTTGCTGAACTACCAAACAGTGTAAGCAGTCTGTAACTTACGAAGGGATGATTAAAAGTCTAAAATTTGGAGATTTGTGTCATGTAGCTTTATCAGTCAGAATCACTGGTTTACATTTAATACTGAAGAGAAGCGAGCCTTTGGCACTGTTGATGCCACTTCAGCTGTAAGCCATGGATAATGTTCCTTTTTAATCACTTTATGCTGTGTTAGTTTACCACAGTTGTAATACTCATCACCCATTCTGCCAGCTCTTATCAATTTGTAAAGACACATAAGCGTTCTGCTGTTGCTCTGTTCTACTTTTGAGAGCTAATAATGCTTCCCAAAAAGCATCTGTCAGTGTTAATACATCAACATTTATTTGTAGATGATACTCTCCTTGTAGACTTCTAGGGCCTTTAAGTAAATCAACTCAGTCATGCAGGATATTACCATAGCTCTTAACTCTTTGATATGCCCCTGTAATTATGTGACTTTTCTGTACACATACATTTTTGCTACCACACTATGAATTTATTTTACCACTCAAACCTTCCTGAAAGCCAAAAGTACCCAATATGCTAAGAGGAATAATGTGTTTGATGCTATATGTTGAAAAAGAATCTTAAACTTTTTATTTTCCATTTACACAGTAGTAGTTTTTGAACCTAAGGCTTTACTTGATATTTAAGACATGTAATGTACTCACACTTTTTTTTTAGTGCTTACAGCTCATCTACTTGTTCAAAAGTATGTTCAGACAGAATATTACACTCTGCATCTATGTTTACTTAAGTATTAATACCAGCACAAACTGAAAAAATAAATGTCTTAAATATGTTGGAGTGAAATTTGGCAAAATCCAAATCAGACAGCAGCACAATAACTATCTTATTACTAATTTATTTTTTTATTTTGAGCATATTCATGTGGCCATATATCCTGACATGATCTTGTTTTTTTTGGAAAGCTACTTATTGCCGATTATACAATGTGACAGCAAGCTGATAAGATTAATACAATCTAGTCTCTCCAGATCAGATTTCCTTCACTCAGAAGGAAAGTAGTGAGAAATGCTATTAAGTTTGGCAGTAAACAGCAAATGTACCATTGACTCATTTGCAATGACTTTTAACACATCTGTTTCCTACCGATTTGTTACACAAAGTGCTTATGGGAGTAGTATGAAATAAAAAAGATAACGCAGCCTTTTTAAAAAAGGGGAATGTTGGGAATTTCAGGTTATGTCTTCTCCCACCATCTTCCCTGCATCTGCAAGTGCATCACATGTGCTGGCTTGAAAACATCACTAATCTACTGAAGTAGCTCTCAGTGGTCATCATGTTTCTTCACGTTTGGAAGCAAAATTATGGAGCCATGAACTACCAAAACCTCTAGAGGCTTTTGCCCCAGGAGAGGGCAAATGTGCAACAGAAGTGATAGTGCACAGCATAATGGCTGTGAATTTGGAGACTGAATAGTTTTGTGACCCCAAAGGGTTAGAAATAAAAAAAGCTCTGGGTACTTTGCTCTGGGTATTTTCCTTGTCAGAAACTTTCAGGCATGACATGTGAAATGAAGCAAGAGCAAGGAAGACAAATTCCTGAAGAAAGTCTCTTGAGATTAAATTCAGCCCCAACAATGTGTGTAGTGAGGAACTTGACTTGCCTTAGTAGGATAGAAATGCCACAGAAATGTTTTTCAATATGTACTTATGTTTAAAACATTCTGTAGCGAGGGAAAATAAGCTATCAATTTCATGGCAACAATCTGACTTGCACTATTGTCTTAATGCATTTAATGCATTTTCAGACTTCACTGTATTTTCACTTGAATAACGTCTGTTTGAGCTATATGTTGATGGAATGCATTTTCTTATCTCTGTCCAATACCACACAAATTCTTTTGATGACATCTCTTTCCTTTTGTATAGCTTTGAATAATGGTTGTTCTCAGTAAAAAATCTGCACCTTATGGCCTCTTGAACTACTGCATTTATTTGTCCACTTTTCTAGTTTTAACTACAAGCAGTATCACGCTTGAGTTGCCTTATTCTAGGCAAAGCCAAACTTCATAGTATAATATTTAAGTTGTAGTTGTGTTACATTAAGTGCAAGTCTATATGTTTTTACATCTAACTGGGCATTCTTATTGTTAAATGTGGGTACTGTCATCTTCTTCTTCTTTCGGCTGCTCCCATTAGGGGTCGCCACAGCAGATCAACTGTTTCCATTTCTTCCTGTCCTGTGCATCTTGCTCTGCACACCAACCACCTGCATGTCCTCTCTCGCCACATCCATAAACCTTATCTTAGGCCTCCCTCTTTTCCTGTTACCTGGCAGCTTCATCCTTAGCATCTTTTTCCCAATATACTGTGCATCCCTCCCCAGCACATGTCCAAACCAACGTAATCTTGCCTCTCTGGCTTTGTCTCCAAACCTTCCAACCTGGGCTGAGCCTCTAATATACTTATTCCTAATCCTGTCCATCCTCGTCACACCTGCGGTGGGAGTGACGGATGCGTTTAAGGTGGAGGTGGGATGACATCAAGGATCAGCTCTGAGCCCTTTCTTATTTGCAATGGTGATGGACAGGTTGACAGATGAGATCAGACAGGAGTCCCCGTGGGCTATGATGTTTGCAGATGACGTTGCGATCTGTAGTGAGAGTAGGGAACAGGTGGAGGAGACCCAGGAGAGGTGGAGATATGCTCTAGACAGAAGAGGAATGAAGGTCAGCAGGACTAAGACAGAATATATGTGTGTGAATGAGAGGGAGGATAGAGGAATGGTGAGGATGCAAGGAGTAGAGGTGGCGAAGGTGGATGAGTTTAAGTACTTGGGATCAACAGTTCAGAGTAATGGTGAGTGTGGAAGAGAGGTGAAGAAGAGAGTACAGGCAGGATGGAGTCGGTGGAGAAGAGGGTCAGGAGTGATTTGTGACAGACGAGTACCAGTAAGAGTGAAAGGGAAGGTCTACAAGAGGGTAGTGAGACCAGCTATGTTGTATGGGTTGGAGACAGTGGCATTGACAAAAAGGCAGGATTTAGAGCTGAATGTGGCAGAGTTAAAGATGTTAAGATTTGCACTGGGGTGACTAGGATGGACAGGATTAGGAATAAGTATATTAGAGGCTCAGCCCAGGTTGGAAGGTTTGGAGACAAAGCCAGAGAGGCATGATTACGTTGGTTTGGACATGTGCTGAGGAGGGATGCTGAGTATATTGGGAAAAAGATGCTAAGGATGAAGCTGACAGGTAACAGGAAAAGAGGAAGGCCTAAGATAAGGTTTATGGATGTGGTGAGAGAGGACATACAGGTGGTTGGTGTGACAGAGCAAGATGCAGAGGACAGGAAGAAATGGAAACAGATGATCCGCTGTGGCGACCCCTAACGGGAACAGCCGAAAGAAGATGATGATGATGATTTGGCTTGCACATCAGCTGGGAACGTCTTATTCTTTTCCTCGTGCTTTAAATTGTACATCTCTGATTATTTTACTTTGTGACCTCCTTGCTCTCTTATAATTAAACATACTTATCATGTTATTGATCTTGTGGGTATGAACCTTGCCTATCCAGCTGATACTGGGCTATAATCTTACAGCTATAATTGGCTTCTAATCGTATATGCAGTATCACAAGGTTCCAATACATCTTACAGACTGTTTTATGCTGTGCATGCATATTTTGCTGGTCTGGTGTCTATATAGCAACTCAGTTTAATAGTCACTTCATTCATTTGATGGTCTCTCTCATAAGTAATAACTCCAGCTCATCCTTAACAGTTTCTACCTCCTCAGCTTCTAATCACAACTCATTCTATATTAAAACCATTCCAACCAGTTACATAAAAAGCATCTTAACAAACTAAAACTCAGTTCTGTTGCTGCTGATTCTCTCCCAGATTAATTTCTAAAACAGGCTGTTGTCACTATCTCCTATCCAATATCTATTTTAATCAACCGCTCTATCCCAGAACAGTATGTCCCTCTACTTTGGGAAACGTCACATAGTATTCCTCTACACAAAGGGGGTCCCTCTACTAACTTCTCTAACTACCGACCCATTGGCATTCTCTCCCCATTAGCCAAGATCCTAGAAAATGCATTCATCAACAACTCCTTGACCACTGCCTTAGGAACAATCTTTTATCCAACTCACAACATGGATTCCGTCTTAAACATCATATTAATACTGCTTTACTTAGTTTCAGTAATACTGTAAACCTTCTCAAAAATAAAGATCATCTAGTCTCCTCTCTCTTCCTTGACATGTCTAAAGCTTTCAATATAGCATCACACCAAATTCTTCTAAACCAGCTTGCAGAGTATAACCTCAGTCTAACATCCCTTAACTGGTTTCGTAGCTCCCTTTCCAACTGACAGCAGTCTACCAAATGGGAAAATGAACTTTTCTCCTTCTACCAGTCTTTGTTGGAGTACCCTAAGGATCCATTTTTGGACCCCTACCCTTTATCTCATTTACCAATAACCTCACTTCCTCTACCCAACTTGCCTCCGTCATTCAATATGCTGATTACACTTCTCTTATCTGCGCTACCCCTACATTTCAGGAACTCCAGCATAAAATGCAAAAATCTCTACAAGACGTTGAAAGCTATCTCTCCAACCACCAGCTAATACCTAATCCTAACAAAACTAAGCTGATGGTTTTGGTTTCAACAGAACCATAAATATTACACCCTCTATGTCAATATTCTCCTCTAATGGTACAAAAATTAAAGCAGTTAGTCAAACTAAATTATGTGGTGTAACAACAGATGATTGTCTAAAATCTGATAAACACATATCCCTGACAATTAAAAATGTTCACTGCAAACTTGGCTCACTGTACAGGACTAAACCTTTTCTAACCAACAACACCAGACTTACTACTGCTAAATCCCACCTATTATCTACCTTCCTTTATTGCTCCCATATCTTTACCAACTTTCACAAAACAGACAATATAGAAAGCTACAAAATAGCTACATGTGCTGTTAATTTACCCCATCAGTCTCACCACTGTTATGCTCTTCATCAACTCAAATGGATTGAACTGCCTAGCCCATTACATCTCAACCAACTTACCACTGTTTATAATATAATCTACAAACATAACTCTAGTACTAGACCCCTTACATCATCTGACAAATTAATTCTTAAGGTAACTAAATCTAATAACTTCTACAGAGATTCCCTCTATTTAAACAAAATAGCCATAACCTGGAACTTCCTCCACAACACATTCTAAATAACCCAGACATTCACATGCTCAAACTACTACAAAAAGAACACTTTACTAAGCACTGGCTATGCTCTTCTACAGTCCCAGGATAATTCTTAATATCTGCTGCTACTTTCTCTATATATAACAGAATATATACTCTTTCAACTTTACATCTCCTGCTCATATGATTTGCTCTCCTTTATACTTTTAATGTAAACACTTATTTCATTCTAGTTTTTGTATTTCTTGTAAATTATATAATGTTTTTAACTCAAGATATATATTATGTTATTTAATTTTGAATCCCACTATGTTAATAATAATTATTTTATTTACTCTGTTGTAACATTTACTAATGTTTTTTTCTATGTGTATTTTTTTGTTTGCAGATTTTTTTCTCCCTGAGTCTCCGCTGAAAACGGTCTACCTGGCCCAGTTGGACATTGCCCGGTTAACAAAGTAAATATAATAAAATAAATAACTCTTTTTGTCTCCACTACTATTACAATACTCTCTAAAATGACTTCTTTTGGATGTCCTTTACTGTTTGCTGTTCTGTTTGACTCGCATTTATCTTTTATACATCTAGTTTCTTAGCTAAGTCTCTAAAACTGCACACTAGTTATTTCACTCACTCTGCATACTTTCATAACTTTTGATAAGGTCATTTCTGGGGTCTGAATAGACTGCTTCTGGTTTGATGGCTTTTACCTTGATTTCTCAGCTTAGTAACATAAGAAATGACAGTCATTCTAAGATCCCATGTCTTTTTAAAGAATGTTGTTGTGTCTTTTGGCTTTTCCCGGTTAGGGGTCGCCACAGTGGAACTCTGGTCCGCTAATGATTGGCAGTAGATTTTTACATGCCGATTTGCTGGCCCTGATGTGCAACCTTCAATGAAGGTACGCCCATTCACACATGTCTCCACACAGAAGACGCCCTAGCTGAGAATCGAACAGGACGTCTTACTGTGAGGTGACAACGCTACCGCAGCACCACCACCACAGTTCAGATGTCTTTTTAAAGAATAAAGGACAAATTACTTTATGGCTTGAAAAAGTCATGAACCATGCTCTAAACTGTTACTTTTCTTCCACTTCTGCAAGAAAAGCAAGACTTAAACATTTTCAAGGCTTCCCTACCAAAATGCAGAATTGTAGCACACTAACTTTTCAGCCTTCTCAGCTATCGGTGAGAAATAAATCAAATTTCTAGATATAAACTTCCGGTTTTCTATTAGTTGCCTTTCAGTAAGGAAATTCCTGGTAGCTGCAACTGTGGCATTATTCTAACTGTGACTTGATTTCTTTTGTATTTTCAAATGGATAAAATCTTGAAAAATAAATATATTTATTCATTTCACAAATGCACTTCCCCTGTTCTCATACCATGGAATATGCAGATGTTTATCAGGATACTCTGTAGGGCAACATAAACACTCTGGATGACCATCAGACTGCATGAGGTGTTTAGTCTTTAATATGACTGCCTTAATGAAGGATGCAGGAATATGTACTGCATAACATGCATCTCCCTATAGCTTAGTCATTAGCATATTTAAAGTTATATACTCCATATATAACAGCAGGAATATGTACCACATAACTTGCACCCCCTATAGCTTAGTCATGAAGAGTGCAGGAATATGTACCACATAATATGCATCTCCCTATAGCTTAGTCATTAGGATATTTAAAGTTATACACTCCATATATAACAGCAGGAATGGACGGGAATCTAATAAGCCACATGAGGTCTCTATAGTTCAAATCACGGTGATTAGTTTAGGTTATTTAATTCTGCAGAAAATAAAATAATGCAACAGGAAAAGCATAAAATGGAGCATAATAAAATGATGGCCAGCAGTTATAAAAGTAAAACATCTTTAATGGAATCCAAACGTAAGGTTTCGACCAGATTCGTCAAGTAACAAGTATATGTGCCGAGCCAGGATCCTACTTCATAGAATCTGAGGATGTGGAGTACAGGAGAAATATCGCAGCATTGTTCCTGTGATACAGACTCTAGATCTCAGAGCAATCCAGATAATGTTCCTGTTGCAGAACGTGTCTTAACTTCGACTTCTGTTCCTGATGTCTCCAAAGCTGAACATTCAGCAGACACAGTCCCAGTTGCTAGACCTAATTCTAATTTCTATGTCACAGAATTCGGTCATATTTCCAGACCTAGTGTAAAATACACAGCAACCTGGACATAATTGTCTATGTATTTACTTTTGTATAACTGCATGAGAAATAATTATTTGTAACAACTGCATGTCATTTAATGTCATGAATAATGCATGACCCATTTCTCAAAGAGGGAGGATGTAGAATAGTGTGTGTGTGTGTGTGTGTGTGTGTGTGTGTGTGTGTGTGTGTGTGTGTGTGTGTGTGTGTGTGTGTGTGTGTTGTACCTTTAAAAAGCGTTTCAAGGACAGCACGTGCATATAAATAGCGAGCATGTGCTAGCTTCAGTGCCATTTTGAGAGTGCAGCCAGAGAGCGAGCATGTATGAGTGTAATAGTTAGTTTGTATATAAGTTTATCTAAGTTAAAGTTATTAAACCTCAGTCCTGATGTGTTTGTACATAATAAAACTGCTTGAACAGAACCAACAAAGGCTCATCTACTTTATCATGACTGGACTTGCAACAAGGCTGGTCAGGCTAATGAGTCTGTAGTTCCCAGGATCCACGGATGCAACCCCTTTGTGCAAAGGGATGACAGTAGCTGTTTTCCATTCTGCTGGGATAAAGACAGTGCTTAAACTGTGATTGAAAAGCGTGCCCAATGGTGATGCTAATTCCTGTTTTAACCCATGTAGAACACAGCCTGGGATGTTGTCTGGTCCCATACAGGCTGCATTTTTGGCCTTGGAGAGGGCATATAAGACCTGGCCCTCAGAGACAATAGGTGGGAGACAGGTGTTTGGGATGCTTTGGGGTTTATGTGGCAAGGACAGAGAAGTGAGCTTTTCACTGAACCTGTCAGCCAGCAGGTTTGCTATATTCACAGGTTCTGTATATGTAGTACCATTAAGTATGAGTTCAGCTCAAATCTGGGCTTTACATTTGAGGATACGGATGTAACTGAAGAAAGCCTTGTAGTTATCCTTAGTTAGGGAAGCTAATATGGATTTGTAGTTAGCTTTGGAACTCTTCACTAGGAGTTTTATTTGCTTGTTTAAGTTGAGAAGGGAGTGTTTCCAGTTTTCAGACTGCTCCTTCCTACTCTTAGAAAGCAATTTCTTTTTCCTGTTGTATAGCCAGTTAATGGCAGTTGTCCACCAGGCAGGTTTGTTACCCTTTGAAGATCTTGCTTTGGTTCTATTACTTTTGTTAGAGTCAATACAATTGTACAGGTGCGTGTATAAAGCATTGATATATAACTCAGCATAGGTGTCTATTCCATCAATGGGGGCAGGGGCTATGAAATTATTTATGCTGTCACGTAAGAGGTTATAATTGTATTATCATGTTACTGTATTATCATATTACTTAAATAATTCTTATTGCAAAGACATGAATAATTGAATTTCAGTCAATAAAAATGTACCTTTGAAATCCCCTTACCTAAAGAAATCATGTTCTCATAGTTCTGTACCATCACATCCCGGTGTAACTCTTTGTCATGTTCACTCAGCATCTTCCACTCCTCACTTGAAAACTCAACAGCAACATCTTCAAAGTTTTTTGGCACCTGAAAAATACAAAATTTACTTGCTCTTCATTTATTGTACACACAGATGAACATAAATGGTTTTGTCATGAAAGGAGGTACTGCCAGCCCAGCTAGCTGGAATTTTGTAAATAATTATATGTAACTTGTGAATATCAACATGATTTATACAGAAGTGTGACAAAGACAGATACTGCCAGCACAGCTGTCTGGGATTTTGTAAATGGTTATGTGTCATTTATAAAGTTCAACATGCTTCATGTAAGATGTTTGTGTTATAACTGTATATCATGTGTATATCAAACTTGCTTGTATAGACACGTGTGTTGAAAAGGGTTTGTAAAGTACTGAGCTTAAAGATGTATCCGCAGTGTGCCCTGCTGGAAGAGAACAGACATGTACATTTATTTATTTATTTAACATTTGTTTACCAGGAAAGTCCGACTTGAAACAAAGCCAATTTTCAGCGGAGGCCTGAAGAGAAATGCTCCAGATGCATGTTTTTGTAACGTGGGAGGAAACCAGAGTACCCAGAGAAAGCCCACACGAATGCAGGAAGGACATGTAGACTTCACACAGAAGACACTCCAGCCGAGACTCGAACCACAGAACCTCTTGCTGTGAGGCGAAAACACTACGGTTGCACCACTGCACCATCCTATTGCATCCTACATGCACTATTGTACATTTTTAAATGTATATTTTAACAGTGGAAACTGTAATACAGGAGGTTAACTTCAGAAAAAAATAACTGAAATTAAAATTACTTTATGCCTAGACCATAACAAGATGTTATCCTTCAATTTCAATGCAGCAATAGACACAACGTCTGAAACTAGGGAGCTTTCAGTATTGTCTTGGAAGTGTTTCATTGTTTTATGACTTCCACCATTTGCCAAAGATCTGAGGAAAAGCTCTTGTCTATATATTTTTACAGGTAGATACTAAATGCTACCAGCTGCCATTAATGGTTGTTTTGGGGCATGGGAACTAGGAGGCAGATGACAATAAATTATGCCATTCTGCAAGCTAGTCCAGCAGTAATATTTGAGATATTAATTTGAGAACTCTCTGAGTGAGATAGGATTCTGTATTCTGTTGTTGACCTGACAACATCAAGATCCACTCACCACATCTGCCTTGCTGCTCTAATTAAGTAAGTGTACTAGGTTATATTAATTCTCTTAGGTATAGTCAGGAATACAGCAAAGCTTATCTTAGATATTTGTATTTATTTATTTGAGACTGTCCTGCAAAGTTGTTCATAGGTTCATAGGTAGGTACTAGGCTATCGGCCCAAGGGCCTACGTAATATTTCCTGTGAGTTTCACCTCTGCTGTCACTGTAAATATATAACGAGTATTTATTAAGTAACTTTAAACCTTTCATTGTGCCTGATCTTTGCAGAGATATTTACGTTCTGAGAGTACTTGCATATTTAATTTGGTGACACTGTGGGGCACCCCTAATAGCCTTGCTCTTGGCCAGACTACCATTTGTATTAATAGTAACATTACACAGTAAGACTGGACACCCTTTGTTAAGGGCCTTAAAGTAGCTGATAAGGAGCTGGATGGTGGCAGTGATAACTACCTTATCCTCTGGGCAAATAGGGGCATAGCTAGTAAACCTCTGCCAGCCTTTCCCAGGTGTGTGTGTATAAATCAAACATCAAAGAGTGTGTGTCAGCTACTTGGGCAGGGTCATGAAGCATTGGGTGGGCAGAGAGGGTGCTGGAGGTCTTGGCTTTGCCACTCAGCTGAGATCTCAACTCTGCAGCTGTGCCAGTGGGGAGTCTTATGGGGGATCTGGAGAAAGAGGGAAAAACCAGCCCCAGACTGACTGTGGTCTGTGTGTGCTCTTAAGGGAAATTGCACTTAATGCAGAGAACTGCATCTGGAAATACTGTGTGTGTACCTGTCATCCTCCCAATCTACATCACCCACTGGTGCCAGTGGTAAGGAATGAGGCTCCTTGACTACTGGTCCAGTGGTGGGGCATCACAGGTTTCAACAAGAATATGTACCCAGCTATGTTAAAATGCTTCTGTTGCACTAGATGCTTATTTGCCAAATTTAATAACTACACTTTTCTTCCTGTTCAGTGTCAGATTTATAAAAACTCATCTATTTCAGGAGTGGATTAATAACCAGAGCAATGGGTTTTGCTCATTTACTATCAGTATAGCATAATCTCCATGCAGTATAATTAGTAGTAAGACACAGTGGCATTAATTTATATAGAGAAGAAAAGTATATGGATTTCTAATCCTGCACTTAAATCACTGTATTCAAATTAACATAGAAACAAGTTATGGGCGTACCATTATGAATTATCTGTATGGCTGTGGTTCACCTTCCTCTACTGACAGAACTGTAACCCTAGTGCAAGCACCGTCACATCAGCACCAATACAAACTTCCCTGGTCTTTAACTCCTCCCCCCTTACAAAACACCCAATATCCACCATGCCACCATCCCTCTCCAGCTCAGTCACCTCAGCATCAATGCAAACCCTCTTGGGCTTTAACTCCTCCTCCTTATACAACACTTAATACTTAGTATGCCATCATCACATGCCAGCTGACTTACCTCAGCCAAATAGGCTTTAACTCACCCCACTTACATAATACCCACTACCCAGCATGCCATTATCACCCGGTAGCTCAGTCACCTAAGCATCAATACAAATGAGCTTTATCTCCTCCCAATATTGCATAACCAATACCTAGCATGCCACCATCAGTCACCAGCTCAGTCACGACTAACAATACAAATAGGCTTTAACTCCCCTTACATAATACCTAGTACCTAGCATGCCACCATCACTCACCAGCTTAGTCACATGACTAATACAAATAGGCTTTCACCCCCCCTTACATAATATCCAGTACCTAGCATGCCACCATCAGTCACCAGCTTAGTCACATGACTAACAATACAAATAGGCTTTAACCTCCCTTCATAGGTTCACAGGTTCATAGGTTGGTACTAGGCTATCAGCCCTAGGGCCTATACAAGCCTAGCCATAACAATTCACTGGCTATTTCTTCCCACACTATTTACTTCCCAGGACCCCTGTCTAGCAGGGTGACTGACGTGATCCCCGGGGTGAATTTCCTTTCTCCCAACCAATCGTCAAAGTTCCTTTTGAAGAGGACCAAAGAGGCACTCTGCTTGACATGTATGGGCAATCTATTCCAGAGTCTGGGGAGTCTCTGAGTCAGGAACCTATCCCTCCAGCATGTTTTGTTTATTGTGATGACAAGGTTTAGATCCCTGGAGCGTGTGGCTCTGAGGGATTGGGATTTCTTTAAGTGTAGCATGTCCAACAGCTCTGGGTTTGACATGGCCTTGTATGTTAAGCAAAGATCGCTTCTGAGTAGACGATATGCGACAGAGTATAGCTGGAGTTTTTTAAGGCGGTCAGCGTAGGGGATCTGCTTTAGGCCTGTGATTCTTTTAGTGAGGTATTTCTGTGGCCTTTCCAGTTGTTGCAGATGTCTTGAGAGGTACACACCAAACGGGGCATTGTATTCTATAATGGGTCTAATGAGGGATGAGTACAGTGGGACAATGACCTCCTTTTTTCTGGATGAAAAGCCCTTAGTGATGAGGTGTGTCACATAGAAGGATTTCCTGACTGTTGTGGCGATGTGGTTATCAAAGGTGAGACCACTGTCCACCTGTGTCCCTAAGTCTCTTATCAAACTTTCGGTGTTTAGTGTACTACCAACTATATGGTAATTCACGGATACATGTTTTTTCCCAAAGGGGATAACTATACATTTCTTGGCATTGAGCTTGAGCCCATGGCTCTGGCACCAAGCATCTGTTTCTGTAAGGCCCTTTTGTAGAGTATCCACATCATTTGGGGATTCAATAATGGCTCCCAGTTTGCAGTCATCTGCAAACTTTGTTATCCAGAGTCCCTTAGTGTTGGCCTGTACTTCAGAGAAGTAGATGCCAAACAAGAGCGGCCCCAGGACTGAACCCTGAGGTACTCCACTTGTCACTTGTCTGGAGCTGGATTTGGAGTCAGCTACTTTTACAGTGTGGGTTCTATCAGTAAGCCAGTTAGCAATCCATTGGGTGATGTAGGGATTAATGCCCAGCTTAGTAAGTTTATCTATGATTCCAGAGTGGGGGATGATGTCAAAGGCCTTGGCAAGGTCTAGATAGGCTGTGTGGACCACGTTACCCTTGTCCATGGCTCTGGAGACTGATTCGAAGAAGTCAATCAAGTTCAGGAGACAAGATCGGCCCTTCACCAACCCAAACTGGGTGGGGTCCAGTGTTTGAAGGTTCCCAATGTCTTTGTTTATAAGTTCCATTATAATACGCTCCATAGCCTTGCAGATAAGGCTTGTCAGACTGATGGGATGGTAGTTTCCAGGATCCAAGGTGGACTCCCCCCTTGTGGAGTGGGATAACTGTAGCTGTGCGCCACTCAGTGGGCACGAAACCTGAGGTGAGGCTATGATTAAACATGACACTTAGGTGAGGTGCCAGTTCATATTGTAGTTCATGTAGTACACAGCCCGGGATGTCATCTGGTCCCATGGATGCTGTATTCTTAGCTTTGGAGAGTGCATTTTTTACCTGTGTGGCCGTTATTACCGGAATTTGGCAATCTTCCGGTATTGAGATGGGCCATTTAGGGGGTAAGAGGGGGGTGAAGTTGGCACTGAATCGATCTGCCAGGATATTGGCAATATCCTTGGGATCAGTATATTTAATGCCATTCTGTTTTAGCTCAGAGCAGATCTGAGCATTGCCATTTAGATTCTTGACATAGTGATAGAATGCCTTGTTGTTTTTGGAATCTTTGGCAATTTTATTTTCGTAACTAGCTTTGGAGGATTTTATGAGGGATCTCAGTTTCTTACTGAGGCTGGTAAGGAAGTTTTTTGCATCCTGGGATTTTCCTCTTTTCTGCAACAGTTTCTTCCTTTTGTTGTAAAGTTTGTTTATGGCAGGCGACCACCAGATTGACTTCTTTTTTATTGATGAGAGGATAATACCCAGTACCTAGCATGCCACCATCACTCACAAGCTTAGTCACATGACTAAAACAAATAGGCTTTAACCCCCCCTTACATAATATACAGTACCTAGCATGCCACCATCAGTCACCAGCTTAGTCACATGACTAACAATACAAATAGGTTTTAACCCCCTTACATAATACCCATTACCTAGCATGCCACCATCACTCACCAGCTCAGTCAAATGACTAGCAATACAAATAGGCTTTAACTCCCCTTACATAATATCCAGTATCTAGCATGCCAGCATCACTCACCAGCTCAGTCACGTGACTAATACAAATAGGCTTTAACTACCCCCCTTACATAATACCTAGTACCTAGCATGCCACCATCACTCACCAGCTCAGTCACATGACTAATACAAATAGGCTTTAACCCCCCCTTATATAATATCCAATACCTAGCATGCCATCATCAGTCACCAGCTCAGTCACATGACTAACAATACAAATAGGCTTTAACCCCACTTACATAATACCCAGTACCTAGCATGCCACCATCATTCACCAGCTCAGTTACATGACTAATACAAATAGGCTTTAACCCCCCCCCCTTATATAATATCCAATACCTATCATGCCATCATCAGTCACCAGCTTAGTCACATGACTAACTATACAAATAGGCTTTAACCCCCCCCCCTAACATAATACCCAGTACCTAGCATGCCACCATCACTCACCAGCTCAATCACCTCAGTCACCTCAGCACCAATTGAAATAAGCTTTAACTCCTCCCCATGACATGATCTCTACCATGTCGCCATCACTGTCCAGTTTTAAGTAGTCCACTTAAGAGCCCATTCAATTAATGTTCATTATTATACCACATCCATACCCCCCATCTTCCAGGTCAGGGGACGATGGGTGGGACTATAGAGCAGGATGAACCAAGACAATTTTGATCCATCATGACAGCAAGCACATCATTTTCATATCCATCATGGTCTGGTTCACCCTTCTCTATAATTAGGACAGAGATCTCAGCAGTCATTCTTAGTGGACTTATGAGAAGAAGGTGGTCCCAAATGCCATGAGATGTAAAGATTACATCCAGCATGTAATGCTTCAGAAAGTTGCCCATAGAAGGGCATGTGTCAACGGCATAAATATCATAATAGATGCACTTTGGAAAGGGCGGCCACGGTGGTGCAGCAGTTAACGTTGCCGCCTCACAGCAAGAGGTGCTCTGGTTCGATCTTCGGCTGAGTTGCCTACTGTGCGGAGTCTGCGTGTCCTTCCTGTGGTCATGTGGGTTTTTTCCGGGTACTCCAGTTTCCTCACACATCCCAAAGACATGCTGTAGGTGGACTGGACACTCTAAATTGGCCCTAGGTGTGAGTGCGTGCATGTGTGTACCTTCTGTGGAAGGTTGGGTGCCGGGCTGGCAACTCGATACTGTAAACCTCCACTGCCAATCATGAGCAGACAGGTAATTTGCTGTGGCGACCCCCAACCGGGAAAAGCCGGAAAAAGAAGAAGAAGAAGATGCACTTTGGAAAAAGTCCTGAGAGACGGCTCCTGATCTTGTGGAATGAACTTTAGACTCTCCTACTAAGGATTTTTCCATGCCTCAGATAAACAAATGTAACATGCTCAGAAACCTTCTTGACAAAACTGCATTAGCAGACAAACTGCTGCACGTTTCCTAATCATTAGTCCAATGAAGGTAAAACAGAAGCGACCTGAAAACATAATTTGGTAGAAAATAAAATTAAAAAAACACTTTAAACATATTTTATTTTTATTTTCTGCAAAATGAATTGTGTACAACTCTTTAATTTATCTTTAAGGGAATATTACATTTGCTAATTAGTTAATTAATTTCAGCTGTTCATTCGTCAATGGTCTTTCATTTTTATTATATAAATATATATATTATAGTTATATATATATATATTATATAAAGCTCAATGGCTTTATTAATGATTATTCTGACAAAGTCCTTGTTTCTTGTTGGTGGATGAAAAGCTAACATTTGAAGTTCGTGGAGCTCAAATAAATCATTTTTTTACAACTTGTTGACACCTGTTTCCTTTCTGGAGTTGGCAACCTTGCTCATTGGTGGATTCTTTGGTTTGTTTCTGTATTGCCATCTCTCATCCTATAATGGCTCTATAATAGCTATCAGCATTTTTTCAACTCTGTCCCAGCCACCTATAGATACGTCCTCTCTACATTCCACACATCGCACCAAACCTATTTAATGATGCCTCTCACCTTTAATCCAAACAGAAATTGAGTAACTATTTCAATTCACAGCAAAACAAAATCAACTGGAAAATTGCACTCCAAAGACAAGTATCAATAATTCCCCAGTAAACTAAAATCTAGGAGAAGACATTAACCCTAATCCTAGCCCTGCATATCAAAAGAATCAAGACAACTCTCTTCAACTCGCTACTCTAACCTCAACAGTCAACCTCCAACTCCAGTAATCTTACTTTTGTTGCTATAAATGTTAGATGCATAAGAAATAAAAATGCTGAACTACATGACTGGATTATCAAAGACAAGGCATATTATCAGTGTAACTGAAACTTGGCATAAAGCCAGCATAAACAATCTGAAATTACACCTCCCAGCTATAATATCATCTGTAAGGACAGTATAAAGAGGAAAGGTGGTGTTTTGCTTTGATATTTCCCAACAACTATGACCTTTCCCCTTACAACATCTTCTTCTTCTTCTTACGGCTGCTCCCGTTAGGGGTCGCCACAGCAGATCAACTGTTTCCATTTCTTCCTGTCCTCTGCATCTTGCTCTGTCACACCAACCACCTGCATGTCCTCTCTCACCACATCCATAAACCTTATCTTAGGCCTTCCTCTTTTCCTGTTACCTGGCAGCTTCATCCTTAGCATCTTTTTCCCAATATATACTCTGCATCCCTCCTCAGCACATGTCCAAACCAACGTAATCTTGCCTCTCTGGCTTTGTCTCCAAACCTTCCAACCTGGGCTGACCCTCTAATATACTTATTCCTAATCCTGTCCATCCTCGTCGCACCGAGTGCAAATCTTAACATCTTCAACTCTGCCACGTCAAGCTATGACTCCTGCCTTTTTGTCACTGCTACTGTCTCCAACCCGTATAACATAGCTGGTATCACTAACCTCTTGTAGAGCTTCCCTTTCACTCTTACTGGTACTCGTCTGTCACAAATCACTCCTGACACTCTTCTCCACCCACTCCATCCTGCCTGTACTCTCTTCTTCACCTCTCTTCCACACTCACCATTACTCCTTACAACATAGCAATATCAAAATTAATTTCAGCAGAGCTTTTTATTTCTTTATTGAAAATAAACAATTACAAACAAATATATTACTCAATGCCAAAAAATGTGTCGTCATCCCCTTTGGGAAAAACCCAGTTCCCATGAATTACCACATCAATGGTAGTTCACTGAACACAGAAGGCATTATAAGAGATCTGGGAAAACAGGTTGATAGCAACCTCTCTTTTGACCACCACATTGCCACTGTGGTCAGAAAGTCCTTCTATGTGGCACATCTCATTACTAAGGGTTTTGCATCCAGGAAGAAAAAGGCCATTGTCTCCCTCTACTCTTCCCTCATTAGGCCAGTCATCGAGTACAATGCCCCATTTGGCATGTACCTCCCTAGACATTTGCAATAACTGGAGAGGCCACAGAACTAACTTACAAAGAGGATTCTAGGCCTTAAACAATTGTTCTATATGGACAGATTAAAAAAAACTCCAACTATTCTATGTCACATATCGCCTACTTAGAGGTGATCTCTGCTTGACTTACAAAGCCATGTCTGACCCAGCTCTGTTAGAAATATTACATCTAAAGAAATCCCAATCCCTCCACACCACACACTCCAGAGACCTCAACCACATTACCAGAATCAAGAGAACATGCTGGAGGGACAGGTTCATAACCCAGAGAATGCCCATGCTATGGAATAGACTTCCCGTACATGTCAAGGAGAGCGCCTCACTGGCTCTCTTCAAGAGAAATCTTGATGAGTGGATGAGAAATAGAAAATTCACCCCAGGGATCACTCCAGTAGCTATACTTGACAGAGGCACTGGGAACTAAGTTCAGGTGGCATGATGCCAGGGTAATCCTATGGGCTAGGTCTGTAAAGGCTCCAGGGCCATTAGCCTAGAACACACCTATGAACCTATGAATTTCTTTTACATCTTTCCTAGTTCCTGAACCAGAGTTCAGGTTTGTATAAAGCCTATATTTAGTTTTATCCTTTGTTGACCAGGTCAGTTGCACTAAGATAGTGGACTTTTTTAGATTCATAGATTGTTACTAGGCTAATGACCAACAGGGCCTTTCTATGGCCTAGCCAGGTTTTCCAGGAAGAATAATGACTGATATCCAAATAGGATATTGAGGGCCAGGCATTTTTAAACTACCTCTGTCCATAAGGGACATTGGTGCCAGGCCCGGTGTAAATTTACAATTCCCTATACACTGGTTTAGGTTGTACTTAAACTGGGTAATAGAAGATCTCAGCTTCATATGGATGGGAAGCCTGTTCCATTTGAGGGGCAGTCTCTGGGACACATATCTGTCTCTCTAGTATATTCTGTTTAAATCACAGACCAAATTCAAATCCCCCTTTTTAACAAAAAAAAAAAAACAGGGTGTTACTTATGCTATTAGGGGAAATTTGGCCAAGGCATTAGGGAACTTCCCCTACTCATCATTGTTGTGAGTGGGAGCCATTTTGGAGCATCACCTCCCATTTCCATTCCAGGTGCACAGGCAACCAAGCCAAACAGGGATGCTTCTGGAGAGAGGAGGAAATGTTTGAGTGGTGAAAGAAATGAGGGATAAAGCAAATACTGAGACCAGAGAATGTGTGCAGGATTCTGAGAAAGAAGAAAAGCTTTTTGACAGAATGAGTCAGCAAATGATGAATGTATAATTACAACCCCTCAGTTGGGAAGGTTGTGGAGTGCTTTAGTTAAAGAAATGGGGGTGCAGAGTGAGCCAGAAAATGAAGGAGATGTTTCCGGGGGGGGGTCATTATGGAGAAAATACAAAAGGAGGATCCAGAGACAATCCTAAGAACAGTGGTGAGATGGAAAGTAAAACGTATGCAGACAAAGTAAAAGAAGGTCAAAGTGGAGTAGCACAAAAGAAGGACAGAGATGAAAATTAAAAATGGAAGTATGCGGTAAGGATTCAAAGTAAAGAAGACAAAGAAATGGACTGTTATGAACTGTGGGAAAATTTAATAGCTCCTTTGGGTGTAAAGGCACATGAGGCAAGAGCATTATTCTTATTACAAACAGACATTATAGTTGAGACTGTTTTTTAATGGAAAATGTTTTTGGAGAATATGAAAAAAGAAAGACTGTAACCCATTAAATCATTATGTGATAAAATAATTTAACAGGGAAACAAGAAGAAAATTCATTTAAATTTGTAAGAGGTAGAAAGAGAGTCTGAAAGAAGATTTGAAAGCTTTATGTAAAGAAGTACCAGACACTGAAAAACTTTATGACAAAAGGAGTTTATGGTCTGTTTGCTGGGATTCTAATGTGTTAAGAATCGAGAAAGAATTACACATATACCGAGCATGACAAATGTGGTAAGTATGGTATGTATGGTAAGTAACCGTCTAGCCATCCCAACTTCAGGAACTAGCAATAAAACAAACCCACCAATGTGGGGGAATACGTCACCCACACCCTGTTAATAAATATACCAACTCCGAGAATAAATTACCGTGGGGGTAAGGGACAAAGTTCAGAAAGATGGCCAAAAGGTTACTTATCATGCGGGAAACATCGGTTTTCCATCTGTCGGTAATGTGATATGTCGGCAAAGTTAGTGTCGGTGAAGTGGGCATTCGATAAAGTAAAGGTAACCCATATATATATATATATATATATATATATATATATATATATATATATGTACCAACGCTGAGATCGCACTACAGTGGGGAAAAGGGCAAATTTCTGACGATGGCCAACTCATTCCTTTCCTTGGGTAACTCATTCATTAAAGTGAACGTTCGATAAAGTGAACATTTGCTGTATTTATTTATTTAATGTATTTATGCTGCGGTGGTGGTGCTGCGGTAGCATTGTCACCTCACAGTAAGACATTGTCTTGTTCGATTCTCAGCTAAAGTGTCTTCTATGTGGAGACATGCGTGAATGGGCGTACCTTCATTGAAGGTTGTGCGTCAGGGCTGGCAACTCGGTAAGTAAAAATCTACTGCCAATCATTAGCAGTCCGGAGTTCTGCTGTGGCAACCCCTAACTGGGAAAAGCCGAAAGATACAACAACTACAACATTTATTGACATTTGTTGATTGGGAAAGTCTACTGGGTCAAAAACCCATTTTTAGTGGACCCCCGAGGAGAAAAGCTTCAGTTACAGTTCAAAATTTTTACAACAAGATAATGTTTACAATAATAAAGCAGTGTACAAAAATGATTATACAGTTTCCTAGACATTAGTAATGCACAGAGTAGAAAGTTTTATACAATCTGCTTAAGAGTTAGTTACACTTATACAGTATGTTTATGGTATTCATTGTATGGAGGGAAACAAGACAGTAGATACATTCATAATAAACAGTTCATTTATGCACTTCAATGCATGGGAAGTTTAGGATTTAGCCTAATAATGATTATAGAGACAAGACGTTTATAGAGACAAGACAGCGATTTGTTTCAATGAACAGTGGTTCACAGCAGTGAACCTTCGATAAAGTGATTTAGACCGTCTTTCTGTAACTGTGAATAGTATAAGAATATAGTAAGAAGACTAGGAATTTTGGAGTGATGTAATACATGTGACATGGATGTGATTATATTAGAAGGCACAAGATTTTCAACAAATGAAGAAAGATTACAAAGAGCAACTACAGCTGGAATTTGGGAAATGAGAGATGTTCTTGAACAGCCGTATTCTGTAGAAATACAAGAAAGATATTAGATGTAACTTTAGGAAAACGGGAAGAATAAGCATTGCAGATTCAAGATGGAAATAAAAAGTATACAGAATTATAACGTTATATGCTTATACTAATTCTAAGGAAAGAGAAAGCTTACTTCATCAGATTGTAGCTCTGTAGTGATGAATCTGATTATAGTGATAACAGGATTGCAAATATGACTTAAGAGGCAAGCATAAAAAGAAAGGCAGTGATAATGTTAGAAGTTAAAAAATGTGGTCAGTTAAAACTTTGGGACAAAAATTCATGGACTTACAAAAGGGTATGTATGGAACCGAAACAGATTATTTTACAGGATCAGAAGGTTTAGTTACAGGAGAACGGGAGGTAGTTGAAACAGGATTTTTTGATCTTCTTGCAATATGGCTATATAATGGAAAACAACAAATATATAAAAATAGGCAACAATTACCATCAAGCAGGCATTATAGATTAATACACACCAAAAACAAGCAGATATAAGAACATTTTTTCCATAAGCCAACAAGTTCATAAACGGTTAACCCAGCTTATTATGTTGGGGTATTCTTTTTCTCAAGCCGCCAAGATTCTGCAGTATTGTTTGCATATTGTTAATATTTGTTTCTTTCAGAGTTTATTTCAGTATTTCTTGCACTGAGTTGCACTTTGCACCTTGTACGTATATGTATATTTACTTTTTTGTCCTGTTCTTAATAGTTGCATGTATGTCATTTGTTCTGTTCTTAATAGTCGTATGTATGTCATTTATGTAATTCATACTTGGAGTCACTGAAACCAGAGTCAAATTCCTTGGCCAATAAATATTGATTCTGATGTGAGAAAAGTAGAGAAAGAACATATAGCAATGCACTGAAAGATTTAGAACATAATGATAGAAAATACTTTGCCAAAGAAAAAGAATTATATGAAAGAAATCAAGAAAACAACCAAGAATTTTTATATAAGCAAAGACGCTTTACGTGGAAAAAGAGAAGCAGAATTGAATTACTTAAGCAGATTAGTAAAGGAATACGGTAGTGGGATGACAGAAATAAAAAATGTAAAAGGAGAAAGAACTCAGGAAAAGATTATGAACAGTTGTTGTGTCTTTCGGATTTTCCCGGTTAGGGGTCGCCACAGCGGAACTCTGGTCCGCTGATGATTGGCAGTAGATTTTTATGTGCCGAGTTGCCGGCCCTGACGCACAACCTTCAATGAAGGTACGCCCATTCACGCATGTCTCCACACAGAAGACGCTCTAGCTGAGAATCGAACAGGACAACGTCTTACTGTGAGGCGACAACGCTACCGCAGCACCACCATGTACACAAATGTTTAAAGAAAAAAGTAGTGAAAAACATGGAAAGTAAAAAAGTTAACAGAAAAAGAGAATAAACAGTAGGAGAAGGAGAATTCTTTAAATGAGCTAGATAAAGTTCAGGACAAGTAAATATAGATTCAGCTGCAGGCAGGATGCAATAATGGAAAAGGGTATGAAATATATAAAAGCTACAGAGATCAGCAAAAAATATTTTTTTAAAGATTTTGAAAGAACGGTTAAATTAAGGTTAAGAATTATGTACTGGAATATCTGAATTCATATGGAAGAAGGAAGAGAAAAGTCAGTTACAAAACGGAGACCAATAGTATTGAATAATAATCATTATTAGATCTTTATGAAAATAATGCAAAAGAGATTTAAAACAAAAATGGAAAATATTATGGAAGATAGCATATATAATATAAAGGGAAACAGTTGTCATTACCAGGCTATAATTCATACCACACCTTCCGGCCACCAAACCCAGACCGAAACACTAAAGGTGGAGGGGTGTCCATATTCATTAAGGATATCCACACCTCCAAGCTAGTTGCTCAGCATAATGCATCCGAGATTATCCAAGTTCAACTAACTCTGGGCAAAACCGCAATCCAGATTGTAACTTGCTACAGACCCTCCACCATGCCCCAGGATTCCCACTCCTCTTTTCTTGATACACTGGAAAATATTAAGGTACAACCCAACACTCTAATAATGGGTGATTTCAACTACCCTACCATTAACTGGGAAAACTACTCATGTACCAACTCTTTTGCTCAACGTTTTCTGGAAATCATCAATTCCAACGCCTTGGATCAACTTATCCACACCCCCACCAGGAGCAGCAATATCCTAGACCTGGTCATCACCAACATGGGTGGCCGGTGTTCCACACCAGAAGTCAGCTCCTCGTTGGTCAGATCCGACCACAAGCTAAATCACCCTAGACATCCACATCCCACTCCCACCCCCATTAGGAAAACAACTGTAAAAAATTTCTCCAAAGCCAACTTAAGACAGAAGTGGCAAACTTCATGACACCGATGCAGATGGACAATAGAGGTACAACTGCTGAATCCTACACAAATGCACTTTATAAGCACTTACACGAGTGCATGGATCATGCTATCCCTAACAGAACCAAGATGCTATCCTCCAAAAAAAGGAAGCCAATCTGGTGGTCTTCTGCCATAAACAAACTCTACAACAGAAGAAAGAAACTGTTGCAAAAAAGAGTAAAATCCCACGATTGGAGGAACTCCCTAGTCAGCCTCAGTAAGAAGCTGAGATCCCTCATGAAATCCTCCAAAGCTAGTTTTGAAAACAAAATTGCCACTGATTCTAAAGACAACCACAAAGCATTCTATAGCTATGTCAAGAATCTCAATGGCAACACTCAGATCTGCTCTGAGTTACAGCACAATGACACTAAATATATAAAACCAACTGATATTGCCAACATCCTGGCAGATAGGTTCAGTGCTAACTTTACCCCCCTCTCACCCCCTAAAGGGCCCATCTTTATACCGGAAGAATGCAAAGTTCCTGTAATCATGGCTGCACAGGTAAATACCTCACTCTCCAAAGCCAAGAACACAGCATCCATGGGACCTGACAACATCCCAGGCTGCCTTCTACATGAATTACAGAATGAACTGGCACCCCACCTAAGTACCATGTTCAATCATAGCCTCACCTCAGGCTTTGTGCCCATTGAATGGCGCACCGCAACAGTTATTCCACTCCACAGAGGGGGGGGGGGGCAAAACAGATGCCAGGAACTACCGCCTCATTAGCCTGACGAGCCTAGTCTGCAAGGCCATGGAACGTATCATCATGGAACTCATAAACAAAGACATTGGAGATCTCCAAACTCTGGACCCCACACAGTTTGGGTTTGTAAAAGGCAGATCATGTCTCCTACACCTGATAGACTTCTTTGAAGTAGTCACCAAAGCCATAGATGAGGGTGAGGTGGTTCACACAGCCTATCTAGATCTCGCCAAGGCATTCAACACCATCCCCCACTCTGGAAATTATAGATAAACTCATTAAACTAGGTATAAATCCCTATGTCACAAGATGGGTTGCCAACTGGCTTACTGACAGAACCCACACTGTGAAAGTAGCAGACTCCAAATCAGACTTCAGACCAGTGACAAGTGGAGTACCACAGGGTTCAGTCCTGGGTCCTCTCCTGTTTGGTATCTACTTCTCTGAAGTACAGGCTAACACAGAAGGCCTTTGTCTAACTAAATTCGCAGATGATTGCAAACTAGGAGCCATAATCGAAACTCCTAATGATGTGGACATCCTACAAAAGGGCCTCACTGAGACAGATGCCTGGTGTCAAAGACATGGTCTCAAGCTCAATGCCAAAAAGTGCATTGTCATTCCCTTTGGTAAAAACTCTGTACCCATGAACTACCACATAGGCGGTAGTCTACTTAACACCAAAAGTGTGATAAGAGACCTTGGGACACAGATGGACAGTAGTCTCTCCTTTGATAATCACATCGCCACAGTGGTCAGGAAATCCTTCTACGTGGCACACCTCATCACAAAAGGTTTCTCATCAAGAAAAAAGGTCATTGTTCCCCTCTACTCATCACTCATTAGACCGAATATAGACTACAATGCCCTTTTGGTATGTACCTCACAAGACATCTACAACAACTGGAAAGGCCACAAAAATACCTTACAAAGAGGATTACTGGCCTCAAACAGATGCCTTACGCAGTCCGTCTCAAAAAACTCCAGCTTTACTCCGTCGCATATCGCCTACTCAGAGGCGATCTCTGCCTAACATACAAAGCTATGTCAAACCCAGAGCTGTTGGACATGCTCCACTTAAATAAATCCCAATCTATCCGAGCTACTTGCTCTAGGGACCTAAGCCTTGTCACCTTGTCACCACAATAAACAGAACAAGCTGGAGGGATAGAGTCCTGTCCCAGAGACTTCCCATACTCTGGAACAGACTACTTATCTATGTCAAACAGAGCTCCTCATTAGCACTCCAAGAAAAGTTTTGATGATTGGATGGGTAATAGGAAATTCACCCCAGGGATCACTTCTGTGGTTCTGCTTGACAGGAGCACAGGAAAATAATTTTCTTGGGTGGCGAAAGCCAGGGTACCTTTTTGGCTAGGCTTGTACAGGCCCTAGGGCTAATAGCCTAGTACCTACCTATGAAGATAGTTACAGAAACTGTGGTTGATATTATGAACAGAAAAGAAGAAGCAATGTCAGGCATTTCACACAACTGAGTATAAATCTTATAGGAAATAATGAAAGAATTTAATACAAATGTGGAAGTTAGGAAATTATGTGTTTGAGTGTATACTAATAATAAACTGAAAATACCTGTAAATGTCTGGTTACGCCATGAGGTACATAGGAAGAGTGGTGTAAGACAGGGATATCCAATGAGTTGAATATACTTTGCATTAGTTATGAATGTGATATTATGTGAAATAAATTACAAAATGAAGGAGGTGGGGTATATAATGCCTCAAGGGTTAAGAATTCCAGTTCTGTTAACATACGCAGATGACATTATAATAACTGCAAAAAAATTGGATAAAAGAAGTAATACATTGCAGAAATGAGTGTTTAGAGATGACAGGGATGGATTTAAATACATAGAAAAGTAAAGGTTTAGGTGATGTAGTAAAGATCGGTGGTATATATTTTATAATGAAAGACATTTCTGTTAGGTATAACATTTGGGAGTAAAGATGTAAGTAGAATTCAATGGGAACAACAATATCAGAAATGAAACAACCCTGTCTTTTATGGAAAATGCAAATTACCATTCAAAAAAAAAAGGCTTATTTGATTAAGTTAGTATTGATGGGAAAACATCATACTTAGCAAGCGTATTTATGTTGCCAACGGTATTTGAAAAAGAATTATTGCAGATGATTTTTTCATTTACATGGGGCTCTAGATTAAATGCAGTAAAACAGGAATTCTGTATGTAAATAAAGAAGCAGTAAATTTAGGGTTAATTAACCCAGTTGTATACACTGCTTCATTAAATTTGTACAAAATTTGTACTTTAACTATCCAACCATAGACTGGAAGAAATACTCATGCCAAAACACAAATGCCCATAGATTCCTTGATTTCGTCAATGGAAATGCCTTGGACCAGTTGGTTGACACCCCCACAAGAGGTGAAAATATCTTGGACCTGGTATTAACCAACATGAGTAACCACTGTAGCATCCCTACAGTGTCATCATCCTCGGTAGGATCCGACCACAAAGCAGTCACTTTCAAAGTCACCATCTCCCCTGACCCCCCTCCCAGCTAGGGTCAAACAAAAAAAAAAACTTCTCCAAAGCTGATTACAACCTCCTGGGGGAAGGTATAAACAGCTTCACAGCCCCCACCCCCCCCACACACACACACACACCAGCAACAAAAAAATAATAAAAAACAGCAGCAAATATAACGACAAAGACCAGGATCCCAAAATGTCAAATGTATTTCTTTCTCTGACGTCTCGGCATACACTGCCTTCTTGGAGTGCATAATTACCTGAACTGAACACATGCTATATATACATCACTAAACTGAAAATTAAACAATAAAATAATCAATTAATAACTTCACAGACCCCTCTCCCTCCATAGGAACTGGCACATATGTTCAAACCTACACCAAAGTACCATATGAGCATTTATATAGCTGCATGGAATCAGGAATACCAGCCATGATGAAATCCTCCTCCTCAAGGAAGAGTAAACCTGTCTGGTGTACATCTACAGTAAATAAACTCCATAATAAAAGGAAAAAAATGCTGCCCAGGACCAAGAAGGAGCAAGTATCAAATTGGAAGCAAGCTCCTTTTAGCCTGAACAAGCAAATAAGAGCACTGGTGACATCCTCCAAAGCAAACTTTAAATTCAAACTGGCCACATCTACTAAATACAACCATAAGGCCTTCTTCACGTATGTCCGTAATCTCAAGGGAAGCACCCAGATCTGCTCAGAACTGGTGATCAAGGACACCACATACACAAACACCATAGATATAGCCAACCTGCTGGCAGGCAGGTTCACTTAAAACTTCACCCCTCTGTCTACCCCATCAGTAAATCAGGACATCCCCAGCACCTGTTCCCCTCCCCTTATCTCTAGGGAGCAAGTCATCACTACCCTCTCAAAGGAAAAAAAATACAGCCTCCATGGGACCCGATAACATCTCTGGCTGCATCCAACATGAACTCAGGCAGGAACTTGCAGCATCATTAGGCACCCTATTCAACCAAAGCCTGAGTACCAGCTTTGTCCCAGCTGAGTGGAGGACAGCTACTGTCATCCTTTACACAAAGGTGGAGTGTCCACCAATCCAGGAAATTATAGAGCCATCAACCTAACTAGCCTGATCTGCAAGGCCATGGAGTGGATTACCATGGACCTCATTAACAAGGACACTGGCAACCTCCAGACATTTGATGCCATAGAGTTTGGTTTTGTCAAGGGGAGGTCATGCCTGTTAAATTTAGTCTACTTCTTAGAGACAGTCACCAAGGCCATAGATGAGGGAAAGATGGTGCATACCACCTACCTTGACCTGGCCAAAGTCTTCGATACTATTCTCCACTCAGGTATAATAAATAAACTCTCTCAGCTAGGCATCAATCCATCATCCAATCCAGATGGGGAGCAAACTGGCTCAATGACAGAACCCACCTAGTCAAAATAGGGGAAGCCACCTCAAGTGGTAGACACCTAACAAGCGGTGTACCCTAGGGATCGGTCCTGGGGCCTCTGCTGTTTGGGATATACTTCTCGGAGGAGCAGGCCAAATTTAGTGGGCTATGTCTGACGAAGTTTGCAGATGACTGCAAGCTGGGTGCTGTCATCAATTCCCAGCGTGATGTGGACATCCTCCAAGAGGGTCTCACCCAAACAAATGACTGGTGCCAGCAACATGACCTCAAACTGTGACATCCCCACAAATTATCATACTGATATTAAGGTCCTAAGCATGCCATCAGTCATGAGGGACTTGGGCACCCAGGTTGATAGTAAACTGACTTTTGACCACCATATTGCCTCTATTGTATGGAAAGCTTTCTACATGGCCCACCTCATTAGTAAGGGTGCCTCATTCAGGGACAAGGTGGGCATAACATCCCTGTATTCTTCCCTTATAAGACCCATTATTGAGTGCAATGTTGCTTTTGGCATGTACCTCACAAAGCACATGAACAGCTGGAGAGACCACAGAGGTTCCTCACCAGGAGAATCCAGGGTCTCAAACATCTACCCTGCACAGATAGGCTAAAAGCCCTGCCCCTCTACTTAGTCTCCTACAGACTCCTCAGAGGTGACCTCTGTCGGGTATACAAGCTCCACTCGAGTAACCCACACTTGCGACCTCAACTTGGTTTGTGACATCAACAGGACTTGTTGGTGGGACGGATTTGTGCCCCAGAGACTCCCCCTTTTGTGGAATAGACTCCCTCTCTGTGTAAAGCAGAGTGCCTCATTAACCCTTTTCAAGCGCAACTTGGATAATGGGATGGGAAAGAGGAAATACACCCCTGGGATTCCACCAGTGTCCTTGCTGGACAGTGGCACAGGGTGCTGACTTGTTGGAACATGGGCTAAATTCTTGGCTAGGCTTGTAAGGGCCTCATGGTCAATAGCCTAGTAACTTCCTATGATCCTATGATTCTATAAGTGTTAAAGTGGATAAATGAAAAATATAAGAGATTAGTAGTAAACTGTATAAATACAAGTAAGATAAATTTGGGGGTATGATAAAAGAGAAAAAAAACAGTGTTTAAAGCAGGAAATAAAATATTACCAAGAAAAAATATTTTTGTAGAAAATAAAAATGAATGATATATAAAAGGATAGAAAAGAATATGGTATAAGAATAAAATGATGAAACATTACTACGTAAAACCATGGGAAAATCTAACAGGTGAGAGAATTAAAGCTATAAAAATAAAAAGCAAATGATGTAATTAGAAAACAGACTATCAAGATTTTTTATGGAGACTGGTAATAGATAAATTTCTAGTAAGAGAAAATATGCCATATAAGAAGAAACATGACAGATTATATTTAATTGTGAAGAAGAAACTACATATTATGTGATTTTGAAATGTAAAAGAGTAACAATGTCATGGTGAAAACTATCCCCGGGATTCATGAACCTTGCGCCAGGCGCCAGCATAGCGTCGGCGTTATAAAGCCAAATATGGCCACCGAGCGATTCAGGTATGAAGCAATCCCACGTGCACTACCGGCGTGCGCCAGACCTGCGCCGCCCCCGGCGTAGGTATGCTAATCACACTGTGTGCGGTATTGCACCATGCAAATGAAGGCAAATAGCGATTCACGAAGTGGGGCATGCGTAGCGTGAGAACGCGGCAATGTAAACCGAAAAACGGTTTACATTTACCCAAACATGACCAAGGAGTAACGGAAGGCTGTCAACGCCAGGTATCATACAGGTGCAATATGCCAAAGGGAAAGGCACCGAGAATGTCCAAAGAAAACATGCACAAACTGTAAATAATGACAAAAATGTCATACGTAGAAACCACAGCAGAACCCCCGGATATGTGTACAGAAGGTGCAAAGCAATGAAATAATATGACAATGTCCTAAAAGAGCTGTATAATACACATCAGCTGTACAGCCACCACACACCATAGTATGTATGGAAAGCCCAACCCCAGCGCAAGGGTTGTCAAGGAGTGGTGGCAGTGTTCGGCGCCGTAACCATGTATTAGCAGTCAATGCCATGCAAATGAGGCAGATAATAGTGAATCGCAAAGCTGGCGCCAGTGTAAGGATGGAGCAAACAGCGCAGCGGTACTACACCGAGGAGTGGCCTACACGAGATACATGTCAATCGTACAGGGGTGTGCCACAGTAGGAGGAAGCATATTGGAGGCCAGCAAACCTGGGCTGTACAATGCACATCACAGCAGCAGGACCGGCGTGTGAGGAAATAGATGCGCTGAGAGTACATAATGCGCGCACAGATGCATGTGCACGAGGATGACTATGTTCCCCAACACAGTCATGTGACGGCCTCCCCGCCAACAGCCACGGATATAGGAAGGTAATGCGGAGAATATGAGGAAATGCGGAAGCAGTGTAATTGGAGCCGTAATGAGCAATCAACACCAATCAATCCAGGAAGGCAAACGGCGGCAGCCGACAACTCTGTATGCAGACTCCTGCATAACGGGAAAGGGGAGGCATATGAATGCAAAGATAGTAGGGGATGTAGTAGAAATGCAAAGAACAAAGAACCGAAATAGCACAGCCAAGTACAGAGGTAGCATAACTGCGGCTGCAGATAAAATGCATCATATGCCATGTGCCTGCAGGATGCAGTAATGTAAGATGCAAAGCTAAGCCAATGCAGGCAACTGTAATGCAACACTAAAGGCAATACCGTTGCAGTTGCAACCGTAAAACACCGAAAATAATCCACGGATACGGCTGCACAGACACACCCAATGACATCACCGGGTATACAGCACAACAGTATAAAGTGTGAATGCACACAACACACAGCGCGATTTCCTAAACGTCGCACCGTAGGGTGTAAACACACGGGGAACTTTTAATATGTATATGGAGGGTGCCGCCGTGGCCGTGATGCATAGGTATGTGGCAGAGACAGACGGAGTTGCGGAGGGCGGTGCCGACAACTACCATAGGCCTCACAGGAGAAGGAGAGTGTTCAGACCAAGGGTGACCTACCAGGGGCTGCAAGACCTGGAGATAGTAGAGCGCTACAGGGTGGACAGGGACAAGTTACAGCAAATAGTGGAGCTGTGCCGGCCACGCCTGAGAACAAGAGACAACAGAGGGGAGCCCATCCCAGTGGACACAAAGGTATGTGTGAGCTTGCGAATACTGGCTACAGGTACCTTTCAAAGGCCAACCGGGGATATAATGGGTATCTCACAGGCATCAGCATCTAGGGTACTACACCAGTTCCTGGATGCCATGTTACGACATGCCCATGAGTATATAAATTTCCCCAGATCTCAGGAGGTGTTGGCTAGCAATATGCGCCGCTTCCACCGTGTGGCACAATACCCAGAGGTACTGGGTGCGATCGACTGTACGCACATAGAAATCAAGTCACCGCCCGGGGAGCAGGGTACACGCTACATAAACCGCAAGGGATACCCCTCCATCAATTGTCAGGTCGTGTGCAATGCGCAGGGCATTATCATGGATGTGTGTGCTGGCAGCCCTGGAAGCTTCCACGACTCCCATATCTGGCATGCCTCACAGCTGTATCAGGTATTCGCCAGGGGGGACATCACACAAGGTCACCTTGTGGGGATGCTGGCTATGCACTGGAGCCGTGGCTGATGACACCCATCAGAAATGCACACACACACATGCAAGAACGCCATAATGAGGCACACGCACAAACCAGAATAATCATAGAGCGTGTGTTTGGGATTTTGAAATCACGGTTCCGGTGCTTGGATACATCCGTGGAGCCTTGCAGTACTCTCCAGGCACATGTGCCCACATATTCATAGTATGTTGTATGCTACACAATATGATTCTGCGGAAACAGCTGCTGCAGGGACATAATGGTGTAGGGCCACCAAGCCCGCCACAACTGCCAAGGCAAGCACAGGCACAGGGCGTTCAGCGCCATGAATACGCTGTGCCAGCCCCAGTAGGTAGACGGAGGCGCATCAATATGCCTATGCCCTGGCAAAGAGGGAACGCATAGCACATACTTTGACAGTGTAGGCCCCATGGACTGACACCTCCTTACCTGCACACACAGTGAAATGGACGCCATACAAACATGTCCGCCCGTAATGTACCGTATGGCCGGACCTATGTGTGACTCCAACAAAGGCACCGCCCAAACACTGCACACCCAATAGCCAGCAGAGCATGGAACGCCAACACCTCACCGACGCCGGTTCTACAGCACACGGCGTCAGATGCTGCCACTGTCGCCGCCGTCGACCACATATGTACTTATGTGCATACACAGATACGGAAATAGATATCAGTACACATGTAGAAATATATGTACGCATACGCAGATATAAAGTACAACAGGGTAATATGGAACCCAGGGATGCAAGTTCACAGATAAGTAAGACGCGAAATCTCCACATAGTAAACATAGTGACCGACAACCCGATCATCCGGGAGGGTGGGCAGAGCAGGTAACGCTAGCCATGGAAATGTCAACCTGCATCAATACATATCCGCGTGTCGGGATGATCACCAGTCCACGGTACAGTAACGGGATATGCGTGTCATATCCATAGGATATGAGTGCGAGATACACGCCGCTGGCGCGCCAACGAGGTATTGTGTTCAACCGTCGGTGCGGCGCAAGCATACCCGTGAAGTGTACATCATTATGAGGAACGTACCTCATTTGGGGTGTAAAACAGTTCATGTCCCTCGCAGTTCCACAAAGTTCCACATTGAAAATGTCTGTCAAACATCCATTGTTAGGAATGTATTTAAATGACATCCTGGTAAATAGAAATGGATCATAGTAATTCATTAAAGGTTCTTCACTGTAAGTAAATCAGCATATTCTAATCATCCTATGACCTACTTAGCTGAAGTTGTTACTATGCCATTACTATGTGTTCCACATTATGCCCATTTGTTCCACATTACTAATGTGTGTGTTCCTCATTTTGGAAATAGAAGGTTGAGAGCCATGGCGGCAATATGTGTATGTGTGAGGTGAAGTTGTCGTGTGTTCCGCTGTGTGTGTGTAATGTGTGTGCCACTGTAAAATGTGTATGTAGATGACATGTCACAGGCGGAGTGTAATAACATGCATAGGCATACAGTACAGGAACTATAGGCGTATGTACAGCAGTACCCACAAAGTAGTACTGACATCTCCTCAGTGGCTATGCACGTGGCAACGTAAAATGATGCAAAGCGGAAATGTCCCAGAATGTACCACAGGGCCATAGCCAACAGGAGATGCAAAGGACGCATGTACAAACCATGACCGTATGTATGGCGTCCATAAGGTAGACTCAACACGAGACGTCGGCAACGTTACACAGCATCAGGCATGTACGGCGAAAATACGACTGTGCTAACCCGGCACCGATCGTGAACACTTACGGTCCCGTAAATACCGCTGTGTGTTCCACGACCGTTAAGTAAGCAAGCGGCACACGAATAGGAGGCTACCGGTAGCATACAGGCCGTCCCAAGTATAGGACCACAATCACCGGAACTATCAGTGACAAAATGCCAATGGATAGTAGGCACGGACGAACATCCGCAGATATATAACCGATGTGAAGGAGGAATACGTGCAGGAAGCACACATGCAGGCGATACCGACACCACACGACATCAACAAAACAAACATTCCCAGAACAACAGACAGGTAACCTGCAGCTCCCCAAGCAGGGATGGAGCACACACACAAGCATATCCTGTATGTATAAATGCAAGACCCACACCCCGTACCCGTCACCCACATCCGCAGATATACCCCATCGCACATATCAAAGGGATAACAGCTAAAACCGTAGCAAAAACATACAGGCAGTCAATGACAGTGGCATACCCACAACAAGCCGCGTGGGAAACACTAGCAGCAGCTGATGCATCCTTGCATCCGTTGTGTACAGGAATATAACAGCTATGTTACACATCTGAATGCACAACGCCATCGACAGACGCCGCCAGGACACGGAGAACCACATGTCGAACAGAATACCATACCCAACACACACAATTCACGGCTAACACCACAGCGAAATGTACCTGACACCACACATAGCGGATGCAGTCACACAAACATGATACAATACATACCATCCTCACGAAGGTATTGCAAATAACCAACGGCCACACGAGGAATGAACCATGGCCCAGTGCCGGCGCGTAACGTACGAATGGAGGGGGATCACCGGTGATATGCGCATAAGTACACACTGAGGAACAGCTATTGGCGTGATGAACCCACATGCCCTCAAAAAAAGGTTGGAAAAAAGGAACCCCAAAAAAAAATAAAAAAAAAGGAAAGACTCCCCCTTTGGGGAT